>NC_052076.1:70470581-70774223 GCF_015852505.1 Tachyglossus aculeatus
ACAGCGGCAGGAAAGATTTTTCTGCAGCAGGGAATCAGCACCCTGAGGTGACTCAAAGCTGCTTTCCCAATACACTGCCCCCCTTACCTGCTTGCCAAGTGCAAAAGAGCAAAAATAGGGTCACCTACTGGGTGCAAAGTCACAGTGTGACCCTCCCTCATACTTTATGCTAATTAAAGACGCCAGGAAGCCAGGGAGTGTGAGATTTCGCAGTTTGGTTCTCTCCCTGCTTCAGACAATAGTTGGAGCTGCCTAATTTCACAGAGGGAGAAAGAACGAGGTGGTGGGGGAGGGGAGGAGGCGGACAGAGACGGGGTGGGAAAGCAGAGAGCAGGCAGAGAGAGAATTAGTATCCTTTTTTCCACAGGAATCAAATATGTCACTCCAGATTGGATGAGTTTAATATTATTAATTGAGAAATTGCATAATTATGGTAGAGAAAATAAAATGAAGGTATTTTCCCTCTCTGAAAAAAGAACTTTGATTTGCTAAATCATGAAAGTAATGACTCATTTCAAACTCTGAAAGCAACTGTTGTGCAAGGCGAGCGAGAGGAGGTATGGCCTGAGTGCTGACAAACTGAGTCGGGTGGCACTGTCAGCTTTCCATTTGAAGGCAACTGCACTGTCATTAGGGAATTCACTCTCTTCAAGCAGGGGAACTTTTGGGGGAGCAGGGAGTAGATTCATCCCATGCTGGAATAAAGACTCAGCAGCACATCCAACACTCGAGTCTGATCAATAGGTGTTGGGACACTGGGTACCAAGAGACCATGTTAGCATGACAACCTAATGAGCCATCCCTCATAGTCTCTGAGCAAATTGGACTTGATCTCACTAAAACCTCCCCCTTAACCTCCTCAGTCTCTGCCCTTTCTGCGTTGTACATTGAAAGAGAGTTTGTTGGACAGAGAGATCACATGGGGTGTGGTGGACTGGGATAGGTGGAGGGAGTTGAGGGAGCAGAGATCTCTGTAGGAAGACAGGGACATTTTGAGGGCAGGAGGTATACGAGAGAGAGAGAGAGAGAGAGAGAGAGAGAGAAATGAAATAGAAAGCCAATGATGAGGCTGTGGTTGGAGAGGAGGACTTCAGAGTTGTTGAAGTTAGACACTGTATAGTGTCTAGAGATAATTGATTCAATTGTATTTATTAAGTGCTTAGTGTGTGCAGAGCACTGTACTAAGCGTGCTTGTGAGAGTACAATATGGAAATAAACTGACACATTCCCTGCCCACAACAAACTTAATGAGACTGAGCATGGGTCTAACTTGGTGAGCGGGTCAAGTGGGGTGGAGCAGTAAGTCAGTGAAGTTGAGTTGAGGAAGCAGGCAGTGAGAACATCATTGGGAACATTCACGTGGATCCTGAAGTCCCCGAGGATTAGCGTGGGGACAGAGAAGGAGAGAAGTAATGTGAGAAAGGGATCAAAATGGTTCAGGGAGTTGGAGGTGAGGCCTGTCTGGGGTGGTAGATGATGGAAACCAATAATTGGAGTAGATGGTTGAGGTGGATGATATGGGCTTATAGGTGGATGATATGGGCTTATACGGAAGAGAGAGGGATGAAGGGAGTGGGATGGAGTGAAAATGGCACTGGGGGCAAGAAGCAGGCCAACGCCTGCCCCTCCCTCCTGCCTGGAACTCAAATAAATCACATCTCCTCCAGGAAGACTTCCTAGATTGAGCTCTCATTTCCCCACACTGGTTTCCCTTTGTCCTGCTTCAATAATTTTCCTGCATACTTACCTTCTAACCAGCTAGGTACTCACCCCCAAGGATTTATGTTTATCTTTATATTCTATCACTTCCCCCACCTAGATTGTGGGAATTTGGGGGAAGAGAGTAATTGCTCTGTCCCCCAACTGGATTGTAAGATGTTTGAGAGCAGATATATTATCTACCTATTCTATTGCACTCTCTGAAGTATTTAGCACAGTGCTCTGCAAACAGTAAGTGCCCTATTCAAACCACTGATTGATTGACGTGATCCTCACCCTGGATGCAAAACTGGGCATAAGACTGGAAAATTGATATGAAGTTACATGATGGTGATGATGGCATTTATTAAGCACTTACTACGTGCTTAAGCACACTGTTCTAAGAGCTCAGGTGATTGTGCTCCTAAGCACTTAGTACACTGCTCTGCATACAGTAGGCACTCAATAAATACAATTGATTGAATGAATCAATCAATCAATCAATTGTGCACCTACTGTGTGCAAAGCTCCTTAAAAGTGTTTTAAGCGGGTGGGATGGTGGGATGCAAAGTGTATTAAGCACTTTAAGAACAATATAAATAGTAGGCATGAGCCCTGCTCCCAAGGAGTTTACCATCTACCAGGAGAGACAGAAACTAAAATAAATTACATCCTGGGAAAGAGGAGAAAATAAAGATAGCAGTAATTGTGTTATTCATTCATTCATTCAATCATATTTGTTGAGCGCTTACTGTGTGCAGAGCACTGTACTAAGCGCTTGGGAAGTACAAATCAGCAACATATAGAGACGGTCCCTACCCAACAAAGGGCTCACAATCTAGGTGAACTCATCTGCTCCCATGGCTTCAACTATCATCTCTACGCTGATGACACCCAAATCTACATCTCCACTCCATTCTCTCTCCCTCCCGTCTCGTATCTCCTCCTGCCTTCAGGATGTCTTCACTGGGATGTCTGCTTGCCATCTAAAACTCAACAGGTCCAAGACTGAGCTTCTTATCTTCCCTCCCAAACCCTGACCTCTCCCTGACTTTCCCATCACTGTAGATGGCACTTCCATCCTTTCCATCTCATAGCCCGCAACCTTGGTGTCACCCTTGACTCTGCTCTCTCATTCACCCCACACATCCAATCTGTGTCACCAAAACCTGCCTGTCTCACCTCCACAAAATCGCCAAGATCTGCCCTTTCCTCTCCATCCAAACCACTACCTTGCTGGTTCAATCTCTCATCGTATCCCAACTGGATTACTGCATCAGCCTCTTTTCTGACCTCCCATCCTCCTGTCTTTCCCCGCTTCAGTCTATACTTTACTGCCCAGATTATCTTTGTGCAGAAATGCTCTGGACATATCACTCTCCTCCTCAAAAATCTCCAGTGGTCGCCTATCAATCTTTGATTCAAGCAAAAACTCTCAGTCTCGGCTTCAAGGCTTTCCATCACCTCGCCCCCTCCTACCTCACCCCCCTTCTCTTCTTCTACAACCCAGCCTGCACACTCTGCTCCTCTGCCACTAACCTTCTCACTGTGCCTCATTTTCACCCGTCCCACCATTGACCCCTGACCCACGTCCTACCTCTGGCCTGGAATGCCCTCCCTCCACACATCGGCCAAACTAGCTCTCTTCCTCCTTTCAAAGTCCTACTGAGAGCTCACCTCCTCCAGGAGGCTTTCCCAGACTGAGACTCCCTTTTTCTTCTTCTCCTCCTCCTCCCCCTCATCACCCCCCCAACACTACCCCCTTCCCCATGGCACTTGTATATATTTGTACATATTTATTACTCTATTTTATTAATGACATGTATATAGCTATAATTCTATTTATTCTGCTGGCATTGACTCCTGTGTATTTGTTTTGTTCTGTTGTCGGTCTCCCCCTTCTAGACTGTGAGCCTGTTGTTGGGTAGGGACTGTCTCTATATGTTGATGATTTGTACTTCCCAAGCACTTAGTACAGTGCTCTGCACACATTAAGTGCTCAATAAATATGACTGAATGAATGACTAGAATAGTGCTATTGTTAAGCACTTACTGTATGCCTAGCACTGTTTGAAGCACTGGGGTAGTTAAGAGACAAACAGGTTCAACATAGAACTAACAGTCTAAATAATAATAATAATAATAATGGCATTTAGTAAGCACTTACTATGTGCAAAGCATTGTTCTAAGCTCTGGGGAGGTTACAAGGCAATCAGGTTGTCCACAGGGAGCTCACAGTCTTAATCCCCATTTTACAGATGAGGTAACTGAGGCACAGAGAAGTTAAATGACTTGACCAAAGTCACACCACTGACATTTGGCAGAGCTGGGATTTGAACCCATGACCTCTGACTCCAAAACCCATCTTTCCACTGAGCCACGTAAATAGCAAGGAGAACAGTAATTGAATGCCCATTTTGCAGATGAGGGAACTGAGGCATAGAGAAGTTAAGTGCTTTGCCCAGTGTCACACTGCAGACAGGTGGCAGAGCTGGGATTAGATCCCAAGTACTCTGTCTCCTAGGTTGATACTCTTTTCACTAGACCAAGCTGCTCCAATGCTGCTTGCAAATGAGATGATGCTTAGGTGACAAGATGTGTAAGACAGGCACAAAAGTGCTACAGGAGGTTGTGAGACCTTAGTGCTTAGGTGGGTCAAATGGCCCCAGGTTGGGAGAGAGTAAAGATAAGAGAGATTAGAAACTAACTGGTAAAGGCCTTCTGGAAGATAAGTCATTAAAGGAGGCTTTAATTCCATCCAGCCCCTCAGTTTACTAGAGTCTCTGGCCTCCTTCCACTTCCTCTGCTTTTCAAATGATCCCCAAGTTCTTCCAGGTCTCTTTCCCTCATTCCACAGGCAACCACCATTTTTATGGTATTCATTAAGCTCTTACTATGTCCTTGGAACCTTAGTAAGCTCTGGGGTAGATACAAGATAATCAGGGTGAATACAGTCCATGTCCCACAAGTGGCTCTCAGTCTTATTTCCCATTTTACAGATGAGGTAACTGAGACAGAGAGAAGTTAAGTGGCTTGTCCAAAGTCACAAAGAAGACAAGTGGCAGAGCCAGGAATAGAACTCAACTCCTTTCGACTCCCAGGCCTGTGCTTTGGGCAAGTCACTAGGCTACACTGATTTTAATAATAGTTGTAATGTGTGCCAAGCCCTGGGAAAGATATAAGACAATCCACTCCCACATGGGGCCACAGTCTAAGTAGGAGGGAGCACAGGGGTTGAATCTCCATTCTGCAGATGAGGGAACTGAGGTGACTGGCTCAAGGTCATGCAGCAGACAAGGGGTGGAGCCAGGATTAGAACCCAGGTTCCCGTGGGATTCCACACAATTCTTAAAAGTCTGGATTGAATAACATCTTTGTGCTCTAATGGAAAGTGCACAGGTCAGGGAATCAGAGTACTTGCATGGCAATTCTGATTCTGCCACTTTCTTGCTGTGTGAACTTGAGTAAGTCATTTAACTTCTCTGTGCCTCAGTTACCTAATCTGTTAAATGGAGGTTAAAAGACCTGTTCTCCCTCCCTCTTGAGCACTACTTGGGACAGGGATTATGTTCTATCTGATTATATTGCATCTACCCCAATCAATCATTGATATATATTGAGCACTTACTGTGTGCAGAGTACTTTACTAAATACTTGGGAAAGTGTAATGCAGCAAAGTTGGTAGACATATTCCCTGCCCACAGGGATCTTACAGTGTATTTTAATTTATGATGTTTGTTAAGTGCATATTATGTGCCAGGTACTGTTCTAAGAGCTGGAGTAGATACAAGGTAATCAGGTTGCCCCACATGGGGCTCACAGTTTTAATCCCCATTTTCAGATGAGGGAACTGAGGCACAGAGACATTAAGTGATTTGCCTAAAGTCACACAGCTAAGTGGTGGAGTCAGAATTAGAACCCACAACCTCTGACTTGCAAGCCCATTCTCTTTCCACTAAGCCACACTGCTTCTCTAGGTATTTAAGTGTTTTGGGTCTAAATGTGGAGGTGAATACTCCAATGCTTAGTATTTGGCCTAAAGTAAGTGCTTAACAAATATGATCCTTATTATTCTGATTATTTTGCATAGGCCTCTGGTCTCTTAAGCCTCACTCCCATCTTTGGAGAGGGATATCTTTGAATATCAAAAGCAAAAGAACATGTACCCATCCCAATCTAAGAATGCCCTCTCTATATTGTGTGTAGGGGCAGATGAGTTTATGGCCTTGTCAATATATTTATTTGCCACTTACAAACACATTTGGAAGGCTCTTGAGGGCAGAGACCAGGTATTTCATCATTCTATTTCTGCTTTTTGAAGAAACCGGGGCTGAACAATTTGGAAAGGCTGTGAATTTTGCAGGGGGCAGAGTCCTCTGACTCTTGGACAAGAAAACCAGAAGAGAGAAGTGAATCCTCCTGGATCTTGCCATCTTCCCACTGTGACTCCCGAGGACCCCTACTCTCGACATACCTTGGTCACTCTGGGCTGTGAGGATCTAAGCTGCTGAGCACGCCCCTCCCTGCTCTCTCTCTTTCTCTTTCCACCTCACAGCAATCAAATCCACTGGGAACCTACTGCTCATGGCCTCCCGACTCCTGTGACTGCCACCTTCCACTGTGACATGCAGGGTTCTCAGCAGCCTTTCTGTTTTATTGCCAAGCAGCCTCCCCAGGGTCCTGCACTGACTCCCCTCGCTATCACCCTGGGGCCTCCATCCTGACCTATCTCAGACCACCACAATGGAACGGAAAAGCAGCCACAGTCCCATGTCACCTCCACTAAACTTCATGAAGATCAGATGGCTGCTGCAGGAGTGGTCCTCGTGGTCATGGTGGTCATGGTCACTAGAGAAGCAGTGTGGCTAAGTGGAAAGAGCACCGGCTTGGGAGTCAGAGGTTGTGGGTTCTAATTCCGGCTCCACCACTTATCAGCTGTGTGACTTCGGACAAGTCACTTAACTTCTCTGTGCCTCAGTTACCTCATCTGTAAAATGGGGTTTATGACTGTGAGCCCCACATGAGACACCCTGATTACCTTGTATCTACCCCAGTGCTTAGAACAGTGCTTGGCACAAAGTAAGCGCTTAGCAAATACTATTATGATTATTATTCTTATTACAGTGGTGGCTGTGGACCCTGAGCCCCGAGGAGGCTGCAATTCCTCCCCTCATTCATTCATTCATTCAATTGTATTTACTGAGTGCTTACTGTGTGCAGAGCACTGTACTAAGCACTTGAGAAGTACAAGTCGGCAACATATAGAGACGGTCCCTACCCAACAACGGGCTCAGAGTCTAGAAGGGGGAGACAGACAACAAAACAAAACATGTAGACAGGTGTCAAAATCGTCAGAACAAATAGAATTAAAGCTACATGAACAAATTAAAGCTATATGCACAGGCAGCAGGACCCTATTGATCTTTGTTTTTATTTTGTTTATTTGTCCTTGTCTTCAAATTGTTTTATTGTTCCATCTCTCCTCAATGATAGTGATATGTGTTAAGCGCTTATAATATGCCAAGCACAGTAGTAAGCGCTGGGGTAAATACAGGATAATAAGGTCCCACGTGAGGTTCACAGAGCGAGTAGAAGGAAGAACAAGATTGAATCTCCTTTTTCAATGAGGGAACTGAATCACAAAGAAGTTAAGTGATTTGCCCTAGTTCACACAGCAGCTAAATAGCAGAGTGGAATTAGAACTCAGGACCTCTAACTTCCAGGGTCATGCTCTTTCCACTAGGCCACCCTGCTTCCTAGTGTCTCTGTTACCAATCCCCGCCTCTCCCCTTGTATTCATAGATTGGGAGCTCTTTGAGAGTCAAGAATCCTGTCTAATTCTCACCCAAGTATAATTTCCCAATGCTTAGCACAGTGTTCTGCACCCAGTAAGCACTTAATAAAAACTATTACTACTAGTTCACCGAGAATTTCTAGCCACATACCAAGAAAAAGACCTCACCCCATGTAGGTGCCCAGTACATATGATGATTTTTTGGAGAGGAATGAATCTGTTCATCAATAGTTTTTATTGAATGGTTCCTGAATCAGAGTCCCTGGGTTAGGAGTGTGTCCAGATGGGAAAGGGAGAAGAGGAGTTTCCAGGCCACTTGAGCTGAACCCCTCTAGGCTGAACTGCCACTTTCACCTGAAGTTATTTTTGCTGCAATGACCAGTCGCCCAATAACTAAGGGGCAGTGAGAGGCATTTAATCCTTGCAAGGACACTGAAGTAATTTACAGTGCTTGCAAGTGGATACTTTGCTCAGTGAAAAGGGGAAAGAGCCCCTTCTTCTTCCTCATCAGTCAATCAATCAGTGGTATTTATTGAGCTCTTACTATGTGCAGATCACTGTACTAAGTGTTTGGGAGAGCGTTTTGTAATACAACAAAATTAGCAGACACATTTCCTGACAATAATCAGCTTACAGTCTAAAGTGGGAGAAAGACATTAATATGAATAAGTAATTTGTAATAGATAACAAAGATACATCCTCGGTGTGTCACATAACATCAAACAGCAATTCCTTACCATTGACTTTAAATCGCTCAGTTGGCCGGCCCCTTCTATCTTGCCTCATTTGATCTCCTACTACAACCCAACCTGGGGTTGGCAATGAAGGGGTGATTTTAATAAGAGACATTTGGTTGGCTTATCAAGTTGGGCATCCTAACAATTGAAACAATCCCGAAATGAAGAGCGTCTACTGTGATCTAATACAGCACTACCCCGATGCCATCTGACACTAGCATGGTGCCTTCCTCTTGAATTCAGTTGTGCACAGCGTCAATGGGCCAGGCAATGCCCTAGCTCCCCGCCAGTCTGGGGATGGTCCCTCTCTCAGATCACTGCTAGCCCCAGGGGATTTATTTCTGTCATTTTTTAAATAAATAGCAAACAAAGACAAGGCTTCTTGTTTCGTCTCCTCCATGCGGTCCGTGGCGAGACAGACGTGGGTAGCATGAACCTACCAGAGCTTTCCACATCCTGGTAGGAAAGCCCCACCGGGTTCAGTGGAAAGAGCATGGACTTTGGAGTCAGAGGTCATGGGTTCAAATCCCGGCTCCACCACTTGTCAGCTATGTGGCTTTGGGCAAGTCACTTAACTTCTCTGTGCCTCAGTTCCGTCACTTGTAAAATGGGGATGAAGACTGCGAGCCCCCCGTGGGACAACCTGATCACCTTGTAACCTCCCCAATGCTTAGAACAGTACTTTGCACATAGTAAGCACTTAATAAATGCCATTATTATTATTATTATTATTATTATGTCAATGGTGGTGGGGCAGCAGCAGCCGTAGTTCTCTCTGCCTGCATCAAGGATCAGCCCGGGAAAATGGGCCAGGGCAGTGGAGGGAAACACATTTTCCTACTTTCCCTACTGCTACAGCCACTGCTTCCGAGTCTAGGAAAATGAGTTGGGAGAGCAGAGGGAAATGCATTTTCCCCCACTGCATTCACCACTCTGGAGCCTGGGAAAATGAGCCAGGGCAGTGGAGGGAAATGTGTTTTTCTGCTTCCCCTAGTGTAGCTGCCACTGTGGAACCTGGGAAAACGAGCAGGAACAGTGGAAGCAAATGTGCACACTGTTGGCCTTGATTCTTTCTTCCAGAGTTTCACAGAATGGCCTGCCTTCCTTCTTCCCCAACTCCTCCCCCTGCTTGGAAGACTGGGAGACCTAGCAATTCCAATTGTGAGACAGATCAATCAGTAGCCATTTAAAATACCCTTTTGAGCTATCACCTTGAAGGATTTTATCTGAATACCATAGACAAAATGCACTAACACACTGGGACACCCCCATCCTGCATACTTTGTTCTTCTAATGCCATCTATACCTCAATCTTGCCTATCCCACCAGAGAATCCTTGCCCACGTCCTCCCTCAGGCTTGGAACTCCCTCCTCCTTCATATCCACCAGACCGCCTTTCAAACCCTCCTAAAATCCCATATCATCCCACACCGCCTTCCTCAAGTCCTTATTTTCCCTATCTGCCCTCATTTCTGCCATGACTAAGCACATGGGTATGTAAATAATAATGATAATAATAAGAATGATGGTATTTGTTAAGCACTTACTATGTGCAAAGCACTGTTCTAAGCACTCGGGAAGTTACAAGGTGATCAGATTGTCCCATGGGGGGCTCACAGTCTTAATCCCCATTTTACAGATGAGGTAACTGAGGCACAGAGAAGTGACAATAATAATTATAATAATGGCATTTATTAAGCACTTACTATGTGCAAAGCACTGTTCTAAGCACTGGGGAGGTTACAAGGTGATCAGGTGTTCCACGTGGGGCTCACAGTCTTAATCCCCATTTTACAGATGAGGTAACTGAGGCACAGAGAAGTTAAGTCACTTGCCCAAAGTCACACAGCTGACAATTGCTGGAGTGGGGATTTGAACCCATGACCTCTGACTCCAAAGCCTGTGCTGTTTCCACTGAGCCATGCTGCTTCTCTGCCCAAAGTCACACAGCTGACATTTGGCAGAGCCGGGATTTGAACCCATGACCTCTGACTCCAAAGCCTGGGCTCTTTCCACTGAGCTACATAAGTACTGATGCATATAAATACTCACCCCAGCCCTACAATACTCATGTAAATATTCTCATCCTCTATTCTTTTCCCAATCCATACGTATTGTAATGTTTGTCTCCCCCTCTAGACTGTAAGCTCATTGTGGGCAGAGAACATTTCTACCAACTCAGTTATATTGTACTCTCCCAAGCTTTCAGTACAGTGTTCTGCACAGAGTAAGCACTTAACAGATTATGATTGATTGATTAATTGGTTGCACACAGTGAACTCTCAAAAAATACCACTGACCGATCGATCAATTGATTGAGCCATAGAGGAGAGGAAGGAGGGTGATGAGCAGGTGAGGGGGAGCTTCGTTCTGGCCGCTCTGTAGGTACAAATTATCCCCATTTCCTCTGATCCAGTCAGCACATCTCTCCTCCAAATCCCATCTGAATAAGAGAACAGCTCTCTCCCCTTTCCATGGCCTCATTTCTCTCCCACTACAACCTAGCCCACACAATTTACTCCTCTAACACCAACCTATTTAATGTCGCTCGATCTCCTCCATCTCATGATCAACGCTTTTCTCATGCCCTCCCTTCTGCCAGGAACTCCCTCCCCTTTTACACCCAGTAGACGGCTACTCTCCCCCATCTTCAAAGTCTTATTAAAATCATAACTCCTCCAGGAAGCCTTCCTGGACTAACCCCTCATCTCTGCACCCTAATCTCCCTCCCTTCTGTTACCTATACACTTCAATCCACACTCCTGGATTCTTTGATACTCACCTCGTCTCCAGCCCCATACGTACATACTCTTATTCTCCTCCCATTCCCTACCTGTAATAATATAATGTCTCCTGAAGAGCAGGACTATGTTGTACTCTCTGTTGGATGAAATGCTGTGTACATAGTGAGGACCCAGTAAGTGACAATGATTAATTGATTGATTAATTGACTGGATGTGTACCTTCCAAGCTACTTCACAGGGTTGGGATGAGGGCAAAATGAAATAAATAATTGGAGGGCTCTTTGGCAATAAAAGGGCTCTACAAAATCAGGATATTATTATCTCTCTTACATCCCCTGTTGTCTTCCAAGTATTTAGCACCATTATCTGCACACAATTACTTGATTACCTACCAACCACTAATGCCTTTTATTTGAATATCTGAACCTGTTCTGTCTCTCCAATTAGACCAAAACTGCTCCAAGGTCAGAAATGGATCTCATTTATTATATGTTTGTCTCTCCAGGGCCTAGTGTAGTACTCCACACTTGGTGGAATCTGGTGTAGGAGACTGACTGGCAGCAGGGTGCTTTTCATTTCACTACAATTTTCAGTGCATGACTCTGGGGTGAGAATCAGTCCATCACTACAGTTCCATATAGCATGGTGGCACTCGTGAATCTCCACCCCCAGCAATGGGTAATGCACACAGGGTTGAAATTTGGAGGGCACAAAAGTGGAGTTGGAACCTGAACTCACATGATTTGTAAGGTTGGGGAGGAGAGTGGGTGAGATGGTGAAGGAAGCCAATTAGGCACTGACCCTAGGGAAATACATTATTTGAATCACTAATTCAGTAGTATTTAGTGAGCACTTGCTCTTTAAAGAACACTGTTTTAGCATTTGGGAGAGTATAATGGAGTAGATAGGCACAAACTGACTTTGTGGAGGAGCTTACGATATAGCAGGGGCCGTAGACACTAAAATAAATTTCAGGTAGGGGAAGTAACCAAGCAGAAGGGTATGGTGGTTTAGTGGTGGTTGGAGGTGCGGTGAGTACCTTAATGCTTAAGGAATTACTCAAATACGTACACATAGCTGGGAAGGAAAATAGGGTGGAGATAGAAGAGACTAATCGGGGAAAGCTTTCTTGAAGAGATATGATTTTAGTAGGGCTTTGAAGATGGGAAAAGTGGTGGTCTGTCAAATAATAATGATGGCATTTATTAAGCGCTTACTATATGCAAAGCACTGTTTTAAGTGCTGGGAAGGTTACAAGGTGATCAGGTTGTCCCACACGGGGCTCACAGTCTTAATCCCCATTTTACAGATGAGGTAACTGAGGCACAGAGAAGTTAGGTGACTTGGCCAAAGTCAAACAGCTGACAATCGGCAGAGCCGAGATTTGAACCCATGACCTCTGACTCCATTGAGCCAAGCTGCAGTTCCAGGCTGGAAGGAGGATGTGAACCAGGGGTTGATGGCAATCAATCAATCAGATTTATTGAGCACTAATTGCGTGCAGAGCACTGTACAAAGCTCTTGGAAGAGTACAATATAGCAGTATTGATAGACATAATCCTTGCCCACAACAAGTTTACAATCTAGATGGGAGGAACAACATGAGAGAGTAAATTGTGACAGTGAGTAGGTTGGTATTCATTCATTCAATCGTATTTATTGAGTGCTTACTGTGTGCAGAGCACTGTACTAAGCACTTGGGAAGTACAAGTTGGCAACATATAGAGACGGTCCCTACCCAACAATGGAGAAGAGTAAGGATAGTTTTGAATGGAGAAAGTTGATTGAGTTCTTGAAATCCAGTGTTCAGAACTTTCTGTTTGATATGGAAGTTGATGGACAAACACTAGAGGTTTGGGTGGATTGGGAAGAAGCGCAGAAGCTGATTGTTTAGAATGTTGATCTGAACAGCAGAGTGATGTATGGACTGGAGAAGGGAGAGGCTGGAGGCATGGAGGACAGCAAGGAGACTGATGCAGTATTTGAGGTGGAATAGGACAAGTGCTTGGACCACTGTAATAGCAGTTGGGAGAATAATAATAATGTTGATATTTGTTAAGCTCTTACTATGTGTCAAGCATTGTTCAAAGCACTAGGCTAGATACAAGGAAATCAGGTTGCCCCATGTAGGGATGGAGAGGAAGAAGTCAATTCGGGGAATATGGAGATGGAATGGAGAAGATTTTGTTGCAGAATATTCCAGTTGAGTCTAGGGTAATGCTTAGATTGTGGGCTTCAAAGATAAGGAGTAAAGTGGTGGGTTTTTTAATAGTATTTGTGCCAGGTACTGTACTATGTACTGGGGTAGATACAAGATAATCAGGTTGGACACAATTCATGCTCACCTTGGGGCTCACAGTCCCATTTTACAGATGAGGTAACTGAGGCACAGAGAAGTCAAGTGACTTGCCCAAGGTCACAGTGCTGACAAACAACAGAGCCAGGGTTAATGCCTGGCCCATTCAAACCCTGGATTCAAATTCCCTCTCTCTTATTGATTTGACCCACTACATAGACCAACTGTTTTCCTGGGGAGGAATGGCAGGGGAGAGGTGATTTTTAAATCACTCTCCTGAATGAGGCTTTTCTGTGCCAGTGAAGCTGAAGGGATCTTAGAAATATTTTCTTAGCTGCCCAGTGTCCAATTCAGTAAAATCACTCTCAAAAGAATAGTGTTTCAACCATTTCCTCATGAAACAGAAAATTTTACAGGACTCTCACCCACCCCCTCCACCCCCTAGGTTTACCCTCATCATAAAGAGACAAAAGAGATTTGGGTGTGATATTTAGGTAAATATCATTGATTGATAGATTGGTTGATAGAAAACTGTGGTCTCTGCCGGGCCCCTGTGTGAGATAGGGGAGTCAATCTTTGGCTCCTCCTCCCCCTCCCATCCCCTTACTGTAGGGGTTCCTCAAGGGTCAGCTGTTGGTCCCCTTCTATTCTCTATCTACATTCACTCCCTTGGTGAACTCATTCGCTCCCATAGCTTCAACTATCATCTCTACGCTGATGACATCCAAATCTACACCTCTGCCCCTGCTCTCTCTCCCTCCCTTCAGGCTTGTGTCTCCTCCTGCCTTCAAGACATCTCCATGCACCTTATCAATTATTCCAAATGATTGCTCCAGGAAGCACATCAGTATTCTGATTCCAAGTATTTCACGTGCTGGGAGGTCATTGTCTCCCAAAGCCCCTCAGTGAGAGTGGCATAATTGGACCCTACTATTGCACTCGCTGAGCTGTGAATCTTAAGGAAACTTCAGCTCCAAGAGAAATAGAGTGGCCTTGGAGAAACAGCATAAATCTGGGAGGCAAGGACCTGAGTTCTAATCCTAGCCTTATCAACTGCCAGATGTTTGAACCCTGGGAAGTCACTTAATTTTTCTGTGCCTCAGTATTCAAATCTGTAAAACAGAGATGAAATAACTCTTCTCTCTTCTCCTAAGACTGTGAGCTCCATGTGGGACAAGGGACTGTGGCTAACTAGATTACCTTGCATTTACCCCAGTGCTGTGCTGCTTAACAATTACCACAGTTATTATTACTATTCTCCTAGAGCTCCCTCTGCCAACAGAGCTCAAGTCTCTCTCAGATTTATCTTCCTTCTCCCTAGACAAAACATGAGTTCAGAAGATGAGGTAATACACTTTTGATGTGTAACAAGGTTCAAGAGGATCAAGAAAATGCCCCCAAAATGGAAACAATTTGATTCTTAGGCTCTAGAATGAAAGAATCCAATGTCTGCTGAAGAGACAAGGGAAAAATCAGGAGGGGATTGTTCTAAATATTATTTTTCAAGGCAGAAAAAGAGCATCTGAAGGGAGAGAAAACAGCCCAAAAAAGCGGCAAAAGAAAGTAACGGATCTTGACAACTCTTCTTTCATTTAATTACAGTGAATATCATTAGCAAGGGACCTCCAGAATTCCAAGCTGTTCTCAGAGCAGAAATAACTTTCTTCTCAGCTAATCTTTGCTACACCTGTCAACACAAGGCCTTGTCAAGAGAGAGAAGAGCTTAGTTCCTGTACCCTGGTTGATACTTGGTGATCACTAGAGAAATCAAATGGATTTGGGGGGAATGATAGGATAGGGAACAGAAAGTTGGTTTCCTGACTCCTGTGGAGATGGAACAGGAAGGCTCTCTGCTCCTCTAACCCATTGGGTAAGGGTCTCTGGGAAACACTGGGATAAAAGAGGATGTGAAGAAATCAGAGGCCCTCTAATGGGACTGGAAGAATGGGTGAGAGGAGGAGGAGGAGGGAAATGGAGAAGAGTTAACATTGCTGCTAGAAAAGGACCTCACTGGCTGGCAGTGGTGATACTGAGTGACAGGAGAACAGGATGACAGCAGTCCAAAATAGTACCTGTGGCAAAATTGGCTGCCTAGGATAAGGCTTTGTGATCTCTAAGGAAATTGTCTCCACCTCCCTCTGCCTTTTCTCACCTTTTTTTAAATGGCATTTATTAAGTGCTTACTATGTGCAAAGCACTGTTCTAAGCGCTGGGGATGTTACAAGGTGATCAGGTTGTCCCATGGGGGGCTCACAGTCTTAATCCCCATTTTACAGATGAGGAAACTGAAGCACAGAGAAATTAAGTGACTTGCCCAAAGTCACACAGATGACTCCCAATCAAGTTCAAGAAGAAAGGTGTCTGCTCTGTTTTTTTTTTTTTCTAACAAACCTCCAAGGGTAGGAATTTCATAACTATTCTTGATAGCTGTTTTCCCCGGACCAGATCTTTCTAATCAACCAGGTTGTCTTCAGCTCTAACTGGAGTCGTTCTTACTGCAATGACAGTTAATTTCCCCCTGGATCTTTTCTTGGAGGGCATGGGGAACAATCGATCAGGATTGTTTCCTTTCAAATCTTTCAGGACCTTAAAGACAGCTCACCCAACCAAGTGCTGGTCACGGCAGATGGACAGCCAGGGAAGGGCCCTTGCCTTTCCCTTCTGGAAATAAGACATGAGGGTAGCATCAGGGGACATAGAGGTTGTTCAATGGGAAGAGAGCAGAGGCAGCTGCAGTGCCTCATGGTAAGAGCCTGAATCTAAACCTCAGGACATCTAGATTCTACTCCTAGCCTTGCCACTAAATTTTCTGTGCCTCAGTGTCCCTATCTGTCAAATGGGAATAGGCTTAGAATGAGAGCCCTATTTGGGACAGTCTCTGTGACTGATTTGATCATCCCATATCTATCCTAGTGCTTAGCACAAAGAGAGTTCTTAAAGAATACAATCAATATCATCCTTCTTCTTATTATTATTATTATAGCAATAATAATAATAATAATAATAGAAAACAAGGCTAAAGGCTAGAGAACATGCTCAAAATCTGAGGGGTAATGGAGAAGGCCCCTCTCAGAATCACACCTGGAGAGTTCCCAGTACTCTACCAGTCTCAGCTATGGGAGGGAGAGACAAGTAGAGGCATACCCATTCCATTCCTAGCATGGGCAATGGCTAGCAAGTGGAAGGCCATCTGCTACAAGTCAAAACTCATCTGCACTGGGCAACAATGACACAGGAGAGAGTCAAAGGTGGAGACTCAAGTTTACTGCACAAAAGGAGGCATTGGCAAACTAATTCTGTATTTTTACCAAGAAAACTCTATAGATACACCTAATAAAATGATTGTAGATGGAGGTGGGTCATTCTGGGAGAGATACATCCATGAAGTTGCTGTGGGTTGGAGACAACTCAACGGCATAAGACCAGACAAAATGAGAAGGCTCGAAGAGAGGAATCACTACCTGTTGAAGCTTCAGGGAAGCACCAGAATTTTGATACTCCTTCTAGAGTCATCGAAGACCTTCGACTAATATTAGGTTAACGAGGCCCTGAGTAGGGTTATGCTGGAAGATTTCAAGTAAGAATCTGTGGCTGCTTGGTTCTGTGTTGAAAAATAATAATTGTGGTAGTTGTTAAATTCTTAATTTGTGCAAAGCACTGAGGTAGATACAACTTAATCAGGCCAGACACAGTCCCTGTCCAGCATTGGGCTCACAGTCTAATGGGGAAGGAGAACAGATATTGGATCCCTCATTTTACAGGTGAGGAAACCGAGGCCCACACAAGTTCTAGGTCTAGTTCTAGGTGGCAGATTCAGGATTATACCCAGGTCTCTCGATTCCCAGGTTTGTACTCTTTTCACTACGCCATGCTCCTTCTAGTAATTGACCAAAACAGGCAAAGATCAAAGAACTCACTGAGACTATATATAAGCAGTGTGGCCTAATAGAAAGAACCTGAGCCTGGGAATCAGAGGGCCTGGGTTCTAATCCCTGCTCTGCCACTTGCCTTCTGCGTGACCTTGGGCAAATCACTTAACTGCCCAGCGCCTCAGTTTCCTAATCTGTAAAATGGGAATTTAACACCTGTTCTTCCACTTATACTGGGAGCTCCATGGGAGATAGGGACTGTGTCCAACGTGATTATTTTACATCTCTAACCCAGCATTTATAACAGTATTTGGCAAATAATAAGTGCTTAACAAATAGAAGCAGCATGGCATAGTGGATAGAGCACAGCCCTGGGAGTCAGAAGGTCATGGGTTCTAATCCCAGTTCTCCCACTTGTCTGCTGTATGACCTTGGGCAAGTCACTTAACTTCTCTGTGCCTCAGTTACCTCATCTGTAAAAAGGGGGGTTAAGACTGTGAGCCCCACGTGGGCAATCTTATTACCTTATTATTATTTGGAGAAGCAGCAATCTTATTATTTGGAGAAGCAGCATGGCTCAGTGGAAAGAGCCTGGGCTTTGGAGTCAGAGGTAATGGGTTCAAATCCCGGCTCCACCACTTATCAGCTGTGTGATTTTGGACAAGTCACTTAACTTCTCTGGGCCTCAGTTACCTCATCAGTAAAATGGGGATGAAGACTGTGAGCCCCCCGTGGAACAACCTGATCACCTTGTTAACCTCCCCAGTGCTTGGAACTGTGCTTTGCACATAGTAAGCACTTAATAAATGCTATTATTATTATTATTATTATTATTATTATTATTATCATTATTATTACTATTACCTTGTATCTCCCCAAGCACTTAGAACAGTGCTTGGCAGGTAGTAAGTGCATAACAAATACCCTTACAAAATACAGCAATTATTATTCTTATTATATCACAGTTCATCTAAATTCTGGTTGTTATGTGTTCAAAGCTCCTCATCCTTTTAAATTGTGTGCCATAGCTGCTGGTGTTCATTTATTCTTCTGTTTCAGTTGTCTGGGGGATCCTGATCAAGATGGGTGGAAAAGTGTCCCCATGTCAATCATTGGTATGTACTGAGTGCTTACTGTGTGCAGAGCACTGTACTGAGCATCTAAGAGGGCAATGCAATAGAGTTGGCTGATACAATCCCTGACCTGTTTGGTCCCAAAGCAGAATTTCATGAAAGATGGTGGCCTAGCCTGTAGTCTTCCTGAAGAGTATCTGTCCTACAGAGACCATAGAGCTTTTACTTTGAGCTAAAGAAGGAGATTCAGGCAAAAAGATATCTGGAGGGCGTGGAGATGTCTTTCTTTCAGTGCCTAGAATATTTTAACAGCTGCAGGAGTTATCATTTCAAAATCAGAAACAAATCTCACCAGGGAGCATGGAGGTTAGGATTCTTTTAACTAGAATTCTTCATTTTTTAGTTTTCTCCCCGAGAACTAGAACTCTCTACTCATTTATTCTGAAGGAACATAGATTGAATGCGAAAAGGATTTCGGAGTAAATTCCAGGAGCTTTCACATGATATTTACTATTAATTTTTTTTATCCAATTTGAGTATAATCTAATTATAAAGCAGTGAGGCACCTTCAAGGAAAGCATGTAATGGAGTTCAGAATCACATTCTGTTCCCTTATGGAGTGCATATTTGGGTTACTTTAGATTTTTCAGCACTTAGAACAGTGCTTTGCACATAGTAAGCGCTTAATAAATGCCATCATCATCATTTTGGCTCTGCTTTTTCTTCTTGTGAATTAGCTGTCACCCATCAGTGGCTCAAACAGCCTGATCTGGTGCTGTGAGGCTCAAGTAATGGAAGCAAGTGATGGGCAAACCTCTCAGAGTTCACTTTCTGATTAATTATCCCAGCTGTTGCCACTTTTCTAAATTTCTCTAAATTGTGGAGATTGCTGGAGATGTCAGGGGACCACTGGTCTACTCCATAAGATTTCTAGCTCACCTGTTTTTGACCCTCCTTTGGTTTGCTTGGGAAATTCCTATCATGCCCCTCTACTCTGTAGTTTTTGTTTGTTTATAGTAATAATACTAATGACATTTATTAAGCATTTACTATGTGCAAAGCACTGTTCTAAGCGCTGGAGAGGTTACAAGGGGATCAGGTTGTCTCACGTGGGGCTCACAGTCTTAATCCCCATTTTACAGATGAGGTAACTGAGGCGCAGAGAAGTTAAGTGACTTGCCCAAAGTCACACAGCTGACAATTGGTGGAGCTGGGATTTGAACCCATGACCTCTGACTCCAAAGCCCGTGCTCTTTCTACTGAGCCATGCTGCTTCTCTAGAATGAGAGAAGAAATGCTGTTTAGAATGTGTTATGATATTTAAGGTTCATTTGGGGATCAGGGAGGGAGTCCAGGAATTTAGTAACCCAGGTTTCATCTTAGTTCTCATTGTTTAACATCAGAGTATATGGTAAAAGAGTGTATATAGAGAAGGAGCTTGGCTTAGTGGATTAGTGACTCCCATGGTCCTGGGATTCAGAAGGACCTGGGTTCTAAAGAGGCTCTGCCACTTGTCTGCTAGCCACTTCACTTCCCTGTGACTCAGTTACCCCTTTTGAAGAATGGGGATTAAGATTGAGAGTGCTCTGTGGGACACCAAGCCCAACCGTATTATCTTGTATCTACTCCAGTGCTTAGTACAGTTCCTGACACATAGTAAATGCTTAACAAATACCGCAGTTATCATTATTACTATTATATACCCCCAGAGTCAGTGGAGATTTAGCGGCACAAAGAAGTTGATTAGCTGAGAAGAGAAGCAAGCAGACACACATGGCAGAAGGCAAGAAAAGTCATTCTGAGAACTTTCTTCTGAAAACAAGGGCATCCTTAATTGTGAAAATCCATGCCAATTCTAAAGGGACATAATGAAGATTTAGGCCCTAAATTTGAGCTAATACTCATCTGATTATAAGAGTGTTTGGAGCTGCAGTGCCATCAATATGATAATGAAACTAGTCTCTGCTCCTTTCTCTCCCAGCTCTGCACTGCTGCCTGATTTAGCTGAGAGATTGGAGGAAAGGGAAGTGGAGGAGGTTCAGGGCTGAAAGGACTGGAGACATAGTGAGCAGAGCAGAGGTTGGCAATTATTTCTGTTGGCTGGCTGGATTAGAGCAGGGAAGTTTGGCTCAATGTAATGCTTGTGGGATGGCCTTCTGAGTGCAGTATCAGGACCTTGATGCCAGTCATATCTACTGACCTGTGTGCCCATACAAGGGCTGTGGAAAACACCTTGTTATTCCACCTTTTACCAGTTCATTGATGCCCGCTTCAGGAAATCCTGTTGATCTGTCCAATGGGAAAACGCCACAACTGGTAAATTGTCCCCACGTTGCTGGAAACCCTTTTGTTCATGCAGCACTGAGATTCTCCCCCTTTTAGACTGTGAGCCCACTGTTGGGTAGGGACTGTCTCTATATGTTGCCAATTTGTACTTCCCAAGCGCTTAGTACAGTGCTCTGCACATAGTAAGCGCTCAATAAATACGATTGATGATGATGATGATTCTCCTGGAATTGTAGTTGACACATTTCTTGCCCACAAGGAGCTCAGGGTGCGCAGTTGCCATGGCTTACCAAACATCAGGGTAGGTTATTGTATTAGACTCTCAGCCTTCACTTCTCCCAAGACCATTGAGCACATGTATTTGACCCCAGTTTGGTTCCTGAGGATTGGACTAAGCATTACAGGGGCTAGAAGGGAGGAAGACTTAATCTTTGCCCTCAGAGAACGTGACCTACAATGAGAGCAGAAAATTAAGGCTCAGCTGATGTTGGATATCCAATAAATCAATCCATCTCCTGAATGGAGGCAGAGAATTGGACTACCTCTAGAGATTCTTACCAGGCAAATTTACCAGTTAATCTAAAATGAATGATCAAAATCTATCTTCATCTTCCCACTCAGAATGAGGCAGAATCAATGGAGGAAGGCATTTCTATTAAACCTCAAATGCTGAGAGTTGGTTCAGCCATCAGGGTTCTTCATCCCAGTCTGGGCTGGCAGAAGGAGGCTGTCTGCTCTCTCTTCCCAGGGTTCTCTCATCCCCCAGGCCATACAAGTCCCTAGCCATCCCCATTCAACATTCATCCTCCCTGGATCAGAGTCATGCCAAAGCCATGCCTGCACTTCCCTTGCAGAGACAGAATGATGTATGCAGACAATGGGAGTAATGGGACATTCTGAATTCTGTCTCCCACCTTGCAAAGATCACAGTTGACAGACTGTTCTTCGAGAGAGACTATGTCAAAGGCCAACTGATAAACTTGGAAATAAAGCCCTATTTAACGGTCATTGCATGTGTGCATTCTCTCTCTTTTTCTTTTTTTTTTAAATGACATTTATTAAGCGCTTACTATGTGCAGAGCACTGTTCTAAGCGCTGGGGAGGTTACAAGGTGATCAGGTTGTCCCATGTGGGGCTCACAGTCTTAATCCCCATTTTACAGATGAGGCAACTGAGGCTCAGAGAAGTTAAGTGACTTGCCCAAGGTCACACAGCAGATGTGGCAGAGTCAGGATTCAAACCCATGACCTCTGACTTCAAAGCCCGTGCTCTTTCCACTGAGCCACGCTTCTCTCTCTCTCTCTCTCTCTCTCTCTCTCTCTCTCTCTCTCTCTCTCTCTCTCTCTCTCTCTCTCTCTCTCTCTCTCTCTCTCTCTCTCTCTCTCTCTCTCTCTCTCTCTCTCTCTCTCTCTCTCTCTCTCTCTCTCTCTCTCTCTCTCTCTCTCTCTCTCTCTCTCTCTCTCTCTCTCTCTCTCTCTCTCTCTCTCTTTTCCAAGTCTGTGGCCCAAAGCACAAGTTACCCTTGAGACCCACAGCCTCCTCTTTATCAATAAATAGTCTTTCCTGAGACTTTATCCGTGCAGAGTACTGTTCTGATCACTTGAATTAGCATATGGGGATTTTTTAAAAAGGTATTTGCTAAACGTTTACTATGTGTAAGCACTGTTCTAAGTTCTGGGGTAGATATAAGTTTAACAGGTTGGACACAGTCCCTGATCCACGTGGGCTCCCAGTCTAAGTTGGAGGGAGGACGTTTTAATCCCCATTTGGCAGCAAATTTCAGTGACTCATCCAAGGTCACACTGCAAGAAGTTGGCAGAGCCAGGATTAGAACCCAGGTCCTCTGACTCACTAATTTCACTAGGCCATGCTGCATTTCCCAAGTTGGCAGAGGGGACCACTATTGCAGAAGGGAGTGCTTCGGCTTCCATTATTGCCACTGTCATTTCCCCTCGTGCTATTGACTGAGTTCTGTCCACACCCTAAAAAACCCAGAACCCCTTTCAATGTCTTCTTCTAAAACTAATGTGGCAAAGTGCCCCTTTCAGGAAATCAAAAGCAACACAGCAAAATCTCCTGTCAGACTTTGGATTTGCTATCTGGATAATTCATCTGAAACCGCAGTTCCAAAGCAGGAATAGCATAACAATACTGTATCACAGAGATTTGATGCACAAAACCTGCCTGCTGTGTTCTGAAGCAGCAGGCTTTCTTAGAAGGGGACCCTCTCTTTGGCCAGGTTAAAGTCTCCTGAGCAGAGCTGAGTGTGGCCATAGGGAAAGATGCAAATAAAACATTCCTTCCTTTGCCTTTTGGAGGAGAACGGAAACTGTGGGTCTTGGTCACCCTCATAAGTATTCATTTCATATCCCTCTTTAGAACAAGAGGCACAAAAAGGATCGAAACAGACTAATCTAACCATCTGCTGCCTTGCGGACACCCCCGCCCTCACGTCCCAACCTGCCGCACTTCTCGCATCTCAGTCTCATCACTGTAGGCTGACCGGTTTTCCCGAGGTGACCCTCGGGTACCGGCCATCTCAAGGTCAAAAGCTATCTCGTGACCACCTGAGCCAGCAGGCGGAACTCAGAAGTGAGAGTGGGATACCACCCCCACGACCAAATCTGCTACATTGACAGCCCAAGCCGGGAATAAAGAAGGTGTCCCTCGCCCCCGTGCCAATCAAATTAGGTAGGGAGGAGGGGGGAGGGCAAAGATTGGATAGACTGAGGCCGGAAGCTGGAACGGTCTAGGATCACAGGTAATAAATACCTGTCGCCTCTGACCTTCGGGGTCAGAACACCAGGACACGCAGCAGCAGGAGCAGCAGCAGCAAACATGTCTGTCCCTGCCCAGAAAGCCAGATGCCCGCTCTACAACCAGAACCAACACACTGAGGCAAGGGCCGCGGGAAGGGTGAGTGTCTCCTGGGTGGAACCCAGGTACCCCGCTGCTGATGGGAATCATGAGTGGATTCCTCCCTTGTAGGGAGAGCACACTGTGAGAGCTAGCCGCCCACCACGTGTGCGGGTAATGTAATGAATTCTTCCCATGCGGGAAAGTAAGTGGATTTTTCCCGAGTGGGAAGTGCACATGGGTGAGAGCTAGCCACCTCACCCATGCACGATTAACATATGATTGTGTTCCTCCCGTGTAGGGAAGCTCTAATATTGCTAATTGATTATATTCCTCCCGAAAGGGAAGTTCAATCCATGGCGTCGGAACAATTACATAAATTCAATTCGCCTCGCAGAATAAATTTTATAGAAAACTCAGGCTTTCCATCCCCATCCTCTCTCTCTCTCTCTCTCACCACGCCGATCACTGAACGAACCCATCCCCGGACGACGGGTGACACTGGTGTAGCCAGAACACTTCCAATCCTGGGACGTTTCAGCAATCAATTAATCAGCGGTATTTGCTGAGTGCTTACGGTAGAAAGTACAATCCAACAGAATTCGTTCATTCTATGATATTTATTGAGAGTTTACTTTGTGCAGAGCACTGTACTAAGTGCTTGGAAAGTATAACTCAGCAATAAAGAGAGACAATCCCTGCCCACACTGCTCTGCCCACAAGAAACTTACAGTCTACAGTAGGAGACAGACGTGAAAGTGGATTAGGGATTGGGGAAGCAGTAGAGTTGAAGAATATTTACTTAAATATTGAAGATCTGGGGTGCATATCAAAATATTTAAGGAATACATGGTAAAGTTCATACTTGACATGGTTGGGAAGGGGGATAGGAGAATTTTAGAGCTTAGTTAGGAATGGCCTCGTGGAGGAGGTATGATTTTAAGAGAATTTTGAAAGTGGAGAGAGGAGTGAACTGCTGGATGGGAAGGAAGAGACAGTTCCAGCCTCAAATTCATTCATTCATTCAATTGCATTTATTGTGTGCAGAGCACTGTACTAAGCACTTGGGAAGTACAAGTCGGCAACATATAGAGATGGTCCTTACCCAGCAACGGACTCACAGTCTAGAAGGGGGAGACAGTCAACAAAACAAAACATGTAGACTGGTGTCAAAATCGTCAGAACAAATAGACTTGAGGCTATATGCACATCATTAACAAAATAAATAGAATAGTAAATATGTACAAGTAAAATAGAGAGAGTAATAAACCTGCACAAATATATACAAGTGCTGTGGGGAGGGGAAGGAGGTAAGATGGGGGGGATGGGGAGGAGGAGAGGAAAAAGGGGGCTCAGCCTGGGAAGGCCTCCTGGAAGAGGTGAGCTCTCAAATCAATTCATCCATTCATTTACTAGTATTTATGGAGGCTCAGTATGTAAAGTACTCCTGTCTAAAATGATGGTTAAGCCTCCGTCCTGCCTCAGCCTGAGAAGGCCAAGGCAAGGCCTAGCAGATAGACCATGTGACTGGGATTCAAGAGAACTTAATTCTAATCCTGGCCCCTCCATTTGTCTGCTAGGTGACCTTGGATATGTTACTTAACTTCTTTGTGCCTCAGTATCCTCATCTGTAAATGGGCAGTCAATACCTGTTCTCCATCCCCTACACTCCACCGAAACCGCCCTCTCAAAGGTCACCAATGACCTCCTTCTTGCCAAACCCAACGGCTCCCACTCTATCTTAATCCTTCTCGACCTCTCAGCTGCCTTTGACACTGTGGACCACCCCCTTTTCCTCAACACAGTATCCAACCTTGGCTTCACAGACTCCGTCCTCTCCTGGTTCTCCTCTTATCTCTCTGGCTGTTCATTCTCAGTCTCCTTTGCGTGCTCCTCCTCCCCCTCCCATCCCCTTACTGTAGGGTTTCCTCAAAGGTCAGTTCTTGGTCCCCTTCTGTTCTCTATCTACACTCACTCCCTTGGTGAACTCATTTGCTCCCACAGCTTAAACTATCATCTCTACACTGATGACATCCGAATCTACATCTCTGCCCCTGCTCTCTCTCCCTATCTCCAGGCTTGTATCTCCTCCTCCCTTGAGGACAACTCCATCTGGATGTCTGCCCACCATCTAAAACTCCATATGTCCAAGACCAAACTCCTTATCTTCCCTCCCAAACCCTGCCTTCTCCCTGACTTTTTCATCACTGTAGATGGCACTACCATCCTTCCGGTCTCACAAGCTGCAACCTTGGTGTCATCCTCAACTCTGCTCTCTCGTTCACCCCACACACCAAATCTGTCACCAAAACCCGCCGGTCTCACCTCCACAACATCGCCAAGATCCGCCCTTTCCTCTCCATCCAAACCGCTACCTTACTGGTTCAATCTCTCATCCTATCCTGAATGGATTACTGCATCAGTCTCTTTTCTGATCTCCCATCTTCCTGCCTCTCCCCACTTCAGCCTATACTTCACTCTGCTGCCCAGATTATCTTTGGACAGAAACGCTCTGGGCATGTCACTCCCCTCCTCAAAAATCTCCAGTGGATGCCTGTCAACCTACGAATCAGGCAAAAACTCCTCTCTCAGTTTCAAGGCTGTCCATCACCTCACCCCCTCCTACCTCACCTCCCTCTGCTCTTCTGCTGCTAACTTTCTCACTGTACCTCGTTCTCGCCTGTCCTGCCATAGACCCCTGGCCCACGTCCTCCCCCTGGCCTGGAATGCCCTCCCTCCGCACATCCGCCAAGCTAGCTCTCTTCCTCCCTTCAAAGCCCTACGGAGATCTCACCTCCTCCAGGAGGCTTTCCCAGACTGAACCCCCTTTTTCCTCTCCTCTTCCCCATCCCCCCCGCCCTACCTCCTTCCCCTCCCCACAGCACTTGTATATATTTGTACAGATTTATTACTCTATTTTACTTGTACAGATTTACTATTCTATTTATTTTGTTAATGATGTGCATATAGCTTTAACACCTGTCTACATGTTTTGTTTTGTTGTCTGTCTCCCCCTTCTAGACTGTGAGCCCATTGATGGGATTAGAATGGGAAATTGGGAACCTGTAATATCCTTGGAGCGTGGATGGAGTTAAGTCACAGAGAAGCAGTGCTGTCTAGTGGTTAGAGCCTGGGCCTGGGACTCAGAAGGATCTGGGTTCTCATTCCGGCTCTGCCGCTTGCCTGCTGGTTGACTATATATACATACTGTATATATGTTTGTACATATTTATTACTCTATTTATGTATTTATTTTACTTGTACATATCTATTCTATTTTTATTTTATTCTGTTAATATGTTTGGTTTTGTTCTCTGTCTCCCCCTTCTAGACTGTGAGCCCACTGTTGGGTAGGGACTGTCTCTATATGTTGCCAACTTGTACTTCCCAAGCGCTTAGTACAGTGCTCTGCACACAGTAAGCGCTCAATAAATGCGATTGATTGATTGATTGATTGACTGTCTCTGTCTCTGTATGTTGCCAACTTGTACTTGCCAAGCTCTTAGTACAGTGCTCTGTACACAGTAAGCACTCAATAAATATGATTGAATGAATGAATGAAACAAATGTGAGTATTTAGCCCATTGGGAGGAAGATGCCCCCAAATCTCCTTAGTTAAGAAACACAGGATGTCTTGCTCTTTAGTTAATGAAAGCAATCCATCTGGGAAAACCACAGGGATGAGACTCAGGAGGCCAAGCAAGTGTATTCAAGTGAGCAATACATTTTCTATAGCAAATAAAACTGTGAATCTATAATGCAGAGTCTCCTTCCCGGGCTCCTCCTCCCCCTCCCATCCCCTAACTATAGGGGTTCCTCAAGGGTCCGTTGTTGGTCCCCTTATGTTTTCTATCTATACTCACTCCCTTGATAAACTCATTCACTCCCACAGCTTCAACTATCATCTCTATGCAGATGACACCCAAATCTATATCAACTCCCCTGTTCTCTCTCCCTCCCTCCAGGCTAGTATCTCCTCCTGCCTTCAGGACATCTCCATCTGGTTGTGCGCCCGCCCATCCTCCCCTCTCATTCACCTCACACATCCAATCCATCAGCAAAACCTGCCGGCCTCACCTTCAAATCACCACCAAGATCTGCCCTTTCCTCTCCCTCCAAACTTCTACCTTGTTTGTACAATCTCTCATCATATCCTGACTGAAATTACTGCATCAGCCTTCTTTCTAATCTTCCTGATCAAAGCTCTTCATCACCTTGCCCCCTTGTACCTCACCTCCCTTCTCTCCATCTACAGCCCAGCCCGCACACTCTGCTCCTCTGCCGCTAACCTCCTCACTGTGCCTTGTTCTCGCCTGTCCCGCTGTCAACCCCTGGCCCATGTCCTACTTCTGGCCTGGAATGCCCTCCCTCCTCACATCCGCCAAACTAGCTCTCTTCCCCTCTTCAAAGCCCTACTGAAAGCTCACCTCTTCCAGGAGGCCTTCCCAGACTGAGCCCCCCATTTCCTCTGCTCCTCCTCCCCTCCCATTGCCCCTACTCCCTCTCTCTGCTCTACCCTCTTCCCCACCCCACAACACTTGTGTATATTTGCACATATTTATTATTCTATTTATTTTATTAGTGATATGTATGTATCTATAATTCTATGCATCTATTTTGATGCTATTGATACCTGTCTACATGTTTTGTTTTGTTGTCTGTCTCCCCCTTCCAGACTGTGAGCCCATTTTTGGGTAGAGATTGTCTCTATCTGTTGCTGAATTGCACTTTCCAAGAGTTTAGAACAGTGCTTTGCACACAGTAAGTGCTCAGTAAATATGATTGAATGAATGAGTGAATACAGGCAGGAACAAAAACAAATCTAGCCTCTCACCCAGGCCAGGTCACTTTAATCAAGGACTCATGTCCTGAAGCCCAGGGTCCCCAGACTAAGCAGGCCCACTCCGAACACCCCGTCCCATCAAACATCACCCTCGAACACTGCTGAATGGAATATTCTTCCTGAGAATCACTCCTCCCACGTCAGATCTCCCTCCCTCACTGAGTTCTAGCTTGTTCCCAAGAATAACCCACAAGAAGGGCATGAGAGCCTCAATCACCAGAGTTTAATAGTCATGTGGAGTTCTATGGCCCATGTCCAGCCAGCTCTGCAAAACCAAGCCCAACTTGGGCTTCAGGAAGGGCAGAGATTCCCCTGAGACCTCCAAGAAGAGGAGTGGGGGACTGGATCACCCCTTATCTGCTATTCTTTCTCCTCCTCCTCCTTCCCCAAATCCCTTGACAGGGAGGGAACTGAGCCAATGGAGCAGCACAGGCTGTATCTGAAGAAAGCAAGTAGAAATGCTAATAGCCCCATTAGAGATAACTGAATAGCCTCATCAATGAAGTGAAATTAATGACTGTTAATAGGAGGGGCTCCTGGGGCCTACTCTGTGAATGATCAGTCCCTGCTAAGAGTGGTGCAAAGGTGGAAGGAGTGATGAGGTTGGGTTAGGGTCGGGGTTTAGGGGTGCCAGCGTGGGAATGGGAGAGCTGGGCTCTAATCAGTTAAACTGGGGAAATGAATCCAATGTTGTCAAACCCAACAAGACACACTGATGTCACTTGTTATCCTCCCTCCCGGAAAGTGAAAACTCCTCGTGGGCAGGGACCATATTCTCCAACTCTCCCAAGCCCTTAATACAAAACTCTGCAAACAGGATGTTCTTAATAAGTACCCCTGATTAGTTGATTAACCCCAGGGAAAAGAAAGTGTTAACAAGGCCCTGCACCCAGAGATGGCCTGTTTGCTCTTCTCTGTCTCAAATCATGTGTCCTATGGGGTTCTGTGCTACCCAATCGGCCATTGCCTGCATTATCTTATTATCTCATTCAGGCTTCTCATTAGGTCAGGCAGAGGGAAGGCACTTGTGTTCTGTCCCTCCATTTCCTTCATTCCCTCTAGACTCTGTATCTGTCTTCTGGCCCATTGTTCTATGTGCCTGAAAAGGCTTTCCTGTCCCCGTCTCATCTTCTTTCCTTCCTTAGAAATCATCCTCCAAGTCTGCTTCCCTAAGACCATCTAGGCAAGAGGTCTCTGGGGACAATGTTCTCTTTTCATTTCCTTTCACTCCCAAACATCTCCATCAACCATCTGTTCCTCTCCTCAAAAGCCAAAAAAAAAAAAAAAGGAACCAAAAGAGGAGTGAACAGGGAAATACATATTCTGTCTTCTCAGGAATGTGGAGGGAGAAGATTCCCTGTTAATTAAAATTTGTTAAAGAACTCTGAGGTGCTCAGCAGAAGTTTTCCAAATTGGTAATAAATTTGTAAGTTGTGAACTGCTTTGACATATAAGTTCCCTTAGGACAGCTGTATCTTTGGAATAGACCTAGCAAATGGCAAGAGCTCAATACATTCAGACCAGTATTTTCTTTTGTTTTGTTTTCTGAAAAAATCTTTCTTTTCTTTGTTTGAGGGGAGGAAAAAGTCTTCAATCATCACCAAGGAAGGATTGCCCATAAGCACTGTATGTATAACATCTAGAAAGCACCATATCTAGATGTGAACAGAGTAGCCAATATGCCTGGATAGTGATAGGAAGAAAGAGGGGGCATCTAGGAAGACTGAAATGCAAAGAAATGTTTAGGTTGACTAGAAGAAAAAGCGTACTCAATAGAAAAATTCATTTGACAGAGCCTCTCTTTTAATATCCCAACAATGTGGCATTTCCAACTGGGCAGGATATTGTTTGCATTATGAATAAATAATATTGTCACCTCTCCTAAAACTAATTATGGAGACAAGACATAAAAATTATTTTTATCTGCCTCTGAACCATGATCTGGTTTTGCAAGCAACTCAACATCTTTGTGCTTCAGTTTTCTCATCAGTAAAATAGGCATAATATATATACATATATATAGTAAAATAGAAGTAATATTGGCTTCTCTAGCCCACTGGGATGTTGAAAGCCTAAAGCAAAGTTGTTGATGTAAAAATAAGAAGCACATACACATTCAAACTCTTATGATGATTACTACTGCTAGTGACCTCTCATTATGCACAGAGGCCTAAACTATCCTCCAGAGCAATTACAATCAAGGGGCAAGATAAAATGTCTGGCCCAGACAGAAACCACAGTTTAAGGTGTGACAAATGCAAACACAAAATTCAACCATCAGTAATCCTCCCATTACTGCCAGAGGAAAGGAGGTGATTGTCATTAATCATATTTCACAAGTAGAGAAATTGATCCAGGTTCACTATAGGAATGGCCAGATATTGCAAAGACACAAGCCCACCCCCTCAGCCCTCCTACCTCAGATTCCAGCCCATTTCTTCAGACATTCATTCCCTTTCCTGTCTTCCCTGCCCTTACATTCCTCCTAAGCCTCCCTGAGGGAAATAAACCCCTAGTTTCCAAAGGTATTTTCCATCCCTGACATTTCTATTTTCCACATGGTCTGGGAAGGCACCAGCAGGGCAAGCTATTCCTTTTCCCTCAAAATGGGCCAGGAAAGGATTTACTCTTAACCAACCCGATATGCAGCAGGGCCTAGTGGAAAGATCAGGGTCCTGGGAGTCAAAGAACCTGGGACCTAATCCAAGTTCTGCCTCTTGTCTGCTGTGTGACCTTGGGCAAATCACCTGATTTCCCTGATCCTCAGTTTCTCCATCAATGAAATGGAGAGATCCCTGTCCTCCCTCCTACTTGGACTGTGAACCCCATATAGGATGGGGACTGTGTCCACTTATTTAACTTGTATTTACCTCAGCGCTTAGCATAGTGCTTGGAACAAAGGAAGCGTTTAACAAGTACCATACAAAACAAACAACAAAAACAAAAAAGCAAGTATAGTAAATATACTCTCTCAGGAAACAGGGGCGCGCAGGATTTCATTACTTTGAAAAAAGAGGGAGAAAGTGGTTTTCTTTTCTATTACAGGAACTCTCTTTTGTGTCCAAGGGAGAGCATCAAACAACGGTCTGAATGAATCAGGCAGAACATTAGCAATGTCTGGCAGAGCTCCTCCCAGGTGCTGGCTGATTAGCGGGCAATGTGCTCTGGGAAAACTAAGCCCTGGGATAAATTACTCCAGCAAGTCCACAAAAACAGAAGGGAAAACGCGCCGGAAGCAATCAGGGCTTTTGAGAAGCAATGAGACTTGGTGGAACATCTCTCAGTTGGCGATGTCAGATTGTCTTGCAGCCATCGGGTAATTAGTCCTTATAACTTCTCTGGGAGAGAAGTATTATTAGACTGTGGCTCACAAAAGGGGTAAAATGAGGCAAAGAAGAAGGGAGGGGCTGTCCGGAGACAGAAATAGTGATCTCGTGGCAGAGGAGGAAAGGAGCCAGTAGGCCCCTTATCAAACCCACAATCCTCAAGCTGGAAGGGGCGGCCAGAGGTCATTTAGATAATCTAATCTGTCCATCTGCTAGGAAAGGCTGCGATTCACCCATCCCAGACCAATGGACACTTTGCCTTTATTATCTGGAATAATGGCAACTTCCCAAATGGCTCATAATCCAGGCCCCAGAGCCTGTAAAGAGAGAAAGCAGCCCTCTGGATGTGAGGTTGCTGCTACCAATAATCATCCTCTCCATATTTATTATTATTATTATTATTGTAAAATGCTTACTATGTGTCAAGTACTGGTCTAAGAACTGGCTAAGATCAAGTTGGACACAGTCACTATCCCACATGGGGCTCATGATCCAAGTAGGAGGGAGAAAAAGTATTGAATGTCCATTTTCCAGATGAGGAAACTGAGGTGCAGAGGAAGTAAGTGACTTGCCCAAGGTCATACAACAGACAACGGGCAGAGTCAGGTGTAGAAACCAGGTCCTCTGACTCCTAGGCCTGTGCTCTTTCTGCTCGACTACACTGCTCCTCTGGTGGGACCGAGAAGATGGATGGATGGATGAAGTGTGGAGGCTTCAGGCCACACTGTAGAGAATGCTCTTTCCCTCCTCAGTTCCCTCATCTGGAAAATGGGGATGAAGACTGTGAGCTCCCCGTGGGACAACCTAATTACCTTGTATCCCCATCCAGTGCTTAGAACAGTGCTTGGCACATACTAAGTGCTTAATAAATGCTATTATTATTGTCTGGGCCTCAGTTCCCTGATCTGCTAAATGGGGATGAAGACCGTGAGCCCTCCGTGGGACAACCTGATCATCTTGTAAACTCCCCAGTGCTTAGAACAGTGCTTTGCACATAGTAAGTGCTTAATAAATGCCATTATTATTATTATTATTATTATCCCGCCTCCGTCAACTGTCAGCTGTGTGACTTTAGGCAAGTCACTTAACTTCTCTGTGCCTCAGTTCCCTCATCTGGAAAATGGGGATGAAGACTGTGAGCCTGCCGTGGGACAACCTGATTACCTTGTATCCCCCTCCAGCACTTAGAACAGTGCTTGGCACATACTAAGCGCTTAATAAATGCTATTATTATTCTCTGGGCCTCAGTTCCCTCATCTGTTAAATGGGGATGAAGACCATGAGCCCCCCATGGGACAACCTGCTCATCCTGTAACCTCCCCAGCGCTTAGAACAGTGCTTTGCACATATTAAGTGCTTAATAAATGCTATTATTATTATTATTATGTGCAGTGCCTGATGTGATTTTCCAGTCTGTCTTTTGGTTCTTGATCTTCCTAGCATAACTGCCCACGGAAAGTAAGCCCTCTCCTTATTGCCATACATGTGATGATGCTCTGTATCCTAGAACAGACAGTCAATATTTGATGATATGTTATTATCTCTAGGTCCTTTTCCACTGGACACAGCTCTCAGATCCTGTTCTTTTCCCTTCCCACTTACTCTTTAGTCTAGTGGAAAGAGTACAAGACAGAATCTGGAGACTTGGGTTCCAATCCCAGGTTTGCCACTTAATAATTCATTCTTTCATTCAATCAATTTTATTGAATGCTTATTGTGTGCACAGCGCTGTATTAAGCACTGAGGAAAGTACAATACAGTAATAGAGACAATCCCTGCCCATAATGAGCTCCAATAAGGATAAACTTGGAAGAGGCAGTCCAGGCAGCTAGATAGATAGAACCCATAAAAACGATAACGGAAGAGTCATTAGCAAGATTATGGATTATGGCAGAAGATAGGACGTTCTGGAGAAAATATGGCCATAAAATCTCTATGAATCAGAATTCACTTGGCAGCATTTAGATATATATATATATAATATCTATTTTACATAGATATATCTATATTACATACAGATATATATAATAAAACAATAATAATACAACAATAATAATGACGTTTCTTTGTTCAGCATTTTCCATGCGCCAAGCTCTGTTCTAAATACTGAGTAAATGAATCGGGTGGGATGCAGTCCCTGTCCCATGTGGGACACAAAGGCTACGCAGGCAGGAGAACAGGTACTGAACCCCCATTTTACAGATGACGTAACTGAGGCACAGAAAAGTTAAATGACTTAACCAAGTTCACACAGCAGGCAAGTGGCAGAATGAGAATTAGAATCCAGTTCCTCTGACCACCAGACCACTCTCTTTCCACTAGGCCACCCTGATACACAAGCGGCCCACACGTTCCTGCTATGTGATCAGAGGCAAGTCACTTGACTTCTTGTACCTCAGTTCCCTCATCTGTATAATGGGAGATAAATATTTGCTCTCCCTCCCCTTAGACTGTGAGTCCCATGTCTGACAGGGATTGTTGTCTGATATGATGGTTACGGTATATAACAGAGTGTTTGACATATATATAGTAAGAGTTGAGCAAATACCACCATCATTATCATTACATCCTCCCGTTCAGAGTCTTCTGGGGCAATCTCTAGCCCAAATATTTTCCATAAACCTATTGATTGGACTGCAAACTCTTCGACGACATGAAACACATCATCTAACTCGCCCCGGTGCTTAGGAGAGTACTCAGCACCCAGTAGGCACTCAATAAATATTGTTAATTGATATAATTCAGGGAAGCCTGGGAGCTCGCAGGTACCTCCTAAGTCAACACTGCCTCTCATTTCCCACCATCTCCATCTAAAACTAATATAGAAACTAAATCCTCATAATCCTGCTGAGGGAGATTACTCTTCTTCTTTGTATTTTTTATACACAATTACCTATCTTTTATAGTTATTTGAAAGGGGCATTTCCCAAAACACTTAGGTTATGTTCTTAAGTACGAAAGAATATTACTTTGTTAACATGAAATTGGTCTATTTAGCTTTTTGATTCCCCTTTATGAAGGAGACAGCTGAGCTCCTTTTCAGATCCCAGTATATTGAAGTTCACAATTAATTTAGATAACACCCTGTGAGCTGATATAAAAAATCTCTAGCAATTAAATAATGAATGCAAGGGAGCCATAGGCATTAAAGATAGAGGAGCACACCGTTCTTATAATGATGTAAAATCAGTGTGTTTTCCTATGATTTAATTATAGATTGACGAGAAAAGTGCAAAACTGCAGATTAATGATTTTTTTTAAGTAAAGCGTATAATAAGAACTACCACTCCCCAAACTATGATTAGCACTGAGCAGGTTAAATTTGCCGAGTTGTAAAAGGTAAATTGTGGGTCCCAAATATATTAACTCGGCATAAACAGAGATAGAGGACATTTGGGTGGGATACAGGAGATTATCTCCCATAAAGGAGAAAGAGATAGTAGTGCAAAGAAATTCCCCATCATTTTAGAAGAGATGGTTTTGCTGCTTGGCTGAATGTGTTCAGCTTTAGGAAAGGGAAGGGCCAAATAACCGAAGACTTTGGGTGCAGGCTGTGGACTTGATGCAAACACCTCCTCCTTCCCACTATAGTGCAGCGGCTCTGGACAGATGTTTGTTGAGCACCAACTGGGACTTTTCATGGGGCAAGCTCCTTTCACCCCAAAAGGAAGTCAGACCAAGATGAAGATTATGGTGCAGAGCTGGGAACACACAGAAAATAACCAATACAATACCATGAGCCCGCTGTTGGGTAGGGACCATCTCTATATGTTGCCAACTTGTGCTTCCCAAGTGCTTAGTACAGTGCCCTGCACATAGTAAGCACTCAATAAATATGATTGAATGAATGAATACCAGAAACAGAAAAGACAGAAAGATGGGCATACAGACAGGCTTTGGGGAGCTGCCATTTTCCCCAAGAGAGTCCCAGAAAATTCCCAACTGGAACTTGTAGGAAGGAAACCAAACCACTCGGCCCGGAATTTTTTCAAAGCCCAGTTGTGTGTAGCTCATTGGAAAGAGAGGATGCTGTCCTCAGAGGACTTTACCCACAAGTTGGATTCTCTCCCAGAAAGCCCAAACATCTGCTTTTGGCAATTTCACAGCTTTATTGTTATTTCCTGATGTGCTGATGTTCAGATTCTGAACACCCGGCTCAGAGAGCTACATTATCCTAGGTACATGGATGTGTGGGGTTTTTTTTTTCCCTTTTTTTAAATTTGATGTTCCCTGTGGAGTTTGTTAAAAACTACCCGCTGCCCATTTCAGGAGATGTTAAAACTCCCATTAAGAGACTAGACAAAGAAACACGAGGAGTCAGGAATTCCTGTTAGAACTGGACAATATCCTCAGTATGCACTAAGAACAGTAAACCACCTTTCTAAATAGGATATCATTGCTGATAAGATTACCTCTTTGTGCAAGAAAGAAGAAAAAGCTGTCAATTACCAAAGACTAGATCATTGTAGAGGAACAGGCATAAACCAATGCCCTTTGGGAAAGTTTGCTATGATAATGAAGGGTCTGAATGAAAGAAAAAATTCCTCCCAGGATGTGAGTTTTATACATTTTACCTCCCTGGATAGAGTACTATCAGGGATGTTAAGATTCAGAAAAGCTTGAATAAAAGATTATGTCCTAGGAACTGCTGTATGTAGACACTAGAATCTAATTCTCACATCTTGCTGCACTGTCCTTTTGGTGTGGAAGTCTGGAAAATGATAGCTAAAGGACCAAAGAATGCAATCTTAACAAAAGTAATAACTCAGCAAATCATGGCTCTGTCCCCAGGATGGAAATGGAATCTGACAAATAGGAGCACGTGACTTTGCAGCCCTCCCAGCGCTTTCCGAGCGGCAAATGTCTTAATTAGGGGAAAAAAGCCATTCCTCCTGCTAACCTGAAAACATCATGTTTAAAAGGTATTTGCCCCCCCTGCCCCCGACCCCTTACTTTCTACTGAACTCACACAGTGAGCATCTTTGTGAAGATGAGTTAAATGCCAAACCTACCTTTCGCGGCTTTTTACTTAAAATAGCTCCATATTCATCTTTTTGAGTTTGTGGATGCAGTAGCTAATTCTTGTTTGATTCCACTTATCAATTTGTCAGCTAAGGGATTTAAAACATTGTAAACAGTTGATATTTCTGGTATACTGTAATAATTGGGGGACATGGATAACCTCTAGGGAATAGAAAAGAGGAAATTTGAGATGATTAGCACAATACTTTGCACATTGCTAGCTATTAAACACCAATCTTATTATTATTATAAGTATTACATCAGAATTATTATTCTAACTGATATCTTCATTCATTCATTCAATCGTATTTACTGAGCACTTACTGGGTGCAGAGCACTGTACTAAGCGCTTGGGAAGTACAAGTTGGCAACATATAGAGACGGTCCCTAATCCAACAGTGGGCTCACAGTCTAGAAGGGGGCAATGGTCCAAAGCTAAGCCTCCTCTCCTCTTTGGAAGGATGGAGATCATTCAGAGATCTGCTGCTGTGGCTGTTCTTGGAAAAGGGAACCTGTTGAAGAGGGGCTTGTATAACTTCACACCTCTTCTCAGCTGGACCATTCTGGGCCAAAGTGGACCTGGGCAGGTCTTTAGAGTAGGGGTAGTAATAGTAGCTGTAGTATCAGTATAGAAGGAGGAGAGGAGGAAGAGGAGAATGAGGAAGAGGAGGATGAGGAGGAGCAGGAGGAGGAAAAAGAGGAGAAGGAGGAGAAAATGTAGTCATAGCATTTATTTAGTACCACTGAGCAATGTATCAAATGTTTGAGAAGTATAAAACAGAAATGTAACACATTTTCTTCCCATGAAAAGCTTATACTCTAAAGAAGTGGGGCAAGAGGCCCAGGAGATTCATATAGCTTGAGCTTGCCACTTGATTCTATATGTGTTCATTCATTCAATCAATTGTATTTATTGAGCGCTTACTGTGTGCAGAGCACTGTACTAAGCACTTGGGAAGTGCAAGTTGGCAACAAGTTCAGCAAACTAAATATCTGTAGAATCTCCTCATTGCACCTTGCCCCTACATCAAGATCATTACCAGGATTGTAAGTTGTAAATTTGTGTGGAAATATCACATGGAGTTCTTTATACTATGAATGCCATCATTTTATTAGTAACTGTGGTATTTGCTTTTTTGTCAGGTAAAAGGAAAACCAAATGTTCTGTGCATGTGATCCTCATCACTTTACTAAAACTCCTTGGATGGCCCACCAACCCACCACTATCCTAGAGGAAGGTGGATAGAAAAAAGGGAATGAGTAGGAGGAGGAGGAGGAAAGAGGAGGGATAGAAGGAGGGAGAGGAGGAGGAGGAAAATTTTTATATTCTCTGCCTATACTGAATGGACTGTATCTGACCTGATTAACTTCTGTTTACTCCAGTGCTTGCACCAGTGCTTGCCCATAGTAAGCATTTAACAACTACTATATATATATATATATATCAACATGCACCCACTGTGCTCAAAGAACAAAGGGGGAGGTGAACAAAAATATTTTCCAAAGAGTGAGAATAGGAGGAAGTCCATGAATTGGGGTACAAAATGTCTGGATAAAATACTTGGATAAACAATTGAATATATATATATATATATAAATGCTGAGGATAGGGTTAAAATACATCCACTCAGAACTGACTGACCTATTTCTAACTGCTAAAGGTGGCTGTGAGGAGGCAAACCTAGAGGTGTAATTAGAGAAGACTTCTGGAGGGGATGGGATTTAAGGAGGGCTTTGAAGATGTGAAAGCTGCGGTCTGTTGGATTGTGTGGGGCTGGGTGGGCACTGCCAGACCAGGGGAACAGCATGAGTGAGTAAGGAGTGAGTGCAGTTAGGAAGAGGGATTGGGGGAGCCCAGATTTTCAGGCAGAGATGCCTGGAGCAGAGGAGCACTCCACTGCCCATCTTCTCCTCCCCTTCCTCTGTTGGCTGATAGAGCAGACCCTGCAGCTGCATGGATGAACCAGCTACAACCAAGAAAGCACCTGTCCCAAGGCTGTACATGCTAATCTCCACATTAGCAATAGCTTAGGATCCCCATCAATTGCTGAAGGATTAGTATTTGTTAATGGGGGCAGAATTATTCATTCATTCAGTCAGTCATATTTATTGAGCGCTTACTGTGTGCAGAGCACTGTACTAAGCGCTTGGGAAGTACAAATCAGCAACATATAGGGACGGTCACTACCCAACAACGGGCTCGCAGTCTAGAAGGGGGAGACAGACAACCAAACAAGTAGACAGGTGTCAATACCATCAGAATAAATAGAATTATAGCTATATGCACATCACTAATAAAATAAATAGATTAATAAATATGTATGAATACAGACAAGTACTGTGGGGAGGGGAAGGGGATAGGGAGGAGGGAGTGAGGGTGATGGGGAGGGGAGGAGGAGCAGAGGAAAAGGGGGTGTCTCAGTCTGGAAAGGCCTCCTGGAGGATGTGAGCTCTCAGTAGGGCTTTGAAGGGAGGAAGAGAGCTAGTTTGGTGAATTAGTCCCCATTGGACTGGAACTGCTGAGTCAAAATGGGGATAGGAAAATCTCCCTGAGCACTAATCATTTAAGTCCTCCAGGAACTAATTTCTCTTTTCTTTCCTTCCCCTTAATATGTCAGACCACCACTCTCTCCATCTTCACAGCTATCCTAAAATGATATTGCCTCACCCCTAATTTCCCCACCTCAGTCACCCTCTCTTCTGCATCACATTTACACTTGGGTCCATAAATCTTAACAGCTTTGATACTCACCCCACCACTACCCCACAGCACATATCCTTATATTCTACTCTTTCTCCTAGCTGTAATTTATTTTAATAACTGCCTGCTCCACTGAAAGGAAAGCTCCTTACGTGCAGGGGTCATATCTACCAGCTCCATTGTATTGCACTGCAGTAAGGCTGAGTGAAGAAATCGGGCCTGGGAGCCAGAAGAACCTGGATTCTAATCTTGACTCCACCTCTTGTCTGCTGTGTGACCTTGGACAAGTCACTTCCCTTCCTCTTTGCCTCAGTTACCTCATCTGTAAAATGGGGATTCAGATTGTGAGTTTCATATAGGACATGGACTGTGTCCAACCTGATTAGCTTGTATCTACCCCAGCCCTTAGAACAGTGCTTGGCACATAGTAAGTGCTTAACAAACACCACCTAAAAAATAAAAAAATATGATTGATTGCTTGATTGATTCTCCAATCTATTGGGCCTCTGCCTATGCATTTAGCACTTTGATACTCAATCCTCCCAAGCCCCACAGCATGTAAGTACATAGCTTTATGTTCTGCTGCCTCCCCTATTAAGCGTCTGTCTTCCCAACTACATGGTTTGCTCCTTGAAGGCAGGGATTTTGCTCATCAACTCTATTGCATTGTATAGCATTATCCCAAGTGCTTTCACTTCTGTTATCTGAATGCAGTGAACACTCATATTTATAATTGATTGACTGACTGAGACCACTCCATGGTTGGCTTATGCAACTGTGTTATAAGAACCACATGCATCACACAGGGCCCACAAAACTCACTAGCCCCAGCCCAGTAGCAGGACTAACATGATTCTACTTGAGGACAGAAGTAAAGGGACTCTGTCACCCAGCCCTACATGGGCCTTTCCTTCACAAGTGTTTTTAAAAAAATCCAGTGGCAAGTTGGAGGGAATTGGCATTGTCAGCAGCAGTTCCCTCTCTTCTAGCTTTGGAGAACATTTATGCCTGACAGGACTGGAGTTGTGGTCTGGATGAATGGTGGGATGAAAACACAAAGGCACCCTTACTGTACCCTTACTGCAGGCATTGTTGGGCAAACATTATAACCCTGGTTAAAGAAGGAAGAAAGAGAAAGAGAGGGTGGGAGAGGGAGAAAGAGAGAGAAAAAGAGAGAGAGTTGTGCGTGTGTGTGGGAGAGAAAGAGAGAGAGAGAGAGAGAAAAGAGGACAGTGGAAGTAGCCAAGCCTAGGCTTCAGTGAATTCCTCATTAAAGAACTTCTCCTCTTGGTAAACAGGTATGAAACACCCAGACACAAAAGTGCTGAAGGAATCATGAGGACCCAACACTTCTGTGAAGTGGCAAATCAGAGAAGGGCAGGAAATATTATCACTGCGACTTCTTGTTTGAAAATTAAGGGCCTTAGGTTAAATCAAAGTTTCCCTTTACCTCTGATAAGGTGACGGTCTAGAACACTGGGCCCACTGCTGAGGTAGTGACTCCATGTGGGTTTTAGATTACTCAAGTGTTCAGAATTTAATCTCAGGTGGCTAGTGGTGAATTCTGCTAGGATGAAGGAGCATGAAGAAAATGAGCCCACATGGGCCTTCAATCCCTCTTTTGGGGAGCTAAAGCCTCTGTGGATATGCACGGTCACTCTGTCCCTTTCAGACAAACAGGATAAAGTAATAAAATCATCACTCTGCTCCCTTGCCTAAGTGAGAGGAAATAAAGGGGGAGACATGAGGAGGTGTCTAGGTTATAGAATAGAAAGGAGAAATATAGCAGTGGAGAGGGGATGATTGTGTGGGACAAGGAACAGCCAACTCAGGACTTGGAAGGAAAAAGAAAAGGATTATGTTAACAAGGAAAGGATGTCAGCGGTAGGATTATGGGAGATGTGTGCTTCTCCAAAAAGGGGGTGCTGAGAGATGAGCTCTCATAACCCCTTACTCAATTCTCTGGAATGGGGTACAGAACATTTTGAGAAGCAGAATATCCCTCCCTGTTCCCCTGTCTCATTATGCCTCTCTGGGAAAGGTCAGGATTGTAATAACACAGGGAAAGTTATGTTCTTTCTCTTGCTGCATTGGAGTTCAGGAGACAGAAGCTTTTTATGCACAAACTTTTTTTATTGTCATTAATTGGTGAAAACCTCCCTGAGCTATAAAAGGTCCCTGGAGGATACTGTGACAGCTGGATACCCTCAGCAGGGAGATGCTAATCTACTAAGGAAGAATGAGTCCACACTCATCAGAAAGAGCCACTTTAAATGCTTGACTCCCCTATTCCCCCCATCAATGGAGTTTCAGCAGCAAATTACTCCATAAGCAGATGATTTTCACTCTGCAAGAATGGAATGTTTCATTCAACTGCTTTCCCCTAAACTAAAAGAAGATGGATGGGGGTGACCCACGCCTTCAACAGCAGGTAAAAGTCAATTCTGTATTCACCCTCTCCCCTTGAATTCTATACCTTTCAATTCAAATCTTTTAGTTCTCGCTTTCTCCCAACTCCAGGAAGGAAGCAGCATGGCCTATTGAATAGAGCACAGGCCAGGGAAGTCAGTTCTGGTTTCTAATCCCGGCTCTGACTCTTGTGCTGTGTGACCTTGGGGAAGTCACTTAGCTTCTCCCTGCTACAGTTTCCTCATTTGCAAAATGAGGATTAAATACTGTTCCCCCTCCTACTTAAGCTGTGAGGCCCAGGTGGAATGAAGACTGTGTCCAATCTTAGTATCTTTTATCTACTCCAGTCCTTAGAACCAAGTTTGGCATACTCCTGGACCTGAGAAAAGCACTGAGAAATGTACAGTGGTAATCACTGCCTTATTGTTATTACTATTATTATTATTAGCTGTTGGCACATCCTGAATAAGCATGGATAGGCCTCCAATTGTTCTTCCAATCTGAGTGAAGCCTGATTCACCGGTTAATCAACTCAAATGGAGGGAATATGCCAAGACATTCAATTTTCATTTTAAAGGGTCAATTTTTAAGACAACAACTCAAGAAGGCAAAGAGTCACAATGCAGAAGACAATACATGAAGGCCTCAGCGGAAGGCTGAGACTATTTTTCAAATGCTTTGGATTCCATCTACTCCATTTTAGCTCACTGTGCCTGGCAAAAATGTCCTCTTTTAAGCATTAGCCTCACACCCTTAGGGTCAGCACCAGCAGGGTTATTTTCCAGTCAATCAGATAATCAATCAGTGGCACTTACTGAGGGCTTACTGTATGCAGAGCACTGTACTAAGAACTTGGGAATGTACAATACAGGAGAGTTGCTAGATACAATTACTGCCCACAGAGAACTTAAAGTCTACAGGGAGAGACAGATATTAAAATAAATGGCTGATAGGGTAAATACTATAGTACAAAGATACATACTAAAGTGCTGTGAGGCTGGGGTGAGTATCAAAGTGAAGTCTATTATCACTCCTGAAGTCATAATGGACAGTCACAAATAAATCATTCCCAAACCTTATTTAATTCCATCACTCAGCCTATTTTAAAGAATCCAGTTCTAAACATGCAAATTATCTGGGCAATTGGAGCCAATTTTAGCTCAAATTATCCAGAGACTCTGGTTTGCCACCTCCTCCTCCATTCCTTCCTTAAATAAAAATAAAATAAAAAATTACTCATGTCAGGATAAGGTTCTGTGATGACCGTGCTTTGTTACTGCTCCTCATGCCAAGTTTTTACTGTGTGGAAGAAGAAAATGGTAAAACACTTCCGTATTTTTTTTTTTACCAAGAAGACTGTATGGCTACACATGCCTGAACAACATGAAAGGGGCAGACCAGAAGATGGATGGATGGCGACCATGACATTGATGGTAGGGGAGCCATTGGTGGGGCTGCAGAGTATGGTAGAGAATTAAATATTCTGGAGATGATGTATCCATGGAGTCACAATGAATCAGACACGACTCGATGGCATTCAAGAGAGAGACAGATTATCTTTAGGTGCTTTCCTGAAACCCACAAAGGAGTTAGCAGAAGAGCTTCGAATAATAAACTTATTTAAAGGAAATCCTATTTGCAGTCACCTAAGGGCTACAATAACCACCACGGTGAAAAACAAACTTCTGCCTGCCTCTATTTATGGGATATGAAGAAGGGGCAGTAGTGTGCTATAGGTTCGGTTCACTTCTTGACAGAAATTCAAGGGACCAATCCCACTGGGAGCCTGAATTTAGACCCTTGCAACTCCAGTGTACTGACTGCTTCCCACAGGCCTGAAAATGTTAAAGCACCTCTGAAAACTGAGTCATTCTACTTCTTACACACTTATGAGGAGGATAATATATTATTTACGTTTCATTCTTAAACTTCTCCATTTTTGTTTTTGTGGAACTTATCTTTCAGAGTAATTTCTAGAGTTCATGATTTCAAGATCAGAAAGCATGCAAAATAGTTCAAAAATGCTTTCAAATGTTTCAATTGTATCTGAGTAAGAAACAGGGCCTATATATGCTTCTTCTGCCAGCAGGTTCAGTCTCGGAGTCGGGGAGGATGCTGACACACCTCATCAATCCCTCACTGAAAGCCGGGAGCAGGGGCTGGGTCCTTCTACAGGAGTGGAGTCTAGGGAACATCATTGAAACATATCCTTCCCCTCTCTATTATCAAAAATATTATGCTATTGCCATTGATTTGGTCTGGAATACAACTGATAATAGAGGCATCGATGTCTATGAAAATTGGGTGAACGTCAGAAAAAATTCAAAATCTCTAACGAACTCTCTGATGTAATATGGGAGACTACACTTCTGTGCAGTAAACATGTCTACCAACTCCATTATACTATACTCTCCTACACACTTGGTACAGTGCTCTGCACACAGGAAGCTCTCAATAGATACCATTGATTGATCAATTAAACCAAGCTTAAAGACTTTGTTCATGCTGACCACTCAAGGGAATTAGGAGTAAGGATGATTAGCCCCCATTCTGTTGAGGATGAAAACGACATTCCAACTACACTTCTAGCCTGGCCCAGTGGAAATCTGGGGAACATTCAGCTGCCCTAGAAGCACGAAGAGCCGGCCAACAGCCTATTCAAGTCCCAAATGCTTTCCATTTTCCTCAGTTCCCTGCTTCTCAGTTTTCCTTCTTTATCCTTAGAGCAGCCCTTACAATCCTGTCCCCCTCCCTCTCCGTCCCAAAAGAGTGCCACCAGGCAGGCTGGAAGCTGTTCAGGTGCCTTTGTTTTCTTTGCTATGCTTGGCTTGTGAGCTGTAAGTCTCGCTATAAGTGGGAAAAATCTTCTCAAACCTTTCTGCAGGGATCCAGACCAGCATTTGCTGGTGAAAACATCCCTGGAAATAGTAGAATGGGCAAGTGCTTCTTAGGCACAAAAAATGTATCAAGGCTAGGTCTAAATTGGCCCAGCAAAGGGAGAGAGTTGAGGCAATTAACCAGATCCTTTGGTCTAAAATATGTCTTTTGTGAACTGAATTTTCCATGATCAATCCATCAATAGTCTTTATTGAGTGCTTACTATGTGCAGAACACTCTACTAAGTGCTTAGTACAATTCGAACCCAATAAATACTATTGATGGATTGGGAAAGTAAAGTATAATAGAGATAGCATGCTTGCTCTCTTCTTTAAAAAGGTGTTCACATTCCAGAGTGAGAGACAGACATTAGGATAAGTTTCAGGTAGGATGGTATAATATCTTACAGTAGAGTATATCTTACAGTAGAATAAAAGCATATGTGTATAAATGTTGTGGAGTTGGAGGTGGGGCGAGTATTAGAGTGCTTCAGGGACACAAACTGTAAGCTTGTTGTGGGTAGGAAATGCGTCTACCAACTTGCTCTAACAAAGGGCTTAGTACTGTGCTCTCAGTCCCACTAAGGGGTCAATAGATACCACTGATGAAAAATAAAATACCAGTGATGATGACACAGACCCAAGGCATAGATCACACAGAGGGGAGGGCAAATAGGGTGGAGAAAAGCAAAATCAGGCAACGTTTCTTGGAGAAGAAGTGATTTTTGTAGGGATTTGATGGGCAGGATGATTGTTCATATTAATCAAGTTATTTGAGTAACTTTTCATCCTCTACTTCCCTGTGTTAATCAACTAAAGTGTGCAGTGACAGTGTAGACATAGGTTTAGGCAGATAATAATAATAATAATAACAGCATTTATTAGGCGCTTACTATATGCAAAGCACTGGGGAGGGTACAAGGTGGTCAGGTTGTCCCACAGGAGGCTCACAGTCTTAATCCCCATTTTACAGATGAGGTAACTGAGGCACAGAGAAGTTAAGTGACTTGCCCAAAGTCACACAGCTGACAGTTGGTGGAGCCGGGATTTGAACCCATGACCTCTGACTCCAAAGTCCGTGCTCTTTCCACTGAGCCATGCTGCTTCTCTATGAGATAGAGATAGAGAAAATGAGATAATGCCTTGTCCCTTCCCTGCTCCAGGCCCCAGTGGCTGAGTTGAGTATTATATCTGAGCTTGCTGCTGCCTCCTTCCCTGACTTGGGTACTTTTTAATTTTTATGGTAATTGTTAAGCACTTACTATGTGCCAGGCACTGCACTAAGCTCTAGGGTAGATACAAACTAATAATGTTGGACAATATTCATATTCCACCTGGGGTTCACAGTATTAATCCCCATTTTACAGACGAGGTACCTGAGGCACAGAGTACTGACTTACTCAGGGTCAAACAGCAGCAAAGTACAAGAGCTGGAATTAGAACCCAGGTCTTTCCGACTTCCTTAAAAGTACTTAACAGTTTTGCACCAAAGCTGAATACACCAATATCGTCCCCTTTCTACCTTTTGGACTAGGGGCCCCAGGAACTCTGTCCAATGAGTATCTTTTGCAAAACTGTCCATGTCCAATCAATCAGTGGTATTTCTTGAGCACTAAAGGTTTGGGGAAGTACAATAGAGTAAGTGGACGTGATCCGTGATCTCGAGGAGTTTACAATCTAGCAGGGAAGATAGACATCTGAATGAAGAGTGGGAGAAACAACTGAGTGTATGGATATGTACAAAAGTGTTGAGTGAGGTTGAGATGGGGTGAAAACCTAAACACTTAGGGGATAGCAATGTAAGAGGATAGGTGACAAAGTAATAATAATGATAATGGCATTTATTAAGCACTATGTGCAAAGCACTGTTCTAAGTGCTGGAAGGAAAGTAGGGTGGGAAGATGAGAGATTAGCCAGGAAAGGTTTCCTGGAAGGGGAATGATTTTAGTAGGGCTATGAAGATGGGGAAAATAGTGACCCATAAGTTAGGAAGTAGGAGGGAGTCTCAGGTCAGGGGAGGATATGAGCTAGGAGTCAATGGTGAGAGAGACTAGATGGAGATGCAGTGAGTAGGTTGGTGTTAGAGGAGCCCAGTGTGCAGACTGGGTTGTAGTGGGAGAGGAGTAAGGATAGGTAGTTGGGAGGGAACTGACTGAGCACTCAGTGGAAAAGTTAGGGATTCATTTTCACCCCTTACTGGGGGTATTTTGACCTCCTGAATTTAGAAAATGGCTGGCAAATTCTCCTTTGGACATAGACTTCTTCCTGACCAGGGTTGGAAGAGTAACATCAGGCATTGCTACTTACTTTTAGAACCACAAATCGCCTGGCAGCTGACTGCATCTCATTAGGCATGAATTACCACATCCCTATTGGATGAGATTAGCAGAGCTGATCCTTTCACTTGGTAGCAGAGCGTCTGCCTTATGTACCTCTCTCAAGCAAAGACTTTTCCACAAAATTAACCTCTCTGTTTCTGGTCTATTCGCCGGGCTCCTGCCCAGAAGGTCCCCGATGCATTGACCTCTACTAACACGGGTGTCAGATGGCATAGGTCTGAGTCAATTGTACATAATGCCCAGAGCTGCCTCGTGAAAGCACGCAGGTGTGGAAAAGCTAAAAGCGTGTGAGTTCTCCCAAGCAACCATGGGCAGCTTAACACAAATGGACCTGCAGTCCAACATTAATTTCCTGTCTTCCAGTCTGAATGTTCCTGATAAGCTGTCTGGCCAGAGAACCAAAGTGAAGAGCTAAGCTTCTCTCTGAGCACCCCACCTCTTCTCCCTGTTCCCTGCTGCCAGAGTTTCTCCTCCAGCTCTCAGGGCCCAGAGTCAAGTTAGACTCCGGGAGGGGGTTTCAAGCAGTTGTCTCCCTCCAGTTCCATTTCCCCAGTTCCTTCTATTCTATTTATTTATTTATTACTCTATTTTATTTGTACATATTTATTCTGTTTATTTTATTTTGTTAATATGTTTTCTTTTGTTCTCTGTCTCCCCCTTCTAGACTGTGAGCCCACTGTTGGGTAGGGACCATCTCTATATGTTGCCAACTTGTACTTCCCAAGCGCTTAGTACAGTGCTCTGCACATAGTAAGTGCTCAATAAATGATTGAATGAATGAATAGATTCCTTTCTGCAGGCTCTAGCAATACTGGTCTTGGAAAGATTCATTCATTAATTCAAGTGTATTCATTGAGCACTTACTGTGTACAAAGCACTGTACTAAGCACTTGGAAAGAACAATTAGGCAACATACAGAGATAGTCCCTACCCTAAAATGGGCTCACAGTCTAGAAGACGGGCTCACAGCCTTGGAGATCTCAATACATTTTTGAAAAATGTTTTCTGGGGTGACCAGATATGTTTCCCCCTTTCAATTATTTGTCTTCTCAAACAGACCAAAAATGTGAAGGCAGCTGTATTGCAGAAAGCAATACAAAGAAAAAAAAACATAATCTGGGGTTACATGGACTTTCCCATTACTATAGACAGGACCACCATCCTTTCTATCTCACAAGCCTGTTACCTTTGCACTATCCTTGACTCCATCTCATTGAACACACAGAGTCTACCACTAAATCTGAATTATCACTAAATCTGAATAGTCTATCACCAAATCTGAATAGTCTATCACTAAATCTGAATTATCACTAAATCTGAATAGTCTATCACTGAATCTGAAGTTGCACCTTCACAACATCACTAAAATCTGTCTTTTCCTCTCCATCCAAACTGCTACCAGGTTAATCCAAGCACTTATCCTATCCTGCCTTGATTATGTATCAGTCTCCTCGCTGACCTCCCAGCCTCCTGTCTCTCCCCATTCCACTTCATACTTCACTCTGCTGCCTGGATCACTTTTATACAAAAACATTCAGTCCATGTTTTTACACTCCTCAAGAACCTCCAGGGGTTGCCCGTCTTCTTCTTCATCAAACTGAAACTCCTCACCATTGGCTTTAAAGCACTCAATCACCTTGTCCCCTCCTACCTCACCTCACTAGTCTCCTACTGCAACCCAGCCAATGTATTTCACTTCTCTAATGCCAATCTACTCTCTGTACCTCGATCTTATCTATCTCGCCACTGACCCCTTACCCACATTTACCTCTGGCCTTGCCCACCCTCCCTTTCCATATCCAATGGACAATCACTCTCCCCACCTTCAAAGCCTTCTTAAAGGCACATCTCCTCCAACAGGCCTTCCTGACTAAACCCACATTTCCCGTTTTCCCACTCCTTCTGCACGGCCCTGACTTGCTTCCTTCATTCACTAAACTGCCCCCCCCACCCTGCCCCACTCCAAGTCCCACAGCTTGAAGCAGTGTGGCTCAGTGGAAAGAGCCTGGGCTTTGGAGTCAGAGGTCGTGGGTTCAAATCCCGGCTCCACCAATTGTCAGTTGAATGACTTTGGGCAAGTCACTTAACTTCTATGGGCCTCAGTTACCTAATCTGTAAAATGGGGATGAAGACTGTGAGCCCCCCCCAATCACCTTGTAACCTCCCCAGCTCTTAGAACAGTGCTTTGCACATAGTAAGCGCTTAATAAATGCCATTATTATTATTATTATTATTATTATTCTTTAAATGGCATTGAGTCGTTCCTGACCCATAGGGGCTCTATGGGCCCATTCTCTTCAGAATGTCCCATCTTCTGTCATAGAGTAATCCTGCTACAGATATAGAGTTTTCTTGGTAAAGATATGGAAGTGGTTTACCATTGCCTTCTTTCTCACAGTGAAAACTTGAAACTCTGCCATTGTCTTTGATCAACATTTTGTTCATTTGAACATCCACCTTTGACTCTTTCCCACATCACTGTTACCCAGTGTCTGATGCTTCAGCTTAGACCTTTCCATTATGGGTAGCCCTAGATGGCATAGCTCCAAGTTTCACCAGTATATGCCAACTTACCTGCCACAATAAGGCATCTATTCATAAGAGAATAGCATTTCTGTACATATATATATATATATATATATATATATATATATATATATATATATATATATTTATTTATTTATATTGATGTCTACCTCCCCCTCTAGATTGTAAGCTCACTGTGGGCAGGGAACGTGTCTGTTATATTGTTGTGCTGTGCTCTCTCAAGCACTTTGTATATAATGATGGTATTTGTTAATCACTATGTTTCAAACACTTCTCTAAGCATTGGAGCACCGTTCTAAGTGCTGCATAGTGCCCTGCCCCACAGTAAATGCTCAATAAATACAATTGATCAATCAATCAGTCATCTTCCACTCCCTTTTGTGTCACCCTGATTTGCTCCCTTTATTCACGAACACACTCAGCCCCACATAAATTATGTACATATATATAATTTATTTTATTGATGTATGTCCCACCCTCTAAATTATGAGCTCACTGTGGGCAGAGAATGTGTCTACTAACTCTGTCATAGTGTACTCTCCCAAGCTTTTAGTACAGTGCTCTACACACAGCAAGTACTCAATAAATTCATTCATTCAATTGTATTTATTGAGCGCTTACTGTGTGCAGAGCACTGTACTAAGCGCTTGGGAAGTACAAGTTGGCAACATATAGAGATGGTCCCTACCCAACAGTGGGCTTACAGTCTAGAAGATCAATCCATAAATATGATTGATCTATTGATTGCTCTTTTCCTACTCCCTTCTGTGGCTCCCTGATTTGCTCTCTCTATTTACCCCACCCTCAGCCACACAGCATTTATGTACATATCTATAATTTATTTTTTTACATTGGCATCTGTATCCCCTTCTAGGCTTTGAGCCCACTGTGGGCAGGGAATGTGTCTACCAAGTTGTCCTAGTGTACTCTTCAAAGTCCTTAGTACAGTGTTCTGCAAACAGTAAGTGCTAAAATAAATACAATTAAATGATTGATTGGGCAATGATATGGGACTAAAGGTTAATTGGTGGTCATGGGGGAGAGGTGACAGATATGCAATGAACTGAACATAGGACAAGGGCAAGCGTGACCAACCATTGTTCCTCCAAACATCTTTTAGTGCCACTGATGGGGACAGGATGCTGGGCAAGATGGTTCTTTGGACTGACCCAATGTGACATTGCTTTCAGTCTCATGAGAGCCACTCACAACAATGGCAAAATTCCTCCCCAGTCTAGTTAGTGGACTGGTGGAGTGGAGTGAGAATAACGGAGTCGTATCTGGTCTACTAACAAGTAGTTATTGAGCATTCCCCAGACACATTTTTTTGGGCCAGATTGTCCACTGCCTGCTTTTCCTTCCTCTCCCCGTCATGTCTTCCTCCCCTCCAGCCAGGTTCTATACAGGAAATAAATGAAATCAACAGTGCAATCTTTCCTCCAGAAAGAAGTTCTGGAATTATCAGATTTATAGGCTCAGGTCACATGATGAGCCCAACGGTTAGAGGATATGATTTCTTAATAACATTGGTCTTGGAGATTGGAGCAGAGATTGTGAACAGCTGTTGGTGGAGCACTGATCTAGGTCTGGTCTAGGGATGTATGGTCTTGGGGTGGCTCTCCTGCTAGGAGTATTTCTGGTTTTTAAACCCTGACTGGTTTTTAAACCCTGACTGGTTTTTAAACCCCTTACAACAAAATTAGTTCTCATGCGTGAATCTTAGGAAAAATCAGCATCTTTCCTGTCCGGCATGAAATGTTACTCACCTCAGAGAGGGAGATGTGTGGGTGTGAAAGCTGAACGCATCACTAGTGAGTTAGAGAATTCACACTGCAGGTCAGAGTGCAGGTGTCCAGTTTATACTGGTCATTCCACTGGTTTAACAGTGATTCCTAAGTCTCCCCAAAGATGATGCCACTGCAAGTAGTTTTGATTTCAGTAGGTCCATTATCAAAGAGAGGTGGAACTCAAGGATACTATAACTATTATTATTATTATCATTATATTTTAAGTGGTTACTATGTGTCAATCACTGTTCTATAAATATAAATTAACCAGTTCAGACACAGTACCTGTCCCACATCATATTCATCATCATCATCAATCGTATTTATTGAGCGCTTACTATGTGCAGAGCACTGTACTAAGCGCTTGGGAAGTACAAATTGGCAACACATAGAGACAGTCCCTACCCAACAGTGGGCTCACAGTCTAAAAGGGGGAGACAGAGAACAAAACCAAACATACCAACAAAATAAAATAAATAGGATAGATATGTACAAGTAAAATAAGTAAATAAATAGAGTAATAAATATGTACAACCATATATACATATATACAGGTGCTGTGGGGAAGGGAAGGAGGTAAGATGGGGGGATGGAGAGGGGGACGAGGAGGAGAGGAAGGAAGGGGCTCAGTCTGGGAAGGCCTCCTGGAGGAGGTGAGCTCTCAATAGAGCCTTGAAGGGAGGAAGAGAGCTAGCTTGGCGGATGGGCAGAGGGAGGGCATTCCAGGCCAGGAGGATGACGTGGGCCGGTGGTCGATGGCAGGACAGGCGAGAACGAGGTACAGTGAGGAGATTAGCGGTGGAGGAGTGGAGGGTGCGGGCTGGGCAGTAGAAGGAGAGAAGGGAGGTGAGATAGGAGGGGGCGAGGTGATGGAGAGCCTTGAAGCCCAGGGTGAGGAGTTTCTGCCTGATGCGCAGATTGATTGGTAGCCACTGGAGGTTTTTGAGGAGGGGAGTAATATGCCCAGAGCGTTTCTGGACAAAGATAATCCGGGCAGCAGCATGGAGTATGGATTGAAGTGGAGAGAGACACGAGGATGGGAGATCAGAGAGATCACAGATCAGAGAGATCAGAGAGATACAGATATTCACAGTATAAGTAGAAGGGAGGAGGATTTAGATGTAATCCCCCATTTTACAGAAGAGCAAACTGAGGTACAGAGAAGTTAAGTGACTTTCCCAAGGTTACCCAACAGACAACTGGCAGAGCTGGGATTATAAACCAGCTCCTCTGACTCCCAAGCCTCTGTTCCTTCCATTAGGCTATGGTGCTAACCTAATCAAAATATTCCTATCTAAATTGTGCATGAATGCCCCCAGCTCTTAGAATAATGGCCTGGTTTTCCCTGCATGATGCCATCTTGGTTACTAGCATACCTCTAGGATGGAAAATTGGAAGTTCCCAAAGAATGATGTAGGCTGGTAAATGGTCATCATTATATGCAAGGTTATAATAAGGGATAAATTTTATCCCCACTGCTTGCTTTTCCCAGATGTCAATGCCCTTTGTCTCAAATTGGAGAACACTAGACTTCTTTCCAAGATAGGCCGAGGTGTCGAGCTGTGTAGCCTTTTCTCATTCTCAGGATCTTTCATTCCTCCATGTACTTACATTGCACAAACCAGGTTTGTGCCAGCCTGCATCAAAGGAGAGTGGGGGGGGAGTCAAAAGTCCCCTGGAAAACCTGTGCTCTGACTCTTTCAAATGGCAAACTCATTATGACCCAGCGTTATGACAGGTTTAGTGATGGGGTGTCACGTCAGGTGCTGGGATTCATGTTTCAGACTTCCCTCACATGCACCAACATGTCACAAGCAGAGCAACGGGCTCTGGAAACAGACATTGGAAATGTCAAAAAGCAAGTACAGCCTTTGGGAAGTTGGGCAATTTTTTTATAGTGCTGCTCAAAGTTCAGAACAAACAAATAAACAACGATGACAACAACAACAACAAAAATGAAAAAAAAAAAAAACCCTGAGTTGAGTTATTAGCAAAACACAGGCAAGTTAAAGGCAGAAAAGAGGAAAAGGGAAAATGTCTGTTGAGACCCCAGGGGAAAGAGGTGGAACCCTCCCCCCTCCTACGGCCACAGAATGGATCAGTTCCCCAAAATGTCCCTCAAGCTTATGCTGAGCAGCTAAAGGAGAGAGCAGTCGTATTTCCCTTTTAATTTGGGCCATTAGAATCAACACTTTATACTTCTAGCACTCCTTTCATCTCACAGTTTCAAAGCACTTTATGAATGGAAACAGAATCTTTCCAGGCTACAGGGATAACAGGGGGAAGCTCTCCAGTCTTCTTCTTAATGATGACGACATGCACACCCAACACGTGGGGTCTTTTTGGGCAAACTACCTAAATAACTGCTGTCTAGGAATACTCTACAGACCAAATTACTCAAATACTTCAGGACCAAAAGCTGATTCTGCCTCAAATACCTGCATTATTCAGGACAGAGTCCTTTACCATTCCCAGGGGTTCAGAAAATTTGTTTGGGTCACTCCTGCCCCAGGAGTTTTGGGGTTTTTTATTTTTATATTTTTTTAATTTTTGAAGCTGATCGATGGGATGGGTCTACACAAGGCAAATTGATCAGGAGTTTGGAAAATGAAGTCACTGGCAGGCATGACTGCAAAGTTTAAGTAAAAAAAAGAAGTGGCAGCAGCATACTCAGCTTCTCTAGCTCCAGCTTACTTACTGTGCCCCAATCTCATCTCTCTCACCACCAAACCCTTTCCCACATCATCCCCCTATCCTGGATCTCCCTCCCCATCCATACACACCAGACCACCACTCTCTCTACCTTCAAAACATTATTAACATCACATCTCCTCCAAGAGGCCTTTCCCCATCTTGCTCTCCTTTCTGTGTCATCTGTGCACCTCAATCTGTGACCTCTGGACACTTGATATTCTCCCCACCCCAAACCCCACAGTACATATGTACATATCTTTACATTATATATTACAAATTACTTATTCTTTCATATCAATATCTGTCTCCCCCTCTAGACCGTAAGCTCATTATGGACAGAGAACATATCCGCTAATTCTGTTGTAGTGTACTCTCCTGAGTGCTTAGTACAGTTCTCTACACATAGTAAGCCTTCAATAAATGTGATTGATTAATCGACTGACCTTCCAATATTTCAACTGGCACCAGGCCATTTTAAAGGGCCCGGGTCCACATCCCAACATCCTGATTGGGTTCTGGACACTGTATATTCATAAACTGATGATGGCAAAAGAGTTAACAAAAAAGAAACCTAATCAGGGAGATGGGAGACTTGAATTTGAGAATGGGTTTCCCTCTCACTTGGTAGGGTGGCCAAATGACAATAGTTCCACCCTCAGAATGCCTTTTGTCTCCCTCCCCTCACCCAGAGTTTAAGTGTGAGAGGAAAATGTGTTCTCATATCTGGAAGATAGTTTTATGGCTGTCTTTTCTTCTTTCAAGCTGAGACTGGTTTCCAGAAATATCGTTGTCTTAAACTAATCTGTTGTTCCATACCATGTAAGCAAGGTGGAAGTCACTTTGGCAATTCTAGTCACGGCAGAGGAATTAGTAGTCTTGCAACTCTCCTGTGAATTTGGGAGTATAGGTTTAAGGAGGTTTGATTAGATTCCTAGGCAAGTGTCCAAAATAGGTTGTTTGAGGGATATAAGATGGTCCATCCCTAACCATGAGAGTGGTTGCCAAGGAGGGCCACCATCACACTGTTTCACTAAGCATTCTGCTGCCAGAGAAATAATTATGTGACAGAAAGTCTATAGGCACACCTCAATGAGACATTACTTTACACTTTTACACTCTTATGTAGAAGTCACCTCAGTCGGAAGTGTGGTAGACTTTCAACAAAGCCAGCAGAAAGTTAGAAGCCACAACCATCTGGACCCTCCAGGTCCTGTCTGAATTCCACAGGGCCAAGGGACCCCTTCAACCTACTCTCTTCATCCTCCTGTTTTTCTTTGCCAAGCTGTCCCAAAGGATTCAGCCTTCCTTACTCATTAACTAATTTCCACCTGAAGACAGAGCAAGGTTCACCATTAATCAATCTATCAAACAATCAATCATATGTATTGAATGATTACTGAGTGCAGAACACTGTACTATGTGCTTGGAAGAATACAATATGACATACATGTTCCCTGTCCACAGTGAGCTTACAGTCCAGAGGACTGTGCATTTATCTTCCCAATTATACCCACCAATGTGTGATCTGCAGTCCTTTCCATACCCCTGAGCACTGCCATAGAGTCAAAGAAAACTAGGGCTTCCATTGTCCCAGGCAAGTTTAAGATGACCATCACTGTAACAAACAATCCCAGCAGCGTTAACACTTAGACCCAAGGTGAAGCAACACTAATGAAATTCTAAAACTCCACACCTCGCTCCCCACGGCACTTTCAGAATAAGACATTGATGGAAAAGTTCAGCTCACTCTTTCAGAAAGAGAAAAAACAAAACAAAACACCTCAGACTGGAGCTCGAATCTCTGACAAAACCAGGTCCACTGTGGGTCTACTAGTTTGCAGTCTGTGCAGACCCACTTGTAGATTACTCAGGAGAATGGTCTTACAGTTTTATAAACTATTTATTACCCCCATCCTGGTGAGTTGCATCAGTATAGCCCTCAGTGAAGCAAGGCAGAAGCTATAAAAATATCATCTATCCCAAACAAGCTTCATAATCAAACAAAGCCCCGTGCTGGCTAGTATAGGATTGTGTTCTGACCATAAGGGGCCTCTCCATCTTTAAAACAGACCATTAAAACACCAAAACCCTTCAGTTCACAGAAGCCTAAATCAAAAGGTTAAAAAAAAAGAACCCCCCTCTTCCTCCAGCAACAATATTCTTTTCATCCCCTGGAAAGCTTGTTGCTTTATCAGTCGAATATCATCATTTCACTGGGCAGGCACTGTTTCTCGACTCTACCCAGCAAATTTCCTAGAGAATCAAAACCATCTCTCCCTCCCAGAGCCACCTATTCCTTCTTGTGCATGTAATTCAATAACTATGCCCCCCCCCCCCCCCCCACCCACGTAACCAACATTCTTTTTTTTCCTAAAATGAAAAAGATACATTTTGAAACATTGGCCAGAAGGCGAAAGAAAATCTGAATTAGAGCGATAGCCAGTCCAGCGCGGCACTCCAATTTCCCGAGGCCAAGGGTAGCGGGAATCAGGTCAATACATTGTTGGTTCCGATGATTAACATTTCCAGCCGGTGCTTCCTCCAACCAGTTCTAAAGCATGTCTTAATAAACAGCATTACAAATACCCTTGGATTTCTACCTTGCTGCATCTGCTCGAGTGAGATAATATGAAGACTTGAGGAAAAGTGATGTGCGGTGAATGAATTGCAGGGAGTTATATAAGAAAGCTAAATCTTGCTCTCTGCCACCTGGCCTGCTGCTGCTTCTTGTGACCATCTGGAAAGAGGAACACTATGGAAAGTCTGGGTGGGAACAGACAGTGCTGGGTGAGGAAGAAGTGGGTCCCAGGGACCCAAGAGGTTGGCTGTTCAGGGACAGACACGGAGGACCAAGCTGCAGACCTGGGTTTGCTGAAGGAATATGAGCTTTCACAAGTGCCCAGTTCCATTGACCTCTGTGGACCTGCCATTGTGAGGTACCCGTAAGGTCGACTGAGGTAAGGAAAAATTTGCTGCCTCCTCCAATTCCATATTCCCCATTACAGGAGGCTGGGTGTGTGACTCCAACTATGCAGCATGATGTATCAACATCATACAGAAGTCTGTTTGGGTCCTCAGACTTAGAATGTTTCTCTGCAGGGTGGGGAAGTGACTTTATTCCTGCACCTTATTCCAGAGCCCAAGTCCCTGTGAACTAGAGTGTTGCTTCCAACCCAGGTGGAAGGAGGCTGGAAGCTTTCCAAGTTTTCAACAGAGGTCATTCTCCGATACTTCGCCCAAGGCAATTGCTTCCATTGGTTACCATATGAAGCCAACCCTGGCTGCCCAAAGTGGGAATCAAGAAAAGCTATGATTCTCCGATTTGAGTTGGGAAGTCAGGAAAGTGAGAGGAAACTACAATTCCCCTGGGATGTGGTGGGAGGCAGGGGTAGGCCTTGAGGGGAAGGAGTTGATCCATTCCTGTTTCCACTTTAATCCTTTGACCCTGGAGGCTTTGTCCATCAGTGAATCCAGATAATGGAGCAGAGGGATAATGGAAAGCAAAATTATTTTGGAGATTGTCTTTTAGAGAGTTGTACAAGTCTCCAGAAATCCAGAGGATGGTTATGAAGTAAGGATTTACTTCATTACAGCCAAAAATCCTAGTTCCTGGGGGAACGACAAACAAATTTCAGCCCCTCATCCTCCCTACCACATTTCCCGAGTTCTGCCTGCACCCTTCTTCCTCCTGTTTATTCCAGGGCTACTTTGAGAACGGAGCAGCCCCATGGGTAGGGTGTGGCGATAGGTGCACATATAGAGAGTAGAACCACCTACCCCTCCCACTAATGGGACCCTCTTCTTAGGGCACTTTGGGAGGTCCTAAATTTCAAATTTATAACCAAGTTCAATTATCAACCTGTCAGGAAAGAATCAAGGCCACAGCGATCTGAGAAGATGGAATTCTTGTCCCAGTCAGTGACTTGCCATGTGACCTTGAGCAAATGACTCACCCTCTCTGGGCTCAGTTTTCCCTCCACAGGGTAAGTGAGCTAATAAATGAGAAAGATCTTTGAGCCCTTTGATGGGAAAGGGCTTTAGAAATGCAATGACAATCACAGCAGCTATCAGTATTTTGCAGAGCCTGCTGGAAACACCAAGTTGAGGGGGAACTCTGCTTCTCTTGAGCAGATTACATTTAAAATTGAAGATAAAAATCCTTTTAGGTCTATGGGTTTTTGGGATTTTTTTTGTTTTTTTTTCTTCCAGATTTCCCCCTGGAGCCCAGCTTGAGCTTTTATTTGAGGGGAGTCAGGAAGCCTTAGGAGTCCAAATGACTTTCTCGGGATATGATATGATTTTATGTGCCCGCTGCTGGAGAAAGGAAAACACTCCCCCAGAACAGGCACTTTGATTGCTGGGAATGGTTTTCATCAGTAGCAACAGCATGAAACCAGGTTCTGCAAGAGAAAATGGCCAGCATCGAGGAAATGGCTAGAAAGCATCTGCTGAACAACAAACACTGTTCCGAACTGACAGCTGAGAGGCAGGACATCCCGGTGATCGACACTGAGGATTTTCATCGCAAAGCCCCTACCTGTGACTCAACAACCAAGATCAATCCAACTCCAGTTGTCCTCTCCCATCTCGAAGCCACCCACTTTGGTATAATGTGTAGTTAGCCCTGGCTCACCACTACCCAAAGTGCACTCCATCATAGGTACACAGCACCAAGTTTTTATGAGAACGCAAAACCCCAACCACGCAACTTCTCATCTCCCGGGAGTTTCCTTTACAGTCCCCCACAAACATTATCCACAATCAGAGAGCACATTCCCAGCCCAGGACCAACCGATTTGGTCAAACCAGCAAAGATCAAAGGCATACCTCCAAGCTCCATTGTCCAACTCCATTAGCCACAAAGATGAAGTCAAACCACGTGAGACCCCTGAAGAACAGAAACTGGAAGGCCTCCACAGAGGCTGGGGATCAGATTAGCCTCTTTCACCTGCCACGTCATGAAGGTCAACAAAAGCAAACGGCACTTACCTAGGTAAAGAAAACAGGCAAGGAAGGGGTAGGGAAAAAAAGTTTAAGGTCTTTGACACTGAGGTTTAGTGGACTGAGACGGTCTATTTTAAGCAGTAGGATCGTTAATGCTATTCAACTTTCCAGGAAGCTCACAGTGAAACCCAACTTTTAAATATGCCCCAGTAAAGGTCAGTTGGAAATGGCATATTGTTGCAAAGGCCACGTAGCCTGCTGTTTGTTTTCTTTACTGCATAACCGTATTTTTAATGAAGGTCCATTTGGTTAGTACAACTTGGAGACTTAAAGGGGTACGGGGGAGTAAGACGGGCTCTGGAACCTTTCTGGGCGAAGGGCTAAATGAGCTGAATCAACAACCCGAATTCTTGGGGGGCACAGTGATTGTGAGGTTCTGATTTCATGAAGATTTGAAGTCTTAGATTAAAAAAAAGAGAGAGCTGTCATTGTGTGTTGCGTGGTATTTATTCCCCAAATCTGCTCATTATAGAAATTTGCAAGATAAATGTGTTTTTAGCCAGGAATGGCAGTGTTTTCCTGCCAGGAAGTGTAAAACAAGATAGAGCCTCCATCCTCTCTGAAACTCTGGGCGTTGGGCCATAGAAAAGTTACTGAAAATGCTGATCAGTTGGGGAGTGGGGTTGAGGTCAGAAATCTGTTCCTGCATCTTCATAATCCTCTAAGAAACCATGATTAGGAAATATCTGAAGCAAGAAGAGCTCAATGGGCATGGGGAGCTGCATGAGCTTCTGTCGATTGCTCTGCTATAACGGACAAATGTTATTGGTTGGGACTGCTGTTACCTTGGAAAATTTCTCTTCCTGCAGGGAAAACCCTCAAAGAGGAACATTTTCTGGTCATGTTTTAATCCCCCCACATTGATAGATGCTTAATTTCCTGGCCTGCTCTCTGCCAGCAGAAACTGGAGGTGGTCACCATTCTCCTATATCCAAGGGCTTCTAATGGCATCTTGGCTTTTTTCCCAGTTAATTCCAAGACTCTGAAACTTCCTGTTCTCGATGGTTGGTGCATGGAAGTCTAGTGGAAGTGATAATAGATGAGAACACAAGTGACTCATAAACAAGTCAGTGCACTGGAGTCTCAAAGAGGCCTAGAAGTATTACAGAGAAGCAGCTGTCAATGTGGAAGTGTGCCTACAAGGATGCAGTACCATAACTATATTATTTAGTGTGGAGGGGGTTTTGTAAGAGACACATCGGCAGAAAATGGGACTTCTGGAGCAAAGTGAGGGGCTGATATTTGCAGTTCTTTGTTGGAAGGCAATTATGGGTTTACTCGATTTATGACCCAGAAAGCACCCTAATCTACTCATAAAGGTTTCTTATTCACCACACAGCACTTTCAGACACAGCCAGGCAAAAAGCTCAGAGACAGTCCCCACCTGGGTTATGGCAAGACTGTTAATTGTACCACCCCATGAAACTTAATTATGCAAAGCACAGCATCAACTCCAGAGTTATTAATCAAAGGTTTGATTCAGGAGTAATTTGTTGTTTCGATCTAAGGAACTGCTCCCCAAATCCCTTCCACTGAGCCACACTAATTTTCCATTACTTTAATGGAGGATGGGTGAGGTTGAAACTCGGAGCTCAGTGCTAACCAGACAGCGGGCAAATATGACCTCATTTAATTGGAGTACAACTCATTTCTTCTACTTTAGCCATCTTTAATTACAGAAAGCAATAGCCTTCGGACGCACGTGCTTTTGTGCAAAATGGTTGAACTCCTGTTCTCCATCTCCTCAGAGGGCAAAACAGGAAGCCGTGGGATGACACTGCAGTGTGCCTAAATGAAGCTCACGCTAAGCACTAAGAAGTCTGAAGGATGCTGAAGTCAACTCTGAGGGAGACTGTAGGGTTTCCTTCCCTGATTTCCTTTAGAAAAAGGATCTGTTAGTATCTTACAGTCTCAGTATAGTACTCCTTGGATTGATTAGATACATTTTAAGTCTGCTTGCACCTCTTAGATCTAGGTAAAGGATGATTCGTGGATAGATAGCCTTTGTAAGTGATTGATTACAGTGAGTTTTACTAGAATGAATGGATAAGGAGAAGGGAGAGACGTGCAGAGCTTGGGTGGAAGAGGAGAAGCTGAATAAAGAAGAGAGACCTGAGAGGAAAGACAGGCTCAACCATCTTATAGCTGGACAAGCAGTAAATGTTTACAAGTGTTTGGGTGAGCTATATCTTGTCTACAACCAAATTGTTTCCCCTGTGTGAGGGGTCCCTTGCTAACTTTTCTCTCACCGTTATTCTCTCTCTGTTGTATTGTTTCAGCAGCCAGTAAAGATTTAGGAGATCTGGATGAGTCTGTGGGACAAATGATAATTATAATAATACTATAAATGTGACCCTTCACGCTTTGCTGTGGTCCCAAATACAAGCACACTTTGTCACTCTCACATATAAATAAAAATACTGTACACAGCATCAACCACCACCTTTCAACAGACCACCTGGTAATCAGTCTATAGTGACCCCCCAAGTGATGCCATCAAGTTTAGTAGATTCATTCATTCAATCGTATTTATTGAGCACTTACTGTGTGCAGAGAACTGTACTAAGCACTTGGGAAGTACAAGTTGGCAACATATAGAGACGGTCCCTACCCAACAGTGGGCTCACAGTCTAGAAGGGGGAGACAGAGAACAAAACATATTAACAAAATAAAATAGAATAAATATGTACAAATAAAATAGAGTAATAAATACGTACAAACATATATACATGTGCTCTCAACACTCTCTGCTACTCTCCCATCCTTCCCAGCAGTATCCTCACAGGAGCTCTCATCCCTCCTCTCAAGTGCTACTCCGGCCACCTGTGCTTCTGATCCCATTCCCTCTCATCTCATGAAATCTCTCGCTCCATCCATTCTCCCATCCTTAACTTCCATCTTCAACCGCTCACTCTCCACTGGTTCCTTCCCCTCTGCCTTCAAACATGCACATGTCTCTCCCATCCTAAAAAAACCCTCTCTTGACCCCACCTCACCTTCTAGTTATCGCCCCATCTCCCTTCTACCATTCCTTTCCAAATTCCTTGAACGAGTTGTCCACACGCGCTGCCTCGAATTCCTCAACAACAACATTCTCCTCGACCCCCTCCAGTCTGGCTTCCGTCCCCTACATTCCACAGAAACTGCCCTCTCAAAGGTCACCAATGACCTCCTACTTGCAAAATCTAAAGGCTCATACTCTATCCTAATCCTCCTCGACCTCTCAGCTGCCTTCAACACTGTGGACCACCCCCTTCTCTTCAACACACTATCTGACCTTGGCTTCACAGACTCTGTCCTCTCCTGGTTCTCCTCTTATCTCTCCGGTCATTCATTCTCAGTCTCTTTTACAGGCTCCTCCTCCCCCTGCCATCCCCTTACTGTGGGGGTTCCCCAAGGTTCAGTGCTTGGTCCCCTTCTGTTCTCGATCTATACGCACTCCCTTGGTGACCTCATTCGCTCCCACAGCTTCAACTATCATCTTTATGCTGATGACACCCAGATCTACATCTCTGCCCCTGCTCTCTCCCCCTCTCTCCAGGCTCACATCTCCTCCTGCCTTCAGGACATCTCCATCTGGATGTCTGCCCACCGCCTAAAACTCAACATGTCCAAGACTGAACTCCTTGTCTTCCCTCCCAAACCCTGCCCTCTCCCTGACTCCCATCTCTGTTGACGGCACTACCATCCTTCCCGTCTCACAAGCCCGCAACCTTGGTGTCATCCTCGACTCCGCTCTCTCATTCACCCCTCACATCCAAGCCGTCACCAAAACCTACCGGTCTCAGCTCCACAACATTACCAAGATCTGCCCTTTCCTCTCCATCCACACTGCTACCCTTCTCATTCAAGCTCTCATCCTATCCCGTCTGGACTACTGCATCAGCCTTCTCTCTGATCTCCCATCCTCGTGTCTCTCCCCACTTCAATCCATACTTCATGCTGCTGCCCGGATTGTCTTTGTCCAGAAACGCTCTGGGCATGTTACTCCCCTCCTCAAAAATCTCCAGTGGCTACCAATCAATCTGCGCACTAGGCAGAAACTCCTCACCCTGGGCTTCGAGGCTGTCCATCACCTCACCCCCTCCTACCTCACCTCCCTTCTCTCCTTCTACAGCCCACCCCGTACCCTCCGCTCCTCTGCCACTAATCTCCTCACCGTTAGGCCTTGTTCTCGCCTGTCCCACCATCGACCCCCGGCCCACGTCATCCCCCGGATCTGGAATGCCCTCCCTCTGCCCATCCGCCAAGCTAGCTCTCTTCCTCCCTTCAAGGCCCTACTGAGAGCTCACCTCCTCCAGGAGGGCTTCCCAGTCTGAGCCCCTTCCTTCCTCTCCCCCTCGTCCCCCTCTTTATCCCCCCATCTTACCTCCTTCCCTTTCCCACAGCACCTGTATATATGTTTGTACATATTTGTTATTCTATTTATTTATTCATTTTACTTGTACATATCTATTCTATTTATTTTATTTTGTTAGTATGTTTGGTTTTGTTCTCTGTCTCCCCCTTTTAGACTGTGAGCCCACTGTTGGGTAGGGACTGTCTCTATATGTTGCCAACTTGTACTTCCCAAGCGTTTAGTACAGTGCTCTGCACACAGTGAATGCTCAATAAATACGATTGATGATGATGATGTGCTGTGGGGAGGGGAAGGAGGTAAGGCAGGGGGATGGGGAGGGGGAGGAGGGGGAGAGGAAGGAGGGGGCTCAGTCTGGGAAGGCCTGCTGGAGGAGGTGAGCTCTCAGTAGGGCCTTGAAGGGAGGAAGAGAGCTAGCTTGGCGGATGTGTGGAGGGAGAGCATTCCAGGCCAGGGGGATGACGTGGGCCGGGGGTCGACGGCGGGACAGGGGAGATTGAGGCACGGTGAGGAGATTGTGACGTCCCTGAGATTTCTGTTAAATGTCGAAGCTCCTGGAGGTACAGTATGCTTTGAAACTGGGATGTGGGGCCAGAACAGCCTGGCTCTGAAGAAAATAAAGGGAGAGGGTGATATTTAATCAAAAAAATCCAAATAAAGCTGGACATGAAAATCAGAGATCTCTCCCACTCTAAATTCCCTACTTATATTAATTAGTATAAAACTGGATAATTTCTGGTCAAGGCACTGAATGTCCAAGACCTTACAGTGAAGGCCAAAGACCAGGCTTAAATGATAATAATAATAATGGCATTTATTAAGCACTTACTATGTGCAAAGCACTGTTCTAAGCACCACTGGGGAGGTTACAGAGTGATCAGGTTGTCCCATGGGGGGCTCACAGTCTTAATCCCCATTTTCCAGGTGAGGTAACTGAAGCACAGAGAAGTTAAGTGACTTTCCCAAAGTCACACAGCTGACAATTGGCAGAGCCAGGATTTGAACCCATAACCTCTGACTCCAAAGCCCGGGCTCTTTCCACGGAGCCACGCTGCTTCTCTACATTCAATTAGACTATTCAGCATCTAGCGTTTGAACTCCAACAGAAAGCATTTAGGGGTTATTCACCAATGATCAAAAGTTTTAGAGAATCATAACAGAAGAAACTAACGCCTTCTTGTAATCCATACTCTGCCAGCCTCTCTTGAATAATGAAGTTGGAGCAACACAGAGAAAACGTAGACTTCCCCTGCATAGATGAAATGCAATGAAAAGACCAAACAAAGAAGCTGACATAAGGGAAAATGCAGTGCGGTGGAACGATATGATAATGGAAGTCCAAGTAGCTTAATATAATCATATATATGGGGAAGGGAAGGAACATTTAGGAAAATAGCCTTTATCCCACAGTTTCTACCTTCAACTACCTGGCAATTGAGAGAAGGTCTGTTACAGATGGGAACATAACTTGATTGCTGATTGCTGAATCTGTGCCGTTTGTTTCATTTGGCTGAAAGATAGGTACTTCAACAAGAAAGAGAGCCAGAAATTCCATCTCAAAAACTAGGTGAAAGAAAAAAAAATGCACCTCCCCATCCCCCAATCTCATTAACAGCTTTCTTCAAAGCTTAAATGTGTATCCTGTCTGGACTTAACATTCTTCAACCAGTTGAAGGGACAAATAAGTCGAAGTCTAAATATACATCACCCCTGGAACAAAGCTACAGGGGTAAATTGGCTATTTCTACTGACTTCTGTCTGCCTCTCAGTCAAAAATGTATTAAACATTCTCTAATGCCACAGCAGTGTATTACGTGCTTGGCTCACATCCAGCCTCTGCCCTCGAGAAGAATTTGAAGGGACAGGACAAGCCACAGACAAAACCCAGAGCCAAGTCCATATTAAGTCAGTAATGACAAGAGTTAATTGAACTGGTCAGTGATATGCTAGCTACCCAGCCTGATCTAGCCAGGGCAGTGTCAGAATGGAGCATGCTGTCCCAGGAAATTGGGACTGACTTGACAAAACTAGTCTGTTTACCTGCCACTGGTCTCCAGGTGCTCTTCCTCATTTTAAAGCCTTGGAGTTCAATCTGTGGACTGCAGCAAGCTCCAGTTTTTCTCAGATTAGGTTTCAAATCGTTCTAGGATTTTGAGAATAAACACCCAAGAATGCTGGGGTCTCTAACCTCATAATTTCTCCACGCTCAGTACAATGGTCACTGAAATGTAGGGGAAGTCCTCAGGTGAAGCTTTCCAAATGAGCATGGATTCTGAATTCTTAAGTAGCATGTTGGAGTGTGACTGGCATTTATCAAAGACCTTGAGCCATGACTAGAGGAGAAACTTTACTCTAGGCCATGGCAGCTCTGCAGATAGGTGGGGGGGGCAGGCAGGGGGGATGAACAACTCAACCCAACACTGGCCCTCCTGCAGCTGCTGAGAGTATCTGGCAGTCAGAGCCTCAAAGACAGGGAGAACATCTCCTGACCCGTGCAGGGAAATGTAGTTGGTCTGGGAGAACCACCCCATCAACAAGTCCCAACTGTTCGATGTGAAATGAGAGAAGCAGAGGAAGGCAAAATGGGGAGGAAATAGGTGATAATCAATCAATGGTATTTATTGAGTGCTTACTATATGCAGAGCATTGTTTGGGAGAGGACAACAGATTTTTGCAGACATCCTCCCTGTCTGGAAAGCTTACATTCTAGAGATAATGATGGTGGAAAGGAACTGGATGCGTCCTTCAACTTCTCTTCTGCTCTCTCTCCATAGCACTTTGGTAGGAGAAGAATAATGTCAAGAAGAATAACGACCCTATCTACCTTACTCCTTCTCTTCCCACTCCTAAATAAATTCACCCTCTGGATTCCCCTTTCCTATATTGCTGCGCCCCCTCTGACATCATGAAGTCACCCCCCCACCCCCCATCCCCAGGGGTGGCGAGGGCTCCAGACTCTGGATGAGTGGACTCTGAATGGGTATCTGTATAGCTAGATAGGAAGCAGACCATGGGAGAAGGGAGAGTTTTAACTCCAGGGTGAAAAAAAAATTTAGAACTCTACTTCAACTACTTTTACAAATGTGTGAGGTCTTTCTCTGATCCCTCTCCTCCACCGGCCAAGCACCTTATTATATTTCCTTCCTTGACTTACTGTTTTACAACAGGTTTTCTAACCCTTACAGGTGGCCACCTATCCTTTTTCCTGAATAATTGATATTCACACAAGATTTCCGGAGTGAATTATAAATCCTTTCTGCAAATGTTCTCTTAAGAGCAGCACATCTTTCCAATCCTCATAAGCAGCACGTCTTTGAGTTACAGAAGCAGGAGCCAAGATCAATGGCCCACTGATTTACAGTGGTTCTTACCAACAGCTTGTGGAAATTAGAAATAAATACCGGGTCAAATGGCTCACCAGTAATTTGACATTGGTAATTCTGGCTCATTCGCAAGTCTTAAATAATAAGGACCTTCTTCACATCTTCATTTCATGGGAAAAGCATATGCGCGTTCCTTGAATAGCCTTTTAGAAGCTGTAAAGTGTGTGTGGTGCTCAGCTATCCTTAGAGGGATTCTTTTTTTCTGCAGTCTTAAATATTGCAATACAACTAAGGCAGCAGCACAATAAGGAAACCACTCACTGCCCTAAATAGCACATAACAAATTGAATGGAAAGGACAATAAGGTAACTCTCTGTGGCCCTAAATATTACCATCCTGGCTCTTGAGATCTGTCTCTGCAGCAGGTTACATTACAATTCAATAGAAATTGTCTTCATCTTTCTAAATACCCCAGTGGGAGGTGGGTACAAGCAACCATGGGACCAGGGAGATTTAAATGAGCAAGGCTAATGCAAAGATAATGGAAACAAGATGGCAAGAAGGCTTCAAAAAAGAATTAAAAGGAGTTGTTTTAGAAACAGCTGTAACATTGGAGTCCCAATGTCTAATTGCCCCAGCAACTTTGATGATGATGTTCAGCTTCATTCTCCATTCTCAAATCCTGTGTATTTGTGTCAGGTGTCATTTATTTGTTTACATACACTTTCTGAAGATTTGAGGAAGTTTAGGAGTGGAAGTGGGGGTCAGTGTGAAGCATAATTCCTCTACTTAAGAACATGAAATTGGCACTCCTTAAGGACTCAGGATCTTAGCACTCATTTTCTCCTGAGCTGCATTAGTAAAAGAGAGTTCTTAAAGATAAAGATGATTAAAGATAAAAGAGGAGAGTACAACCAACAGCCGACCTTGTAATAATTTCCTACCTTCCCCAACCCCTCAGATAGGGAAGTGCAGGCTTGTCACTAGTTCAAACCCCCCATGCTGCACTTCACGGTCATTTCTTCTTGACCTACCTCTATCATAGATAAGACACTATCACTATCCCCTCCCCTTCCCTCCTTTCCCCTTTTCCTCTTTTCCTTTCTTCCTTCCTTCCATCCTTCCTTCATAGTATTTATTGATCACCCATGGCACTGTTCTAGGCACTTGGGAATAAAAGAAAATGATAAAGCTTCTGACCTGGAGGACGCTACAGTATAAAGGGGGAGATGGGCAGACATAAATTGTATATGCACTGTGGGAGTAGAAGGAAAACCATTCATAACACAAATAGGATGGAAAAAATGAATAGCTGGAGACCATATATCACCATATACGCAAGTGCTAAGGGTGGTTTTGGGGAAAGACTTGCCTGGTCAGGGGCTGTGGGAATTAACAGCAAAATTCTTCCTGGAGGTTGTGGGGGTTTAAAAGGTGCAGAGAGTTGTGCTCTCGAGGATTTTGCATGGGGAAAGAAATAAGAGGTAGGGGGAAGGGTCTGAGCAATGGGTTAGAAATGGGAGAGTTGAACATGGTTTTAGGGTTGGATATGGTTGGCACTTTCTAATCCAGGCTCTGCCACTTCCCTACTGTGTGACCTTAGGCAAATCATTTCACTTCTTTGTGCCTCATTTACCTCATCTGTAAAATGGGGATTGAGACTGTGAGTCCCATGTGGGACAGGGACTGTCCAACTCGGTTTGCTAGTATCCACCCCAGTGCTTATTACAGTGTCTGGCGCATAGTAAGCACTTAACCAATGCATTAAATTACATGGACCCTGATGGACCACCAAAGAATAGAAATGGAGTGAGATGGTACATTCATTTGAAAGCAAACTTAATCACTTGTACAGCCAGGGTGATAGCTGGGAGACACTCACTCAGTAGACCCAAATGAAGCTGGAATATGGGATATTTCCCCTCTAGGCATCCGTGGTGTTCCATTTGCCTAGCACAGATCTGCTGCTGCACTTTTTCTCAGCCAGAATATCCCTAGAAACCTAGCATTCCCTAGCTCTGTTTGCACTTCCAAATTCAGGCAGGGAAATGTCAGAGGTAGGAAAATGTGCTGGTTGGGGAACACATACACACACATATCTATATCTATCTATATACAAATATAAATATAGATATATGTAATGATATTTGGTCAGTGCTTGCTATGTGACAGGGACTGTACTAAGCTCTGGGGTAGATACAAGGTTGGACACAGTCCATGGGGATCTCAAGTCTTAATCTCCGATTTACAGATGAGACAACTAAGGCACAGATAAATTAAGTGAATTGCCCAAGGTCACACAGCAAACTGGGATTAGAACCCAGTTTCTTTAGACTCCTATGCCCATGATATGTCCGTGGTGCTTCTCACTATCTGGGCCCCTCGTGCTTCACTGTATTTCATTCTGCCAGTCCAAAATGCTTCCATCTTAGCCTCTATCTTGAATGCATTTCCTGCTAAAATACTGATCTGTGTAATTGAAAAAATAGAGATTTCAGTGCCGTTTGTGCCTTTAGAGAATAATACAAAGTAATGCATGATGCATTTATGTGCTGCCTCTTCTAAGAGAATGTCAAAGCACTTTAGAAACATTTCTAAAACCTAGAAACACCCCTGCAAGGTAGTTTACAAATGGAGAGACTCTGAAAATGTTTTAATTGAGGTTCACAGTGAGTTAGTGGCACTAATGGGACTCAAGGGACATCCTTCGCAGTTCTCTGTTTGAATTTAGGTTGGCTTTACAAAAAAAAGAAAACCCTCCTCTATAAAGCCTTCCTGGATTAACCCACATGACATACCATTTTACCTAAACCCTTGTGAATGTTTGGTTTTATTTGTGAAAGGAAACTTGACCTAATTGAAATAGCATGGGCCTGGAATCTTTCCCTTGCCAGCTGTGTGACCTAGGACAAATCACTTAATTTCTCTGTACCTCAACCTTCTCATCTTTTTTGTTTACTTGTTTGTTTTTAATATATTTGTTAAGTACAATATTCCAGGCACTGTATTAAACACTGGGATAGATACAAGCTAATCAGGTTGGACATGGAACGTGTCCCACATGGGGATTACAGTCTTAATTTCCAATCTCCATTTGTTGCCAACTTGTACTTCTCAAGCGCTAAGTACAGTGCTCTGCACACAGTAAGCGCTCAATAAATATGATTGAATGAATGAATGAATTTTCCAGATGAGGTAACAGAGGCACAGAGAAGTCAAGTGACTTGCCCAAAGCCACACCACAGACAAGTGACAGAACCGGGATTAGAACTCAGGTCCTTTGACTCCCAGGCCAGTGGTCTTTCCACTAAGCCACAATGCTTCTCATCTGTAATTAAATAACTGTTCTCCCTCCCTCTTAGATTAGGAATCCCATGTGGGACAAGAATTGTGTCTGGTCTGATTAATTTATATCTACCCCAAGGCTTAGTTCAGTGCTTGGCATATTTTAAAAATACTATGATTAGTATTATTGATGTAAATTATAGGGTCTTTTTTCTCCCATTTGTCTCCATGGTAGCCTCATGTTCTATAAATCTGGGACTCGGGCTTTATAGCGGCTTGCATATCTGGGTATCTGAATTTGTTTTTTCTCCCCAACTAGAATATAAACTCCTTGTAAGCCTTCTCTACAACATTTAGTGAAGTGGGAGTCAGGAGTGCAAGGGGGCAAGGGGGAAATGCAATAGCTGGAATATGGGCTGGCTTTTTCATTATCCCTACCCCAGTGGCACAGGTCATTCTGAAAGTAGGGTCTGTTTCTGGTGCCCAAAAATGAAGCTTTTCTGTACCAGAATGGTTGCACCAGTGGTCTTCCAGTGCCATGAGCCAGATGGTTCCTCTGGACTTCTGCCACCATGCAGGCAGTTGTTCCCTAGGAGCTCTCCAATGAAGAAAGTGGATTTAAATAAGGCTAGGGTTATTTAATCTGTACCAAATGAAGGCCCTCTTGCTTGTCAATGTTATAGGTTGCTTGTTCAAGATACTTAAGAAAGCTGTGGTGACTCCTCCCCGGAAAATTGAAAAATATAGATTCCCCCATCTGCCTGTGTGGTGTAAGCATTTACCTGCCGGGAAAAAGGGGACTGCACCAGGGCCATTCTAGGACCTGATAATTCTCTAAGGCAAACTACAAACTTTTCACCCCAGAGAACCTCTCAGCTGTGCATTCTTTCTACACACGTCCCGGCAGCTGTTCGTATGACTTTCTCTGCCCACTATGCAAATATTCTGTTAACATGGTTTGTTTTGTTTAGGGACTCTCAGAAAAGATAACCATATTAACAAAGATAAGTGGCTGTTGAGATCCCCATAATATCACAGATTTTGTGATAATAGATCGTACCTGAATATTTTAGGCTTAACAATTCCATACCAGATGGCAGCCAGCAATATAAAAGGTATTACAAAAATATAACTCCTTATGTGTGTCATTTCAAAGGATATTGTGTGGGGATGTCTGTTCTGTCACACTTTGGCTACCCCCAATTTCCTCTCTCCTCCCCACCTTCAATTTTATATTTTTCCTAAGATTCAGAAACAGTATGCATTTAAACAGGCTGTTCTGGACTATCAATTCAGAAACTTTGCTCGTGATGGCATTCTCCCAAATGCTGAAACAAGAATAAAAGACCTAGCAAATTTCATCTTCCCTTTGTCTCTTATGCCCTCCTTTTCTCCAATATGAAATGTGAACCGTTGGGCAGAAGTGGAAGGTCAGAATCTGGGCAGAAGAAATAGCACGGGAGAGAGTCATGGAACAGAGAGGTTGGAATGGATGCACTGTCCTTTGGTTCTGGATGGACAGGTTCCAAAATGGTGGGGCACTGCTGCTGATGACAACGAACCAGGTTGATCTTGAGCAACAAGGCTAGCAAAATCTGGGACTTTACAGTAAACTAAGGCCAAGCTGTTAGTGGATGATTTGATTCACTGTAGACAGTTCATCTGGATTATTCCAAGCCAGCAACTCTTTTCCCCAGTTTCAAGAACTTTTGTGCATCAATTATCCAGATAATTGCTAAATACTCCCTTCCTTTTGCCTATCTCACCAAGGTTTTACAGTACTTCTGTAGGCAAGTAGAGAAATAAGAGAAGTTTAAAAAGTGTCATGAAGGAATTAAGGAAAAGGAAAAAGAAATACAGAAGGAATAATTGTAGAGTTGCGAAAGGCCTAGATTGTAAAGTAATAATGGTATTTATTAAGCACTTTCTAAGCATTGGAGTAGGTACAAAATAATCAGGATGGACCCAATCCCTGTCCTCCATAAATCTCCCGAATTAATAGTGATCTTGAACTGGGGAAGTACCACTTTGGACAGCTCACTTGCTTGGATATATTGAACCACATAGCACGTTCCAAACCACCACTGAGCTTGGAAGACTTTCAACATGTATATAGACAGCTGGGCATAAAAGAACCAACTAGGTAAGACTACCACTTCTTCTCGTGCCCCGCCACGAGAGGAGCCTGAACTGGTGATACTGATGTTCAGGACTTCTTTCATTCATTCATTCATTCAGTTGTATTTATTGAATGCTTACAGTGTGAAAAACACTGTTCTAGGTGCTTGGGAGAGTATATTATAACAATAAACAGACACATTCCCTTCCCACAATGAGCTTACAGTCAGAAGGGGAAGACAGACATTAATATAAATAAATAAATTACAGATATGTATGTAAGTGCTGTGGGGCTGGGAGGGGGAATGAATAAAGGGAGCAAGTCAGGGTGATGCAGAACAGAGTGGGAGAAGAGGAAAGGAGGTCTTAGTGAGGGAAGGCCTCTTGGAAGAGATGCGCCTTCAATGAGACTTTGAAGAGGAGGAGAGTAATTGTCTCTTGGATAAGAGGAAGGTGGGCATTCCTGGCTTGAGGCAGGATGTGGACAATAGTTTGGTGAGGAAATGATGAAATTAAGGTACAGTGAGTAGATTGGCAATACAGGAGCAAAGTATGCGGGCTGGAGTGTAATACGAGAGAGCAGCAAGGTGAGATAGGACTGGGCAAGGTGTCAGTGTTTTATAGCCAATGGCGAGGAGTTTTTGTTTGATGTGGAGATAAATGGGCAAAAATTGGAGTTTCTGAAGGAGTAGGGAAACATGGTCTGAATGTTCCTGTAAGAAAATGATCCAGACAGCAGAGTGAAGTATGGACTGGAGTGGGGAGAGACAGGAGGCAGTGAGGTAAGCAAGGAGGCTGACACAGAAATCAGAGCAGGTTGGATAGGATAAGTGCTTGGATTAACATGGCAGAGAGGGAGCCGGTGAAAGACCCCAAGAAAGAGCAGCCAGAGAGATAGGAGGAGAACCAGGAGAGGACAGTGACAGTGAAGCCGAGGTTGGATAATGTTTCCAGGAGAAGGCGGGGGTGGTGGGGGGGGGGAGGGTGGTGTCTCATCTGTGTTGAAAGCAGTTGAAAGATCTAGGAGGATTAGGATCAAGTAGAGGCCAATGGCAAGAAGGAGATCATCGGTGACCTTTGAAATCCACTCCTTCACCAAACTTACCCATCACTGTTGACAACACCACCATTTTCCCCGCCTCTCAAGCTCACAACCTTGGCATTAATCCTGTGTCTTTTCTCTCTCTTTACTAACCAAGCCAGAAAGGGCCACCAACTTGGTGTAGCTTCACTATCCTTCCAGGGTGTGTTGCATAGTCTGGAGAGGGCCTGGCTTTGGGGCTAATGGGTGAAAAGCATTTCCCCAACTACTAGGAGGCAGAGCTAAGCTCCCATTTGGAGATAGGAAAGGAGCTTGGCTCACTTTCCTGAGTGAGGAAGAAAGAGATTTTAGGGAGATCACGCCTGATAGTGTCAATTTTCTTAATAAAGGAGGTTGTCAGGTCACTAGGGACAAGGAATGAGGGAGGTACGGAGACAGGGGGTTTGAGGAGGGAATTAAACAACTGATGAGGCTGATGGTATGGGTGTCAATAAAGATGGAGAAATAATTTTGACAGGCAGAAGAGAGGGCAGAGTTAAAGCATGCAAGGATAAACTTGAAGTGGATGAAGTCGACCTGATATTAATTAATTAATTAATTTATTTATTTATTTATTTTACTTGTACATATCTATTCTATTTATTTTATTTTGTTAGTATGTTTGGTTTTGTTTTCTGTCTCCCCCTTTTAGACTGTGAGCCCACTATTGGGTAGGGACTGTCTCTATATGTTGCCAACTTGTACTTCCCAAGCGCTTAGTACAGTGCTCTGCACACAGTAAGCGCTCAATAAATACGATTGATGATGATGATGATGATGATATCTAGATTTTTGCCAGCCGTGCTGAGCAAGCACGAGAGTGAAGGATTCAGACTGTGAGGGTGATCCAGAGCTGTGGATTAGTTGTACAAGACTGATGAAAGGATAGGTGAGCTAGTGAGTTGATTTCCTGCCATGACTACAGTTATCAGCTTCCTTGCTGAACTCCCCGACTCCTGTCTCTCTCCTTTGTATTCCGTGCTTCACTCTGCTGCCCAGATCATTTTTCTAAAAATAAAATTCAGTCCATATCAGTCCACTCCTCAAAATCCTCCAGTAGTTGCCCATCCACATCCACATTAAATGGAAACTCATTAAAATCAACTTGAAGGTACTCAATCAATGCTCCCCATCCTACCTTGCTGATCTCCTACATCTCAACCTGCACAATTTACACAAGTGCCAACCTACTCTCTAAACCCCATCCGTGTGTGCCCTATCACAGATTTCTTGCCCACATCCTCCCTCTGGCCTGGAAGTCCCTCCCCTTTTCTATTCGACAGACAACCACTCTCAACATCATCTAAAAATCACATCTCTTCCAAGAGGTCTTACCCAGCTAAGCTCTCATTTCACCTACCTGCACTCCCCTCTGTGCCGCCTATCCTCTCAGATCTGTACCCCTTAAGCCCTTGATATTCTTGCCACCCTCAGCCCTGCAGCCCTATGTCTATATCCTTAAACTCTGCCATTTTCCTAATCTGTAATTTATTTTAAAGTCTGTCTCCCCCTGTAAGCTGTAAGTTCCTTGTAGGCAGATAGCATATCTACCAACCAAATCCAACTCCACTGGATTGCCATTTCCCAAGTGCATAGGACAGTAAGTGCTCAATAAATACCACTGATTGACTTGTTTCCTAAGGATCTACCCAACCTGCAGGGAGACACTGGCTGTAGGGGAAAATGAAGGGTCCAGTAACCTTGAAGGGTAGAGCAACCTCCATCACTATAATGGTAAATGGAAAGTAGGGCCTCGCAGCTTAACCCTGGGATGTGAAGCTGCAAAAACGGACATTGGGAGCATGAGCCTATAAGCGAACCTCAATTGATTTTTTTTTCATCCCAAAAGTACAGGCTGTCAGCTTTTCCCTCTCCATTAAGCAGTGGGTAGTCCCACTGTCAGCCAAGTCTCTGAGCCTTCCTCTGCCCTGAATGTCTATTCTTCCTTTAACACAAAGGGAAAAGCACACACACAGCTGCTGTTTAATACGGTGCCCGCACCTTCACCAGAGCATGAATCGTTACAGCCTTCCTAGTCACCGGATCCTGATGGTGCCGAATACTTTTCAGCAGGAGTTGAGGTTGATTATCTCCACCACAGAACCATCAGGCACGGCTGGCTGCGATGCTAATGCTCTGTGAGTCCACAGCTTGGAGTAATGGACATTGCTGTACAAAATTAATGTGCATCTGTTCATCACCGCAGACGGCGGAAAGAGTGGGCTGTGATTTCAGCTCCAGTCCCCCAAATAATGTTTGTTGTCGTGCTGGATTCTTGGCAATCAGTGAAACAGATGAACATATCGTTTCATTTGAAATATTTGCAAAACACGATAGGACCTTGAAACCACACCTCAGCATGAGAGAGTGTGTGTGTGTGTGTGTGTGTGTGTGTGTGTGTGTGTGTGTGTGTGTGCGCCTTACGTACGCATACTGAGCGATAGAGTCCATGGACTTGTAAACTGAACCAAGCAAGAACCAGCTGAATAAGGAGAAATTGAGAGCTTGGCCAGTTCATTAAAAATAAATTAGAAGCTTGTCTCCTACACCTTCTCCTAGAAATATCTCACCTAGTTTTTTACTTTAAAAAATGAAGGTATCAGAGTAATCCAGAAGGGTCATGCATCTAACCTCCCTACTTTGAAAATCCAAATCTTAAATGCACACGCAGTTTTTAAAGTGGAATCTAATGGCAATAAAAATCAATTGGCTGAGTCGGTGCTGGACTTATTACACTTCTAATATTGTATTAACTCGAGCGCTGCTCTAAGTCATTTGCTGATAAAATAGCCTCCACCACTGAAGGACTTCATTTTAGGGGTGGTTGACTTTAAAGGTATTTGGGTTTGGGTAATAGCCTAAAACCAGGACAAACACTTACCAATGTTGTAACAGGAACACTGACTTGTTGCAGTGTTAGTCCACCGAAAAATTAGAAATGAGACCCTGGCTAATGGCAGAGGCATTTTAGATAGTCAACTGCCTTCTGTAGTAAGTACAATCCATGCCCACATTCCGCCACCTGTGCATTCATCCATTCATTCATTCATCCATTCACTCACTCAATAGTATTTAGTGAATGCCTAAAGCATGCCAAGCACAGCACTGTACTAGGAGCTTGAGTAAAATAAAAACAAAAAAATCCATCCCCTGCCATGGAGGAATTTACAAACAAATGAGGGAAAGAAGTAATAATAATAATAGTAACAGTAACAAATTATAACAACAACAAATAATAATAATGCATCCTCTTCTGCCTTGATTTCTACATCAGCCTCCTTGCTGATCTCCCTGCTCTTTCCCCACTCCTGTGCATGCTTCACTCTGCTGGCTGCATCACTTTCATACAAAAATGTTTGGTCCATGTTTCCCCACTCCTCAAAACCTCCAGTGGTTGCCCATCCACCTCAGCATCAAACAGAAATTACTTACCATCAACTCTAGAGTACTCAATCACCTTGACCCCTTCACACTTATCTTGCTCTCCTATTACAACCCAGCCCACACATTTCACTCTGATAATAATGATAGCATTTGTTAAGCACTTACTATGTGCAAAGCACTGTTCTAAGCTCTGTCAAACTACTCACTGTCCCTCGATCTCATCTATCTCACCACCGACCTCTTTCCAACATCCTGCCTCTGAACCGGAATGTCCTCCCTCTTCACATCCAAGAGACAATCACTACCCCTCACTTCAAAGCCTTACTGAAGGCTCGTCTCTAAGAGGCCTCCCCCGACTAGGCCCTCATTTCCTCTTCTCCCACTCCCTTCTGCATTGCCCTAGCACTTGGATTTGGACCTTATATTCACTGGTCCCCCAAGGTCCCTTCCAATTTGCAAATTCAGTGATCAGATGCCTCTGATGTAGGGCCCCAGTGGGCAGAACTGGCCCTTTAGAAAGAGTTGGGTCTAGCGGATCCCTTCACATAATGTGACCTAATGGAAAAAGCAAATGGTTTAGAGTTAGGAGGCCTGGGATCTGGGCCCACTTCTGCCCCCGCCCTGCTGGGTGTCCTTGGATAAGTTACTTGATTTCTCTGGACTTCAGTTTCCTCACCAGTACAGTAGTGATAAGATAGATTGGGAGCCCTGTGTATCCTCCTCAATGCTAAGCACTCAGTGAGGCCTTCATAAATGCCATAATTTTAAATTCTAAACATCAAAAACCATCCAACCAAAGCTCCCTCTACTCCATACCTGGAGGGCCCGATTCTGCTCCCCTGCAATGGATGCCTAAATTGGTAGGGTCGCATGTGGGGCTTTGACCTTAGAGCTGTCTTTTCCCAGTTTGATGGATGTACAGTGTACATGAGAAGATATTTATGCATCCTATGCATGCCTCTGTATCTGGGAGTATGTGTGCCTATGACTCAGGGAAGTTGCCCACATAAGGATGCTGTCTAGAGAACACATAAAGCCGTAAACTGCCTGGCCCTGCCACAAACCTCCCCCTGGCAAGGTCAATCATAGGGCATCACCTGGGAAGCTCATGGCCTAGCAGAAAGAGTAGGGCCTGGAGTCAAAGGAATTGGATTCTAATGCTGGCTCCTCCACTTGTCTGCTGTGTGACCTAGGTAAAGTCACTTAACTTCTCTGGGCATCAGCTTCCTCATCCGTCAAATGGGAATTTAATACCTTGCACTTAAACTGAGAGACCCACATGGGACAGGGACTGTGTCCAACTTATCTTGAATCGACCTCAGTGCTTAGTACAGAGCTTGGCACGTAGTAAATGCTTAACACATAATATCATTATTATGATTATGATTATTATTAACATTATCATCATCATCATCATTATCATCATGATCTGACCCAGAGCCACTCTTCAGATCAACATCTTAGATGTGCTGTGCTGGAGAATTATTTGGAGGCTGAACCATTAAGGTGCTCCTTCTTTAGAGCCTCCCATAAACCAAAAGATAATCCATGAATTAGAGCATCTCTATCATCTCGAAAGTCATTCATTCCCTGGATCCTCTAATCCCTTCAGCAAAAGGCTTTTTTGCCTTCTTTTCTCACCTAAACTCCTTTCACCATTTAATTTTTCTGACCTAAGAACTCTTTGGAGATTTTATGCCATCATCATAGGGGCTGACAACAAAAAACTCAGCTCTCTGCTGAACATACTGAAAGAGACCAGAAAACGGCTGCTACAATCAAACTCTGGCACAGCAGCAGACGAGTCCCTCCATCCCAATGAGGTGATTTCTGAGAAACCAGAAGGTCAGTGTGGAGTTTTGGGGCTATGGTCCATCTCAGAAATAAGAACTTTGGGGGAAAAACCTGGTCACAAGAATGTCAGTGGTGGTGGGGAGGCGGTCAAAAGGGACATTCCTCGGTGTGGGAGATGATGGGTTAAACCATTGGTGTCAAGTCATCAGGCTCAAGGGGAATGAAGTGAAATAGTTCCTCTTCACTATCAAATTCTCCCCCAAAGCCCAAATCCTTTAGGCTGTAACTCATGTATAGGTTTTGGTTATTTTTAGTGGTATTTTTTAAGGCACTTCCTATTTCTCAGGCAGTGTACTAAGCACTGGGGTGGATACAAGAGAACCAGATTTAACAAATTCCATGTCCCAGTTAGGGCTCACAGTCTTAATCTCCATTTTGTAGATGAGGTAGCTAAAGCACGGAGAAGTCAAGTGACTTGCCCATGGACACAGCAGACAAGTGGCAAGGTGAGATTAGAATACAGGTCCTCTCATGCCCAGGCACATGCTCTTTCCACTAGGTCACACTGCTTCACGTTCCCATAGCTGAAAGGTGCAGAGGGTTTGGGGAGAGTAGATAAAGATTAGAGGATACATATGAACCTGATGTTTTTCCCAACCAGGTTTCCTAGCGTAAATTCACATTTTATCTACAATTTCAAATGGGCCAACCTGACACCTCCAATTTATGAATCATTCACAGAACCTGTTTCCTGTGGCTGCCACACCTTGTAGAGGAAGCAGACATCATTAGATTCACCTCTGAACCTGCTCTGAAGCTCTGATGTCACGCTGAGTGACAGAAAGCATTCGGATTACACTGGGAGTAGGAAATGGGATTTCCAAAGGAGGGGCTTAAATATAGTAGCCAGTAGTCTGGAAACGTAAAGGAATTCAAGTCTGAAAGAGAAGGGGCTGTCTACATGTTTTCTTTTGTTGTCTGTCTCCCCCTTCTAGACTGTGAGCCCGTTGTTGGGTAGGGACCATCTCTATATGTTGCCGACTTGTACTTCCCAAGCGCTTAGTACAATGCTCTGCACACAATAAGTGCTCAATAAATACGATTGAATGAATGAATCAATGAAAGGGGCTCACAGTCAGAGATCAAGAAAGGACTAGAGGAACAGCCAAAGGGGACAAATTATAGGGTTTTTGGTTAGCACTGACTGCAGTTTATCAGAAGCTCAGAACTCTCCTGTCTGATTTTTGGCTGAGTTTCTAGGGTAATAGAATGACATTTTTTGGCCAGCAGGAAACTCCTCTCATGGACTCTGAAAATCCTGTTCAGCTGGATGGCAATGGGAACAGCTACTGATAAATAGTGATGGCTACCAATCTTGCTACAGCTGAGGAGCAGGGCCAGTTTTGTGTATGGACGTAGGCCAGCCCTTCAGAATACATTACCAGTGTAGCAGTGGCTTAGATCCTTACAGACATCGTGGCAACTGAGTCATCTCTCACTAGGATGACAGGCACCTGGGACCTTTCAAAGACGGCAGCCACCTGACCTTTCTCAAAGATGGTGGCTCTGCAGCTTCTCTCAAAAACAATGGTGCCATTACCCTTCAAGAAGCTGGTGGCAGAGAAAAAGTGATCCTCCAGCAGAGAAAAAGTTTGGGCCTCAGAATCATGCTGCCAGGGATACTTAGTCAAGATGCTGCTGTGGAGGCAGGGCAGTGTGATATCAGTGGAGAAATGCACTTCCTGGAGATGTTGCAGAAGTAACAAAATGATGTCATACAGAGTGGCTCATTTTTACCCCTCAGAGCAGGAGGACTGATCAGGATGTGTGAATCTGGTTTTGCCAAGCAGATTTGTTTCATCCCTTTCCCCTCCTCCACAACCTCAGGGCCTTTTGAGCTGAACTGACACTTCTGGGGTCCAAACTCTTCCATCTTCCCATTGTTCAGTCAAGAGAAGCAGTGTAGCCTAGTCAAAAGTGCACCAGCCTGGAAGTCAGGGAATCTGGGTTCTAATAATATCTGGGTTCTAATATCAAGCAAAAACTCCTCACTCTCAGCTTCAACGCTCTCCATCACCTTGCCCCCTCCTACCTCACCTCCCTTCTCTCCTTCTCCAGCCCAGCCCGCACCCTCCGCTCCTCTGTTGCTAACCTCCTCACTCAGCCTCGTTCTCACCTGTCCTGCCGTCGACCCCTGGCCCACGTCCCTCCCCTGGCCTGGAATGCCCTCCCTCCACACATCCACCAAGCTAGCTCTCTTCCTCCCTTCAAAGCCCTACTGAGAGCTCACCTCCTCCAGGAGGCCTTCCCAGACTGAGCCCCCTTTTTCCTCCCCTCCTCCCCATCCCCTCCTGCCCTACCTCCTTCCCCTCCCCACAGCACTTGTATATATTTGTATGGATTTATTACTCTATTTTACTTGTACATATTCACTATTCTATTTATTTTGTTAATGTGCAAATAGTTACAATTCTATTTGTTATGATGATTTTGACACCTGTCTACATGTTTTATTTTGTTGTCTGTCTTCCCCTTCTAGACTGTGAGCCTGTTGTTGCGTAGGGACTGTCTCTATATGTTACCGACTTGTACTTCCCAAGCACTTAGTACAGTGCTCTGCACACAGTAAGTGATCAATTAATATGATTGAATGAATGAATGAATGAATAAAACCAGCTCTACCACTTGTCTGCTCTGTGACTTTGGGAAAGTCACTTAATATACCTGTGCCTCAGCTTCCTAATCCATTCAGTGGGAATTAAATCTTGTCCTCCCTCTTCTTTAGACTGTGAGTCCCATTGCAGGATCAGCACTATATCTGATCTGATTACCTTTTATAGAGAAGCAGTATTACTACTGGATAAAGCAGTCAGAGTCAGAAGGACCTCGTTTTTCATTCCAGCTCCACCAGTTGTCTGCTATGTGACCTTGGGGAAGTCACGTAACTTGCCCGTGACTCAGTTACCTCATCTGCAAAATGGTGATTAAGACTTTGAGCCTCATGTGAGACATGAATTATGTCCAAACCAATTAGCTTGTATCTACCGCAGCTCTTAGTACAGTGCCTGGCACATAGTAAGCACTTATATACCATATTTAAAAATATCCAGCAATCAGTACAGTGCTTGACAACATAGTAAGCATTTAGAAAATTTCATAAATACCACTGTCCTCTTATTTTGCTGTCAAACTGAATGTTAACTATAACATATTGTATACTGTAAGTGCTTACTATGTACCAGACACTGTCCTATGTACCCCTAAGCTGAGGGGTAGATATCTAGAATTTTATCTTGAATATTCTTTAGAAGGGCTCCAAAGGGATCTCCAGAGACTAGCCATGCAGCAGGGATACAGGGAACAGGGAAGGTGGAAGAGTCCCCTACACATCTGGACAGAAAATGACTACTGTGCAGATTTCCAGGCTCCCTAGAAGGCACTCAGAAGGAAGGAAACCCGCAGGAGGCTTCCCTGTTTCCACAAACCCAACCTCACTTGATCATCTGCAAACAAAAAAAATATCCATTACAGACCCCCTTTCACTTTGGTTGAAAACAAGGCTGGGACTCTAGCCATTAAACAGCAGGTAGGATCAAAATGCCAAGCATTTCACCTGAACTAACGACAGTTTTGCCTAATGGAAAGAGCACAGCCCTGGAAATCTAATCCTTGTTTTGCCACTTGCCTGCTCTGTTAACTTGGGTAAGTGTCTTAACTTCTCTGGGTCTCAGCTTCCTTATCCAGAAAATGTGAATTAGTACCTGTTCTTCATCCCCCTTCGACTGTGGGCCCAATGTGGGAGAGGGACTCTATTCAACTTGATTATCTTGTTTCTACCTCAGTTCCTAATACAGTATGTGGCACATAGCACTGACAAATACCACAAATTGTTACTACTTTTAAATGCTTAGTACAGTGCTCAAGCAGTTCTCGGCAAGTAGGCACTCAATAAATACAATTGATTGATTAGACAGAGCTGAAGTTTGGTAACATTCACACTTTTCAGTAAGGTGCTCTGCAAAAACTGGTTTCTCCTTTCTCTAAAGCACAGGAGAGAGAGCTGTTTGTTTCTAAATAAACACTTTCTTGCCTACAAAGCACAATAAAGGGCTGACTTCTCCGCCAGCCACTATTAGTGTCTACTGTAAACATTTTCAGATGCACCTGTAATTACTTACCTCGACTTTATGTAATTTGGGCACAAAATTCCCTGGACTGTGGTTGAGATGAGTTGTACAAGGATTTAGTTGATCCTTCTACCATTTCCCCCACCTCTCTTCTCCAGGCAGTGGGGTTAGACAATCTTCCCAATGACAAGACAAGTTAGAAAAAAGACAGTAACATCTTCCCTGTTGCAGCCCAAGGGTTTTGGGGTCGTGGGGGTGGGAGGGGTGGGGGTGGGGTAGGGGAATTGTGCTCTAATCACCCAGGAAACAAGAGTGAGCATCAACTCGGATGGAATTCGAGCCATCATTCAGATGAACCAAATGAAACAGGACATTGGAGAGGCCAACCTGATTAAAAGAGATGATGGCCAGAAAATCTCCCTAAATCAATACCGGTGATTGACTGATTGACTGATTAAATCCTAAGTACCCTTACCAGATTGGGAGAAACAGCAACTGGTACCTTTAGCAAGCTCTTTCCCTAAGACTTCAGATGGTTCTCATCTTTAAGGCAGCTGCTGTAAAGGCATGACTGCTTTTATTCTGATCTGGTGCTTTTGGACAGAATGTTTGGGGGTGGTGCAGGGGAGATTTGGAAGTGGGACAGATGGAATGAAGAAGAGAACATTTGAATGCAGGAGGTTCCCAGGTTGGACTATTTCAAATGGTACGGGAAACAGAAAGGCCTAGTGGAAAAAGCATGGGCCCGAGAGTCCGAGGACCTGGGTTCAAATCTCGACTCTGCCACTTTCCTGCCGTGGGACCTTAGACAAGTCACTTAATTTCTCTGTGCCTCAGATTTCTCAGCTGTAAAATGGGGATTCAATACCTGTTCTCCCTCCCACTTAGGCTGTGAACCCCATGTGGGACAAGGACTCGAGCCAACCTGATAACTTGTATCTAAGATGATACTTAGAATAGCATTTGACACATAGTAAGCACTTAACAAATGCCATTCAAATGAACAAAAACAACAAAACTGTTGACTAATTTGTCTCAGTCTCAGAGATGGTTTTCTCTCAAAACAGAATAATCAAAATGATAATGGTATTTGTTTAGTACTTATCTTGTGCCAGGCACCATATTAAGTGCTCGGATGGACACAAGTAAATCAGGTTGTACAGAGTCCCTGTCCCACGTGGGGCTCATGGTCTCAATCCCCATTTTACAGATGAGGTAACTGAGGCAAAGAGAAGTGAAGTGGCTTGCCCAAGGTCACACAGAAGACAAGTGGCGGGGGCCAGGATTAGAATCCATGACCTTCTGACTGTCAAGCCTGTGCTCTATACACTATGCCACACTGCTTCTCAATCCATCCTAACAATAGATTTATAGAGTTTATCTATGTACAGTGCTTGGCAAGTAGTAAATTCTTCAAACAATATCACAGTTTTTCTTATGCATACAGAGCACTGTACTAAGCAGATGGGAACTTAAAAGAAAATTTGCGGTATTAGATTTAGTCAATATTAGTAGACAATTGAGTTGGTACACATGATCCCTGCCCTCACAGAGTTTGCAATTTAGTGGGGGAGACAACAAAATGACAGAAAAGAGGATGTAATAGGGAATATAAGATGTGAGTACTAAGTGCTTAAATGCACAGAAGTGCTGAAATCTTTCGAGAGAGATATAAAGTGGCCCAGTTAGGGAAACTCCTTGGAAAATGCAAATAACCCACTGATGGTAGTAGTGTAAATGCATTCTAAATAAGCAAAGAAATGGATATTTGAGGTAATTTAGCACTTACTATGTGCCGAACACTGGTGTTGGGCGTGGTCTGTGTCCCACATGAGGCTCACAGTCTAAGATGGAGGAACTATTTAATGCCCATTTTACAGATGAGGAAAGTGAAGAACAGAGAAGTTAAGTGATTTGCCCAAAGTCACACTACAGGCAAATAGCAAATCTGAGATTAGAACCCAGGTCCTCTGACTCCTAGGCTTGTTCTCAATAGGCCACACTGCAGGTAATTATTAAAGTAATTAAGGGAAAAGCTAAACCTCTGAGAAAATAGTAGTAGTAAGTATTGGGCTGGGCACCACTAGACTTTTCAGGCTTCTGCTAAAATCAAACACTCAATAAATGCCGTATTTTCAGGGAAAGAGAGCTTCAAAGGTTTTCCCTTCCACTTAGATTTTAAGCAGCTCTACAAAAGAACATTGATTTGGGGTTAAATTGATTTTATTCATAGCTGTTTCATATGGAGTGTTCAAAAGACAAATTGTATCAGATTGTCGCTATGGATCAGGGCTGATAAAGTGGAATCCCTTTTTTGGGTTCTAAATATTTTCTCTTCTTATAATTTCATATTATTAGACCTCAGCGGAGGCAGGAAAGGCATTTTTCACAGTACTGGCCACTCCTGGACCGGAGGCGTTGCATTGTAATGCCAATTATATCCAAAGCAAGAATCAACCATCTCAGCTTCTCTCCTGGACTCCTATGCAGCAAATGCCCAATTTCGCGCTGTCTTCCTGCATTATATTCATGTGGATTAACTACTGATTCTAATTTACCTTACAAATATCATAATAAACATATGTACTGACTTGCTCACTGAAATGCGGGGGTTCGGCTGTGGTGAAAACTACTTCAAGAATGCTGTTTTAAACCTGGAAATAGATATGAACACTAATCACCAGTGTTTCTCTGAAATACAAAGGGAAGAAACCACTTGGAAATGGGTTACCCTAAAATAAAGCCCCAGAACAGGTGAAAAATGTAGGTTTCAGTTCAAGAGTTCCATCATATCAGGTGATTCTTTTTTTCACAGGTGGCTATGGAGGTCTGGTTGGTTGGTTTCTAGACTGTGGGCCCGCTGTTGGGTAGGGGTTGTCTCTGTTACCGAACTGTACTTTCCAAACGCTTAGTACAGTGCTCTGCACACAGGAAGCGCTCGATAAATACAACTGAATGAATGAATGGTTGGAAGGGTTGATTCTAAACTGGCAAATTACTTGGAACACTAACCAAATAATACTTGTAGGTTTACAGTCTTAAGCATTTACTCTAGAATGGCTCCTTTACTCTCCTAGACTATTGAGAATATCCTGCTTCCACTAGTGCCATGGAGGAAGAACGGAGGATTTTCCAGGATAGCAGAGGTAAACCACACTCCAATTAGACAGAACTGGGCCTAGCAGCTTGAAAGAGCAGCCTGTTTGTATCCTATGAAGAAGCTACTTCAATCCATGTTCCGGTTACAGCTATCGTCAGCAGCTCCAAGTCAATCAATCAGTCACACATATTTATTATTGAGCACAAAACTAGGTGAAGTTTAGCTTTTATTTCCCCAACAGCAGATCTCATTTCTTACTTCTTGGCCCAAGTATTAAACCTCCATCTTATGGGAAGTGGGAGGGGAAGGAAATCAATTAATCAGGGACTGTTAGGGATGGTGCTTTCCTAACGATGAAGTTGGTTGTCCAAATGGACAGTCATCTGAATATTCTTCCAAATATCTTGTTTTCATTTCCAGAGATAGCATCTGGGGCTGGATCAATAATTTCATTGTCCATTTCTATGTTGGACAGCCCTATGCTGGCACAGTGCAGTGGAGAATCAAGGAAAATATCTGGATAATTGGACAAGATCATGTGTACATTTGAAGTAACTCTATAATTGAAGTAAAATGCATTTTGGTAGCCTGGCTATCCAAAATTTGTCCATCTGGCCCAAAAAACTCACCATTAACTAAGGGCCAGGAATTCCCTCCCCTGCAAAGACCGCATTCAGTAGGGAAAACAGATCTTCAATGACCATTCTGTCTTCCTCCAGTCTCATCCACTCTGCAAAGGCAGCCAGCGGGAAAGCAATTTCTCCACACTCTCTATTGATCTTTCTGGGTTCAATAGACTTTATGGATAGTGAGATGCTATCTATGCGTGTAAAGTGTGGTTGATAAGACTGATGAAAAACTAACACTCTATCAAATAATCAATAGTGTTTATAATTCTCCTGTGTGCAGACCACTCTACTAATTGCTTGGGAGATTACAATAGATTCGTGAATTCAGAATGTCTGCCTTCCAGGCGTTTACAATCTAGTCAGGGGAGACCCAGGCACTTCAACTGCAGGTTTATTGAAGCCACGGAGCACAGAAGATTCAGAGAAGTGCTACAGGCACTGTATACAGACCCTGTATACTTAAGGGAATAGAGGGCTTGAAATAATAGTGATAATTAATAATAATTATGGTATTTGTTAAGCACTTAATGTGTGCCAGGTACTGTTTTAAGTTCTAAATGCACAATATAGCAGCTGTTAGATCATCCAGCTGGGTGAGCTCTAAACCCAGGGGCCACACTGATGAACCAGGGTAGATATGATCCATGCATACAAACACACATATCCAGTTGTATTCACATTTATTAGGTTTCTCCAAGATATTTGGGTCCAATAAAGAGGCCCAGTAAATCTGAGTCCATCTTTTGACACAGATCGAGACGTGCATTGTCTTAGTGTAAGGGGGAGAGTGAAATAACTCAAGGGAGAAAAATAAAATCAGAGAAACTTGCCTTTTATCAAAATGCAAAAGAACGTTGATTTCACCAGAGTCCCCCTCTATCTAATGGTCATGATCTCCCCTGAGTAGGGTGGTACAACAGAGATCCCCTTCTTTCCTTGGAGTCCCAAGGAAGCCCGTAAGACCACTCTGTACTCTCTCTCATCGCACTCAGTGACAGACCAGCTGGGGAATCCACATGACACATCAAGGTGCCAGCTGTGCAATCCACGCAGGAGTATCTGGTGGCAAAACATCCATTATCACCTCCCTGCCTGAGAAGCAGAAGATTAGATCTCAGATGCCTCGGGTGGCCCACTTTTGCTCGATTCAATTCTGATGTTCACACAAGATGCCTTCACAACTTTCAAAGGACAAAGGAGAATGAAACCATGACGTGGAATGAGACAAATCTAGGTGTAAGCAAAAATATAATTCAGTAGATGTCTCTCAGAAAATATGCCCCAAATTAATGTTCAGAAAGGAAAACTCCTCAAAGTTGTTGATTCTTCAAATTCACAGGGAAAAATATTGCTAATGAAGACTATCAGGATAGAGAGTTGACTTGATGGTGATGATGATGATTATAATGTATTTGTTAAGCACCCTCTATAGACCAAGTACTGTGCTAAGCACTGGTGTAGATACAAGACAATGAGATTGAATGCAGTCATTTTCCCACAAAAAGCTCACAGTCCAAGAGGGAGGGAGAACAGGTAGTTTATGTTTTGCACATAGTAAGCGTTTTAATAAATGCCATTATTATTATTATTATTTATGTCCATTTTACAGATGAGGGAACAGGTGCAGAAAAGTTACAGCATGGCTCAGTGGAAAGAGCCCGGGTTTGGGAGCCAGAGGGCTTGGGTTCTCATCCCGGATCCACCACTTCTCTGCTGTGTGACTTTGGGCAAGTCACTTAACTTCTCTGGGCCTCAGTTCCCTCATCTGTAAAATGGGGATGAAGACTGTGAGCCCCAGGTGGGACAATCTGATCACTTTGTATTCCACCACCACTCCCCCCCCTCCCCCCACCCCCCGGCCCCGGTGCTTATGACTGTGCTTGGCACATAGTAAGTGCTTAAAAATGCCATAAAAATAAGTACCACACTCCAAGTCACTCAGCAGGCGAGTGGTGGAGCCGGGATGTGAACCCAAGACCTCTGGCTCCCAAACCCGGGCTATTTCCACTGTGTCAGAATTAGAAACCAAGCCTATTGACTACCAATGCTGGGCTCTTTCCACTAGGCAACTCTATCTCCTATCATGACTTGAATTGGAAATCTAGTGATAGCAGAGGACATATTTCCAATTCTCTGTGGGGGTAGACAGCTAGGGAAGCAGCTGTCTGGGGAGCCATAGCTAAAATGGAGCTTGGAATGGCACCAGGATTATCTTCATTACTCATCAATATGTCCATCCTGATTTTCTAGCCATATGTCCCCACCCACTCCCTTATGTGGAGTCTCTGGTTTCATCCAGGAAAGTTTAATGGCTCCAGGTTCATACTGGTTCCTGGAAGGAAATGCTCAAAGGCTTTCTTTTACACACTCTCCCAAGCCACAGCCTGGCCAGAGATTTGGAACCTGGACGAAGTTAGATTGGGAGGGCAGTCAATCACTCCAGGTGAGACGATGCATTTCTAAATCTCCCATCTTCCCCACAAAGAGCAGATTTACTCTTCTCCTGTGCCACATCTAGTCATTGTGGAGTTAGGCTCCTTCTGACAACTGAAGATACTTAGTATTATTGTCCAGGATTCTAAGTCACTTAGGGGAGCTCATTTGTTCTTGCAAGTTTTCCATTACCCCTGTGGGGTCTCTGAAGAGAGCCTTGAACTATGAAAAAGCATTGGCAGTAATTAAATACAAAAGATCCCTCTTCCTGTCTTTGTCTCAGTTTTGGCAGGCTTCTCCTGCTGAACATAAGGGGAAAGATTTGATTTTAATCACCCAGATTTCAAATTTTATTTTGCTCATTAAAATTCCTGATAAGGATTTACTTCAGCATTTTGTGATTCGCCCTGTGCATTTGAAGAGAGGTCTCTTTATTATGGTGAATATTATTTCATTCCTGCCTTTATTCATGGTGAATATTATTTCATTGCTGCCTTTATTATGGTGAGTGTGATTTCATTCTTGCCTTCCCTGCCGGCAGGGCCATTTACCTCAGAGCTGTCCAAGATCTAGGATTAATTCTGGAAAGAAACAACAACAACATCATCAACAACAAAACCCCAAAATCCCAATTTGGAATGACAAGTCACCACCCTGCAATTACAGTCGGGAAATCTCAGCTCGGCCAAAGTGCAAAATCAATCATCCTGGAAAAGGGGCTTGAATCAAAATGAAGAAGTTTTGCCACCTCAAAGTTATCTAGAATTTCCCCCCAAATGAGTGGGCTATATATCACCAAACATTATCACACTAAAATAAAAAGAAATGTCTTTCAGAGAAAATGTTTCATATGTCTGCAGGACAATGACCCCTTCTTCTCACAGCTCTCCTTTGTCTTCGCCTCTATTAAATCCTTGCCAAACCCCTCAGGTGCACCTGACTGCTCACCACAGCCCTCATTTGAGCCCCAGTTTCCCATTAGCGCTGTCCTGGTTTACTCAATGGCTACTGCTGAAAATCACTGCCACCCACGAGGAAAATTCTGAAGCTGAGTTCACTCTCAACATGGTCAAGAAGAAGGAGAGAAATCTGATATCACTCCACTCTCTGATATTGTCTGTCTTCAGCTATAAAACATCCTGACAGTTGCTGCAATTTAGTATTAGGAAACCAACTTCTGGGTGGTTGCAATCAGTTCACAGTCAAAAAGGAATATTTGGTGAACATCCTCTGAATGTTGAGCACTGACCTAGGAGCTTTAGGGAATTACAAAGGAGTCTGGGTTGTCAAGGAGTCTTCATGTGAATAGAGGAGATGGGACAAACATAAACCTAAAACCCCAGGCAAAGTGAAAATTACACTGAAACCTCCAGGAATAGTAATAGTATTTGTTAAGCATTGACTGGGTGCAAAGCACTGTGCTAAGCACTGGGAGAGAATGCATGAGGGAATTAGACATGGCCCCTTGTCCTTTGGGAGGACTCACAATTTATGAGTTGGAAGATAGAAAATGTGATTTATGAAATCCTTTAGATGAACCGGGACAGGCTTCAAAGAGGGGGTGGGTTTTCTGTTAAGGTTTCAACCTCTTTCTCAATTCTCCTCTCTCTGTACCCATAGTTCTAGAAAAGTGTCCAAATCTCACTCTGCACAAGCTGGAAAAATCATAAACTATGTGGGCAGGCCATTACATAATTGTACTCACTAAACTTTCCCAGTATCAGGAATAAAGGAGCCCTGGATAAAATATCAGGGTGGTAGCTACAAAGTCTAAGAAAGATGCAAAGTAAAAGGAAATATTTCTTCACACAGTCAGGGGCAAGCTCAGGAGATTATATCCTACAATTGTGCAGGAAGGACACTTATAAAGGTTCAAGAGACATTTAGATCAATTTTGACAGTAGTGATCCATGCTGAGTTACCAGGGTAAGAGTTAGGGATAGAGAAGAAAAGTTAGGGATGTTATATGGTCCATCTCTAACAGAAGGATAAATGCCAAAGAAGATAACCCTCACTCTATTCCTCCAAGCATTCTGCTGCCACTGGGGCTTAGGGTTCACTGGGTCCACACAGTAAGAGTTCAATAAATACCACTGATTGAATGATTTCATTGTTGAAGGCAGAATCTAGGCTGGGTAGACTATTGCTTCCTTTTCATATCTCCTGTTATTCGTCTCCTGCTCACACCCTGTCTCCTGCCTGAAGTTCCCTCCTTCTTCAGACAACTACTCTCCCCACATTGAGTACTTCTAAAATCACATCACTTTCCCTGACTAATCTCTTATTTCCCCATCATGGCTACTTCAATACTTCTGCATCATTTTTGCATTTGTTTCCTCACCCCCTAAGCATGCAGAGATCATATCTACTCATTCTAGTGTACTTTGCCAAACATTGAGAACAGTGCTTTGCAAAGAGTAAGGGCTCAATAACTACTCTTGATTGATTCACTATAGATCTAAGAAATGGCATTACTTATGACTGTGTGCACCTCAGTAATGGATGCATCTTTTAGACAAAGGGGGTCAGAAGGAGACCCTGGAAGGACTTCAAATTTGGAGGTGTGCTTAGGGATAGTCTATCTACCAGCTCCATCCCTTCCGTCTCCCTACCACACACAAACACACATGCACAGATGGCAAAATTAGTCTACGTCCTCTTCCCCATGGCAGAGGTACTCTCCCTTCATATCCTACAAACCATAACTCTCTCCAGCTTCAAGACCTCATGAGATTGCACTTTCTCCAGAAAGAATTCCCAGATTCTTTTCCAACACCCCTGGACATTCCATCCCAACTGCCACATTATCAATTATGTACACACAGCCACAATAGCACTTATGAACAGATCAATTAATTTTACCCTACTATATATGCAAGATTCAAAGACTTATCCCAAGTACAGAGGAAGTAACTGCATCACTCACAACCATGATAAATGACAAAACACCTGGATCTAATGCCACAAACTGAAATCCAAAAGCATGAAGGGACACTTTTCTAAAACAATAACTAGCTCTTCCTCAACATACAGAGCACTGAGATGCCACAGGACTTGAAAGATGCCACCACCATCGCCAATTTCAGGAAGAAAAGGAAAAGATGAGATTACAGCAGTTATTCTAGCCTCTAATTGCACTCCATTGCTGGCAAGATCTAAGACTTACTTCCTGGATCAACTACTGAAGAATGTTGTCTGCTGGAAACTCCTGGAAGCATTGTGGCTTCAGATCGCATGACCTCTGCAGTGGCAGAACCAGGAAGAGTTCAGGGATAAGCATAACTACCTCTATATCATTTTCACAGACCTCTACATACCCCCAAGACCTTTGCCTATGGCCTGGATGGATATAATTGAGAGAGTCATCATTACCTTTTGTTGCGCCACTACATTCTGCCTAAACGGAAATCCTCATATTCCCACCTAAATCCTGTTCTCCCCCTGGTTTTCTCATCACTGTAGACAGCACTACCATCCCTCCAGGCTTACAAGTCCAATAACTTTGGTGTTACCCTCAACACAGGTCTCTTATTCAACCCACACATTCAATGTCACCAAATCCTGTGAGTGCAAGCTTCACAGCATTGCTAAAATCCACCCTTTCCTTTCCATCCAAACAGCTACCACTGATTCTATTCTGTCTGGCTGCATCACGGAAGCCATATACATAACCAGATTACTCAGAATTAAATGTTGCGGCAGAATTCTGTTACATAGGCAGTGCACAGACTAAGGATGAAACTTTAAAAAACCCAGCACATCCTTTGGGAGGCTGTCAGAGAGAATCAGAGGTTTGGCACTAGGCTCTGACCAAACTAAAAGTTTAAAGAGTTGTAGTGCTGTTTAATCTTCTCTTTGACTGTAAAACCTGCATCACCACAGATGTCACATCAACTTTCTTGAGCAGTTCTATCAGCATCATCTGTGGGCTAGATGGCTTCAAATGACAAAGCAGAATCACAATCAATGAAGTTCTAAACCAACGTCAATCTCCTGGATTTAAGCACTGCTCACCTCACCACAGATGCATTGGGTGGGGGGGATATGGGAGAAGAATGAAGGACAGTAGGTTACCCAAAGCAACTGCAGAATGATTAGCTGAAATTGGGAAATGAAAAGCAAGGAGAATAGATGAAATGTTTTAAAAAGACAGTAAAGCAAAGCTGCAGACCATGCTGTGTTTCAGCTGAAAACAGGGAGTCAACTGCTGCAGGCAGGCCATCATAGCATACTATTATCAAGAAATCGGTGGATCTTTTCCAGCAGAAGCTTTATAAGGATCATAAAACTAGGAGGCCAAAGGGAAAGTACTGCCAGGCAGTGCAGTCAACAAACATAAGAGCACAACCAAGGGCAGTCTTTGAATGTACCCAGCATTGTGAGGACTCGATGTCCTCACTATCTGTTTTCTGCTACACACACTTCTCAGTGAATTTCGCCATCAGTGGCGAGTTCTTCAAACATGAAGGAATGCTAGATGCGTCTAAGTGTATGCACTTACTAGTTTACCAGTCTATCTTTCCATGCCCTCATTATAATTGGTTGACTGTTCTTTCCTCCTATTTCCATTTGTACCTGACTTCCCTCTTGGATTGTGCATTCATTCCTTGGGCACAGGAATCTCATCTTTTACATCTATTGTACTCTCCCAAATGCTGAGTAGTAGATGTTCAATAAATACTACTGACAATCACAGATTAACTTAGAGAAGGGAAATCTGGAAGCTAGGAAATCCATTGAGAAATAGTAATGGTGTTTATAGAACACCCCCCAGTGCAATATTTGGGAAAGTAAAATAGATACATGAGGTACTCTCTGGCCACAGGGGCTTCCACTGAGAAATACTAATGATGTTTATAGAACACCCCTCGGTGCAATATTTGGGAAAGTAAAATAGATACATGAGGTATTCTCTGGCCACAGGGGCCTCCACTCTAATGGGAAGATCTCATATGAATCAGTCACAGATCAGGACAATTCTATCCACCCCCAGTCCTGATATCATGAGATTTTCTGGTACCGACTGCCTCTTATGCTACCAACGGTTTCCTTCTGTTTAGTGAATACCAACAAGTTACCCAGGTAAACTCCCTAAAGGACTAATTCTATTGCACTTTCCCAGGTCCTCAGGACAGCGCTCTGTACATGGCAGATGATCATTAAATATTATTGATGTTTTAATGATGAGATATTTTGATACAGTTTTCACTCCATTTTTAAGCTTCATTTTTGGAGCCGAAATGGCAAAGCCTACACCCATAGTTTAAAACCGACACACGATGACTCCCAGTCCCGATCTCTGTATTGTTAACCGCTAGAGCTCTGTCCTGTATCTCCTTATCCCAGATGCTATCCTTGATACTTGTCCACTCTCCCTCTCCCTGCTTTTCTGCAAGTGGGATCTGGGCCATTTTCTTTTTCCTGAGTGAATGTGCTGTGCATGCGAAAATCCCGAGGGCTGACTTTCCAGGCAAGTAACCAAAACCTAGGAGCTGATGAGGGCCAATGGGTGCTGGCTGGCCAGATGGAACTGTAGTGGTTCTAGAGTCACCAAGCCAGTTGTGCCAGAGCCATCAAATCTCTTTCTCCATGAGCTGGTGCCCAACCTTCAAGAGCCACCTGGTCTTGGACAGCAATCACACGTAAATCCCTCCCCAGCTGACTAGAGGGTGAATCCTGGCCTTACCCAGAGTATTTGCTGCATCAATCCCCATCCCACCCAATTCCCATTTTGCTATCTTGCTCTGCTATCTGTTTGTTAATTATGGACAAACAAATGGAGACATTTTGCCTTTTATGTTTTCCCCGTCACAAACTGCTCTCTCACCAGAGTTGTTTTAATGCCCACTGGATGTGGTGAAGCAGTGTGAAGTGCAGAAGCAGTGTGGCTCAATGGAAAGAGCCCGGGCTTTGGAGTTAGAGGTCATGGGTTCAAATCCCAGATCTGCCAATTGTCAGTTGTGTGACTTTGGGCAAGTCACTTCACTTCTCCAGGCCTCAGTTCCCTCATCTGTAAAATGGGGATGAACCCTGTGAGCCCCCCGTGGGACAACCTGATTACCGTCTACCCCCGCCAGTGCTTAGAACACTGCTTTGTACATAGTAAGTGCTTAATAAATGTCATTATTATTATTATTATTGTATGGTGCAGAAAGAATGAAATGACCCTTACTGTTATAATAATGGCATTTATTAAGTGCTTACTATGTGCAAAACACTGTTCTAAGCACTGGGTTAGAAAATGAGATCCCCATTTGGGCCATAGTTTGTGTTAGGTGATGAACCACTAATAGACCAGGTAACAATCCAGGTTTAGAATGCTTTGCCAGATCAAAAAAAAAAAAAAAAACCCAACAAACTACCAAATAGCCAGACAGAGAAATCTGCACCATTTTGCAGAGCCGTCACTTTATGTGAACATTCAGAAAAGCTCAGTGAACAAAATGGAAAATAGTCCTAATGAAGAAAGGTTTGGCCAGGCATTTCCCAACCTTGGTAAAAGCTCCATTTGGGAGTAACATTTTAATCTGCTTATCCTGCCCCTGACACAAACTTCTTCTGCCCTGATTTCCTCTTTCTGCGTTCTTTATCTTTTCTTCTGAGGTGTGGTTTTCACTCGCAGCTGCCCTCCTCTGCCACCTCTCTATAGGCCTGAATTTTCTATCCTTAACATTCAGAACCGTTTCAGGTTTATCATCTTTGTTCACTCCCTTCAGTAGGTCTGAATGGGATGCTATCCCTCCCTTTTAAGTCTTTTATTTTGTCACTTTCATTACCAAATCTTCCTCATCACCCATCATAAATCAATAATTTAGATGTAGTGTGGCCTAGTGGACAGAGCACGGCCCTGGGATTCAGAAGGACTTGGGTTCAAGACCCACTCTGCCACTTGCCTGCTTGCTGTGTGCTGTTGTCAAGCCACATGATTTCTCTGTGCCTCAGTTATCTCATCTGTAACACGGGGATTAAGACTGTGAGCCCCATGTGGGACAAGGACTATCTTCAATCTGATAATAATAATAATAATAATGGCATTTATTAAGTGCTTACTATGTGCAAAGCACTGTTCTAAGCTCTGGGGAGGTTACAAGGTGATCAGGTTGTCCCACGGGGGACTCACAGTCTTAATCCCCATTCTACAGATGAGATAACTGAGGCACAGAGAAGTTAAGTGACTTGCCCAAAGTCACACAGCTGACAATTGGCAGAGCCGGGATTTGAACCCATGACCTCTGACTCCAAAGCCTGTGCTCTTTCCACTGAGCCACGCTGCTTCTCTTGTTCTCTTCTCTTACTTATTCCTGATCCACTTTCCACAATTTTTTCCAACTTAATGATTCTGCTTTCTCCCTTGAAAACCTGTGGAAGTGGTCAAAAATAAATTCCTTTCACCTGAACCCCCAGAGAGTTGCTAAGAAACTCAGGAGCAATGGTACTTTTTTTTTGCCTCCCACAGTATGAGAGAATTATCTACAAAGTAGTCTCCAATTACGGCAGATACTTATCAGCTCTCCAGCGGCTCTGCCTACTAAGGTTGGGTCACTAAAAGGAGAAACAGCATGGCTTAGTGAGCAGACCATTGGCCTGGAAGTCAGAAGGCCATGGGTTCTAATTCTGACTCTGCCACTTGTCTGCTGTGTGACCTTGGACAAGTCACATCACTTCTCTGTGCCTCAGTTACCTCATCTATAAAATGGGGATTGAGACTGTGAGCCTCACAAGGGACAGGGACTGTGTCCAACTCGATTTGCTCGTATCCACCCCAGCGCTTAGTATAGTGCATGGTACATAATAAGTGCCAAACAAATAACATCATTATTATTGTTATTATTAAAAGCTGGGAGAAGCTGGGAAGCATAGGAAGAAGCTTTATAGTTCTCTAGGGCAATACAGATAATTAGTGATGATTAGATAGTTTGTGAAATCTCAGTGAAAAGCCCTAGAGAATAGAAAATTTGTAGGTAAGATTGCAAGCTCCTTGAAGACAGAGAACATTCCCCTACCTTCAAAATCTCCCCAACTAGAGTGTAGGCTACTTGAGGGAAAAAACCATGCCTTTTACTGTATCTGTCAAAGGGTACACTGCTCTGCAAAGTAGGTGCTTAGTAATTACTAGTGAATGAATGAAAAGGTCCTGTATCGGTTAGCAGAGTGGCCTAGTGGAAAGAACATGGGACAGGGGGCCAAGACACCTGGATTCTAGTTCCAGCTCTGCCTTTTGGTGACCTTGGGCAAGCCACTTACCCTCCCTGGTCTTCAGTTTCCTCATCTATAATATGGAGCTTCCTTCCTCTTAATGAAAATCCAAATTGGGACAGGGACTGTGGTAGATTTGACTATCTTTTATCTAAACTTTCACATTGTATGTAGTAAGAACTTGATAAACAATAATAATAATAATAATAATAATGGCATTTATTAAGTGCTTACTATGGGCAAAGCACTGTTCTAAGTGCTGGGGAGCTTACAAGGTGATCAGGTTGTCCCACAGGGGGCTCACAGTCATTTTTACAAATGAGGTAACTGAGGCTCAGAGAAGTTAAGTGACTTGCCCAAAGTCACACAGCTGACAATTGGTGGAGCCGGGATTTGAACCCATGACCTCTGACTCCAAAGCCTGTGCTCTTTCCACTGAGCCACGCTGCTTCTCAAAAAAATTAATACCTTGTGTAAATAATATCAACATTATTATTCCTGTAGCACGAGAGAGTGCCAGCTATTGTCTAAGAATGACTGTCCTTTCTAAGTCCCATGGTTCAAAAAGTTGAATAGTGTTTGCGACATACCCTTTTATGAACACAGGGTTATTAACATCAAGGTTTCCAAGAATATTCATTCTGCCTTCCAGTCCTTTTTGAGCAAAATGAAATGGAAAGTGGAGAAAAAGGAAAGAGGATAGTGGGGGTGAGTTGAAATACCTCAGAACCAGTGGGCTGAGAGACTAGAAAATTGACCCCAAACTCCTATGGTTGTTAAAAATGCACATTAAAAGGAATCAGCCCTCCTCAGATGCTGGGAATTATCTTGTCTTCAGGTCTAATCAGATCCATTAGGTCCCACCTATTTCAAGCTACTAGGTGAAGGGCTTGGGACCTCCCATGCCCATAGAGTATTGGCCACCCTGCTTGCAGTTATGCAGTGTTTAGAATCCGGCTGTGTGGATGCAGCTGGGCTTTCTGACAGCCTGAGGTTCTGCTTCCATGATAAGAAGCAGCATGGCTTAGTGGAAAAAACTTGGGCCTGGTAGTTATAAACCTGGCTTCTAATCCCAGCTCAGCCTTTGTCTGCTATGTGACTTTGGGCAAATAATTTTATTTCTCTCTGCCTCAGTTCCCGCACCTGCAAAATAGGGATTCAGTACTTATTCTCCTTCCGACAGACTGCCAGCTCCATGTAAGACCTGATTATCTGGAGCCTACCCACGACTTAGTTAAATGTTTGGCACATAGTAAGCACTTTACAAATAGCACTTAAATACCACAATGATTGTGGGAAGGGGTCCCTTTTCCCCATGATCTTTCTGAGGATTGAATAAAAAGGCAGTCCCAAGATGTACCATATCCTCTTCACATTAAACACACCAGCTACGTCAATGAATCCTTCCTGTCCTTCCCGCTGACAGAGGCAGCTAGGCAGAATTGGAAGAGCAGATGACTCAGGGCTAGATTAACAGGCCCTCGCCTGCTCCCTGCCTCCATCTCTTTCTGTGGGCAAGTTTTCCAACCTCTCTGGGCTTCATGTAATGCCATTTTGCAAGAAACCCCATCTCAGGTGTATTTGCATTCAGTCCCTGATTTTAGATTTCACCCAGAGTGAGATGACTATGGTGATGGGGATTTTTTCTCCTCCTTTATCTCCCTTGCTCCTTCCACTAGTTATGCCTCTTCCCACCCACCTCAATATCCCTCCATCCTCTATATTATTAAGGAAAATAGGAAACCTTTCCTCTCTGGCACCCAAGGCTCTCCTCTGCCTGGGAACATTAAACATTCTTGGGGTACTGAAGGCCAGAAGACTCCTTAGTTTGACTGCACTTGGTTTTGAGTCTGGAGACAAATTGCTGCTTTGTTACAGGGGGTGAGAATCTAATCCATTCTTTCAGGCTGTTTAACTTGCAAGGACAACAGAGAATTAGAGGGCTGGATACTGTGGAGTTCCTCAAGCTCTGGCATGGAGTATCTGGAATGTGAGAAGGAAAAGCTCCTGGAGGATGTGGAAGGAAAGGGACTTCTCAGGCAAGTTGTTTGCTTCAGTGGATGGGGTTTCTATTGGGCCAGAAAAGTCTATGCCAAAATGTCCAACTACCTCTCTGATTCCCTCTTTCTGTTCCCTCTGAGGTTCCTTCTACCTGAGAAGCTGCTGGGGAGACTGGCAGCATTTGCTTGACTCTTCTGATTTAACCCTTTCTGCCTCCAACTGGACCCACTATCCAGTGATTCTCAGCATTCAAGTGTGTCTCGACCTGAATGTCCAGATGTTTCTGGCATTAGGGCTTATTGTGTTTGAATATTTTTTTACATCTCTATACCCCAATAGCCTTCTGTTGTAGTATCCCAAGGGCTTATTTCAGTGCATGGCAAACCATAGGCACTCAGTAAATACCACTACTACCACAGCATATGCTTAAGTGACATCTCATGTAGTGCCAACTTGAGTTTCACTGGGTAGGGCTGGCTCCATTGAGATGTCAGACTCTCAAGGACTGAGATCATATGTTGGAATTCACCCCTGACCCTTACCTTATTCAGGCCTCTGCCCACAGTAGGCACTTGATAAACCATGTTGACTGTTGACAATGCCTTTCCAGAACCCAGTTCCTCATAAGCTACTGACCACACTGCCTACCTAAGGGAGGGGCTAGGATCTAGACAAAGGAAATCTTCCCCATGCCCCCACCTAAGAGAGCCCAGAAGAATACCCACAGGGTTGTGCAGATGGCATGCAGGACACAGCTCTGAGGGAATTTTCTCAGTTATCCAGAAACTAATAGAATGCCTTTGTTGGAGGTTGGAAATTGGCAACATATTCTAGTCAATAGACTTTTAAATGAGGATTTTCAGGTCCCTGTGTTTCCCCTTCCACTTGCTTTCTGCTCCAATGTGTACCCACACCAAGTGGTTCCTTAACCAACATATCTATAGTAACTCCAAAGACCACCTAAGGGCAGGACAGGACAGAGGGATTCTGGCACAGAACAGAGGAAAACTGAAGGCTGTACTCAGCTCCTCCCAAATGAAGAGAGTTGGTGATTAAAAATACCCTGGCTCCATTCTGAAATTGCAGACACTGTTCCCCAACCGGCCCAGCTTCCGAACCCTCCCATTACCTGAAGCGTTTGCTGCCTCCTTCCTGTCAGAAGATAGGAGCTAACTGTGCTAGGCTTTACTCCCCGCAGCTGCTGCAGCTAGCAGTTCTGCTGCACACAGTCAGGAGAGACGCCAGGTGGGCTAGTGAATCTCTGAATTACCAGTTTCCAGGAAAATTCCCTGCTCTCTCCCCCATCCGCTCTCCAGTCTGGTCATAGCTTGCTGTTGGAGAAATGACTACCAGTGGCCCAGGAGTTTGTTTGTTCCCACTGAATGCAGTTGTTTAGATGACAGCCTCACAGTCCTGCAATTTTGCAGGACTTCAAAACACCTAATTAATCTCAGAGGCAATATTGAAAACAATATGGCCAGCACTTACCTACTGCATTCACTTACCCCCTTTCATTGTAAGCTCTCCCACACTGCAGGTCTCAGCCTCTGATACCTAATCCAGTGAGGGCTGCCCCCTTTGGATTTTCCTTTTCCTGTATCATTCAATTATGTGACTTCAGGTTTGGCTAATCCTCACAGCCCCACTCCCAGGCCATTGCTTCCATGCTCAAAACCCCATAGTTGTTCCCTCTCCTCAAGCCGAAGCTTTTGACCATCAGCTAGAAGGCACTCCACTTCATCCCTATCTTCCTTCTTCTCTTATTCCTCTCTGGTCCAAGTTCGCAGCTCCTCCCAAACTATTAATCTTCCACTTCCCCACACTCATCTGTCATGCCTCTGGCCTACTGCCTGTGTCATTCTCCTCCGGCATTGCTTTCCTTCTACATTCTCCACTTCCTCCTCCAAGTCTTCACAGATTAGCTCCCCACTGCTCCAGCTAACACACCGACCTCCTCCTAACTCCTTATCATTTTCAGTATTTATCAAGTGCCTATTGTGTGCAGAGCATTTGGAAGCTTAGATAGAAGCTTAGGCCCTGCCCTCATGAAACTTACATTCTAATGGAGGATTCAATTTTTTTTTATCCCTCCTCCTGTCTTTTATTTAAAATTTGCAGAAAAGGCCCAAGCTTGTCATGGAGCCCAGGCAAATGGTGCCATGATACAATGTCACCATATTCATTCATTCAACCATACTTACTGAGCACTTATTGTGTGCAGAGCACTGTACTAAGCACTTGGAAAGTACAATTCGGCAACAGAGACAATCCCTACCCAACGGGCTCAAAGTCTAGAAGGGGGGAGACAGACAACAAAACAAAACAAAGCAAGTGGACAGGCATCAATAGCATCAATGTAAATAAGAAGAATTATAGATATATACACATTAAAAAAAATAGAATAATATGGCATCATGGCAAGCACTAAGAGCTGTAGGGCAGGGAGAAATCAGGCTTCTGGGCAGAGATGCTACCATCCTGCCCAGCCACAGTTGAGCAGACTCTTTGCTGTGCAGTTCCCAGGTGGGGGCCCCCACCCAGCTCAGAGTGGGTTTTGGAGGTGGCAGGTGACCCAGCCTGAAACCCAGAGAAGCTCTTTTGTGTCCCTAACTTCTCGGCCAGTTTGGCTCTCACTCCACCTGGAGCTGGGGCGATTAATTAGACTGTATGAGTCACTTGTGTCTGACTGTTGTTTCATCTCCCTTTTGGCTTGTCTCACCCAACACACCCCCAACTTCTCTCAGGCAAGCATTTTGGCATTTTCTTCCACAATGCATGTGCTCCAGGAATGAACCCTTTCGATGATGACCTTTGTCAAAAGGCTGATGGGGAAAAGTGGGGAGGGTGGTCACAGACTTAAATGGTTATTTCTCAAAAGTATCAACTCTGCAGTGCCAGCAAGCTGTCTGATCTCATTGTCTGCCAAGTCTGCATTGTTCAGCTCCAACCCCTGTCCCACCAGAACCCAGAGGGCTGGGGTTTCTCCTGCCCTTGGCTCTGGGGGAGATAGGCTATTTGCTCCTGAATATTCCCCTGTTTGCTATCAGGGACCCAGAGAACTGCATTCAAATCAGCACAGGTCAACAGAACCACTAGATTAAGCAGTTAATGCTGCTGACAACCTTTCCTTTGACCCTTAACTCTCTGAACTCTTTCCCAATTTTTAGATGCAAGATGTTTGGGCTCTGAAAGGGTGGTGAAAATTAGGATATTATCCCAATCTCTTTAATTTGGGGACCCATCCAATACAGGTTTTCCCAGATGGTCAGTCCTGATGTGCAGTAATGTCAAAGGCTGCTGTGCCCACATCCAGGAACGAGCAATCAAAATTAAAGGGGGTGGAAAATGCTTTCTGTGAGGAAAAATGAACTGGTTCAGCATGGAAAAGAGAAAGCTAAGGGGGTCCCCCTCTCCATCCCCCCATCTTACCTCTTTCCCTTCCCCACAGCACCTGTATATATGTATATATGCTTGTACATATTTATTACTCTATTTATTGATTTATTTTACTTGTACATATCTATTCTATTTATTTTATTTTGTGAGTATGTTTGGTTTTGTTCTCTGTCTCCCCCTTTTAGACTGTGAGCCCACTGTTGGGTAGGGACTGTCTCTATATGTTGCCCACTTGTACTTCCCAAGCGCTTAGTACAGTGCTCTGCACACAGTAAGCGCTCAATAAATACGATTGATGATGATGATGATGTCAAAGTGTCCCCTCAATCCCTTCCTAATAACACCCCCCATCCTTCTTTCCTATCATCACCCCTCCTCCCCCCTCCCATACTGGCCCCCACAAGCTCACTTCCAACCAACCCCTCTATTTCTATTTTTCCCTTCCTTTGAAGCCCCTTTGATTTGCCTCTGCCACCCACTGTAGTTAGTAATCACGGTAATCTACAGCCCCCTGCCCCCCAAGCTACTCCTACACAGTTTTGAACCATTTTGATCACTTTCCTTCTCTCCTCTGTCCATTCACTAACCCTAATCAACTCCACTGACCTCCTCCTTCACTCCACCTCCCCCATTCACCAAGTCGGGCACATGTTTTGTTTTGTTGTCTGTCTCCCCCTTCTAAAAAAAAAATGTTGGTATTTGTTTAGCGCTTACTATGTGCCTAGCACTGTTCTAATCGCTTGTGGGGGGATGCAAGGTAATCAAGGTTGTCCCACGTGGGGCTCACAATCCTAATCCTCATTTTACAGATGAGGGAACTGAGGCCCAGGGAAGTGAAGTGACTTGCCCAAAGTCACACAGCTGACAAGTGGCAGAGCTGGAATTAGAACCCATGACTTCTGACTCCCAAGCCTGGGCTCTTTCCACTGACCCACTCTGCTTCTCTGACTGTGAGCCCATTGTTGGGTAGGGACCGTCTCTATATGTTGCCGACTTGTACTTCCCAAGTGCTTATTACAGCGCTCTGCACACAGTAAGTGCTCAATAAATCCGATTGAATGAATGAATATTCATTATCATCTGTAGCAACTATACAATCACTACCCTCACCAACTTTCTTCTCTCCCACTCAACCACTCCCTGCAAATCTGCCCAGATCCCCGACAGAGACTTCCCATTTTTTGACACAATCCAATTTGATAAAGTCATCATACCCCATTTAGTCTCCTTACCCAAACTGCTTCCTTTAACACAAAACTCGAAGCTTTCAACATCACCCTCTCTAATTGAAATCAACTCCCATATTGATACCAATGTCTCTCCATAGAGCTGGTATTACCAACCCTCAAACCTCGGCCACTTCCACAGTACCCTTCCTCTGCTCCTGTGCTCAATCTGCAGAGCACTACTGGCAGAAATCCAGACACCAGGCTGACCTTGTCCATCTTGAATCATTTTCACCTATTTTAACTCTACCTTTTCCTCTGCCCAGTGCAATACTCAATCAATCCAACCTATTTTTTGAACACTTATGGTATGCAGAGCTGTACTAAGCACTTGGGAGAGGACAATATAATAGAGTTGGTAGACACATTCCCTACCCAAAAGGAGCTTACAGTCTAGAATGGAAGATAGACATTAGTACAAATATATTATGCATACATTCATGAGTGATTTGGGGGCTGAAGAAAAAAAGGAGCAAATCCAAATGCAAGGGTGATGCTAAAGGGGGAGGGAGAAGAGGAAAGGAAGGCTTAAATGGGAAAAGTCACTTGGAGGAGATATGATTATAATAAGGCTTTGAAAGTGGAGAGATGTGTCAGATATTTAGTGAGAGGGAGTTCCGGGCCAGAAGCAGAAAGTGGACAGAAAGATGGGATCGAGGTACAGTGAGTAGGTTGGCATTAGAGTGAAGTATGCTTGCTGGATTGTAGTTAGGAGAGTAGCGAGGTGAGTTAGAGGGGGATTGAGTGCTTTAAAGTGTATGTTAAGGAGATTCTGTTGGTTGCAGAGGTGGATGGGCAACCACTAGAGGTTCTTGAGGAGAGGGGAAACATGGGCTGAACATTTTTGTAGAAAAATGATCTGGGAAGCAAAATAGAGTATAGACTGAAGTGGGGAGAGAGAGAGGAAGCAGAGAGGTCAGCAAGGAGATTGATGCAGTAATTGAGACAGGTTAGGATATGTGCTTGGATTAACAAGGTAGCAGTTTTGATGAGAAGAAAAGGTGAATTTTAGCAATATTGTGAAGCTTGAACCAACGGGATTTTGTGACATTGAAATTTCAATGTCACAAGATGGCTTAGTGGATAGCGCACAGGCCTGAGATTCATAAGGACCTGGCTTCAAGTCCTTGCTCTTCCATATGTCTGCTGTGTGACCCTGGACAAGTCACTTCACTTCTCCATGCCTCAGTTACCTCATCTGTAAAATGGGGATTGAGACTGTGAGCCCCACATGGGACAGCAAGTGTGTCCAACCTGATTAACTTGTACCTACCCCAGCACTTAGAACAGTGCTTGGCATATAGTAAGCACTTACCAAATATTATTATTATTATTATTTGGGTTGAATGAGAGAACTGAGTCAAGGATAACACCAAGGTTAATGGATTTGTAAGACAGGGAGGATGGTGCTGCTGTCTACAGTGATGGGCAAGTCATGGCAGGGACAAGATTTGGGTGGGAATATGAGGGTTTCTGTTTTGGCAGAATGTAGAGGCACAACAAAAGGTAATGATGAATCACTCAGTGCTTAGTACAGTGCTCTGCACACAGTAAGTGATCAATAAATATGATTGATTGAATAAATAAAGGAATAATAATTATAATGATGGCATTTGTTAAGCGCTTACTATGTGCAAAGCACTGTTCTGAGTGCTGGGGGGGGGATACAAGGTGATCAGGTTGTCCCACGTGGGGCTCACAGTCTTAATCCCCATTTTACAGATGAGGTAACTGAGGCTCAGAGAAGTTAAGTGACTTGCCCAAAGTCACACAGCTGACAAGTGGTGGAGCCGGGATTTGAACCCATGACCCCTGACTCCCAAGCCCGTGTTCTTTGCACTGTGATGTCCAACCAGACTCTGCGCAAAAGTCTGGGGGATATATAGAGGTCTGTTAAAACTGTATAGAGGTCCTTATGCTTATTCCTGAACTTTTCCTCCTTCTGCCACTGCAAAGGTCATGCCTCACCGTGATCTGAAGCTACATTGTATTTCCAGGAGCATTCAGTCAACAACCTTCTGCAGTAGCTGATTTAGGAAGTCTCTGTCTTAGTTCAGTGACTTCTGTCTTACCAAATCCCACAGCCTTTCCTCCATCCTGATTCCTCCTAGACCCCTCAGCTGCTTTTGGCCCTGTGGACCACCCTCTTCTCTTTGAAACATTATCTAACCCGGGCTTCACTGACACTGTCTTCTCCTGGTTCTCCTCCTATTTCTCGGTCCACTCCTCCTCAGCTTCTTGCTGGCTCATCTTCTGCTTACCACCCCCTTATTATGAAAGTCCCTCAAAGATCAGCTCTATATTCCCTCTAATCTCAATTTGCACCCACTCCCTTTTAGAACTCATTAGATCACATGGCTTCAACTGCCATCTCTTGGCATTGGGAGATGCAGCCTGGCTCAGTGGAAAGAGCCTGGGTTTGGGAGTCAGAGGTCATGGGTTCTAATCCCGGCTCTGTCACTTGGCTGTGTGACTTTGGGTGTCACCTCACTTCTCTGTGCCTCAGTTACCTCATCTGTAAAATGGGGATGAAGACTGTGAGCCCCATGTGGGACAACCTGATCACCTTGTATCCCCCAGCGCTTAGAACAGTGCCTTGCACATAGTAAGCACTTAAATACCATCATTATTATTATCTATATGAAGATGATTCCCAAATCTACCTCTCCAGCCCTGACCTCTCTCCTTCTCTGCACTCTTACATTTCCTCCTGCCTTTAGGATATCTCTTGAATATCTCGCTGACACCTCAAACTAAACATGTTCAAACCAGAGCCCCTAATCTTCCCATGCCTCTGGACTGTAAGCTCATGGGCAGAAAACAAGTTGACCAACCCTCTTCCAAAAACTTAGTACAGTGCTCTGCTCACCATGAGTGTTCAACAAATACCACTGATTGACTGATTCCCATGAAACTCTGTCCTTATCCTGGCTTACTGATCACTATAGACTTCAACACTATTCTCTTTATCTCACAAGCCCGTAACTTTGACATTATCCCCTACTCATCAGTCAATCGTATCTCATCTCTCATTCAATCCACATATAAAATCTGTCACCAAATCCTGCCAGTTGAACATTCACAACATTACTAAAATCTGCCCTTTTCTCTCCATCCAAACTTCCACTACACTTTTCCAAGCAGTTGTTCTACATCGCCTTGACTGCATCAGCCCCCTCACTGACCTCCCTGCCTCCTGTTTCTCCTCACTCAAGTCCTTTCTTCACTCACTGCCTGAATTACTTTAAAAAAAAATTCAGTCCTTTTCTTCCCACTCCTCAAGAACCTCCATGGTTGCTCATCCACTTCTGCATCAAAAAGAAACTCCTTACCATCAGCTTTAAAACACTCAATCAGGTCTTCCCCTCCTACTTTACCTCAATGATTTCCTATTACAATCCAGTTCACACAACTCACTCTAACTCTAACTTACTGTACCTTGATAATAATAATGACATTTATTAAGCTCTTACTATTTGCAAATCACTGTTCTATGTGCTGGGGAGGTTACAAGGTGATCAGGTTGTCCCATGGGGGGTGCTCAGTCTTAATCCCCATTTTACAGATGAGGTAACCGAAGCCCAGAGAAGTTAAGTGACTTGCCCAAAGTCACACAGCTAAGTGGTGGAGCTGGGATTTGAACCCATGACCTCTGACTCCAAAGCCATCTTACCTCAAACACCCTGCCCATATTTTTTCTCTGGCTTAGAACCCCACCCCTACTCATATTTGACAGTCCACCACTCTCCCTACTTCAAATCTTGATCAAAATCATGACCTCCCAGAAGCCTACCCTCTTTTCCCCAGCTTCCTCCCTTATCCATGCCACTTATGTACTCGGATCTGTACCCTTTAGGCTCTTGAAAATCACACCGCCCTCAACCCAGTCATTATGTACATATTCATAATTTATGTATTTATTTTAAAGTTTTTCTGCCCCTGTATTCTGTAAGCTCCTTTGGGCAGAGAATGTGTCTACTGACTCTGTTGCATTGCACTCTCTCAAGTGATCAATGCAGTGCTCTCTGCACAGTAAATGCTCAATAAATGCCACTGACTGATTGATAGGCTGAACTGTCTCTGGAGTAGCCAGGAGAGATCCTGTGGAACCCAGAGTCCAGCTCAAGCTCCCTGGTACCTCAGAGTTACTACAGTATTTGCTGGTACTTGGCATTTTGGGGTCCCGGTAATACTACTGTACTGACAGAATTTTCAGGTGGACAAATCACCTTCCCAGCCTCTCCCATAAGCTCTGCACTTACTGCATCCAGGAGGGGGCAAGAGCTAAGATCTCATGATTTTTTGCAAAATCTTTTCAGCTGGCCTTAGTGTGGGTGAGAAAAGGAGTTGAGAGAAAACCAGGATAATCTGGCCATTTCTCCTCAAGCTTGTGAAATGGGAGAGGAATGTCTACTCAGACTTTCTGGGTCAGGTCAGATAAGTCACCCTGAAGCAGGACCATACCAGAAGTCAGTCGGGTGGTGATGCCACCATCTCACAACAGCTTGGGGAGAGGGCTCCCACATGGCACCATCTTCTGGTAGCCATGACTGGGAGTGGGGGTGTCAGCCAGGAGGGAATCGACTCTCATTGAGGTCACTAGGGAAAGGACAGTGTCAGTCACTAATCCCGGCAACATCTCTCCTGTCCCGAGCAGTGGCACACAAGGAAAATCAGTGACCCCAACCTTGCTTTTCCCCAGACTGAGAATGATAAGGAAGATTGTCTTCGGCCATTTGCTGCTGCAGGCCGCCTAGTCAGCCATTTCTTCTCCATCACAATTCCCGCTTCCACTTAAACCCAAAGAAAATCAATCCTGTTCTTATCTGATTCCCAAGGATGCCCAGCCAGCCTTTGTTTGGGAATGAATAGCAACTCAGTTAATTAAAATGGGAAATAGTTTTCCCTTATCTGGGGGCCCCTGGGCTGGCTACTCCCTGCAGGGGCTCTGACCTCTGAGTTTGAGGCCTAGCACACTTCAGACTGAAAAACACATCTTGGTCTGAGAGGTGCTGCCTGAGGACTCCCTGAGCCAACCTGGGAGTATTCATTCATTTTTACTTTAAGGATCTAGGGCTCAGTCCCTCTCCCTAACTCTAGCCTGAGCTGGGGAGAGTTCGGTAAATGAGAGAAGTTACTGGAGTGCCGTGTTTCTCAAGCTTTCAATCAACCAATCGATTAATCCATTTATTGAGCACCTACTTGGTGTGGAGCACCATACTAAGTGCTTGGGAGAGCATACAGAAGAGGCAATAAGAGTAATTGTGATATTTATTAAGCACTTATTGTATGCTCAGTGCTGGGATAGGTACAGGATAATAGATCAGACAGAGTCTAAGTCCTACAGGGGGTTCATAGACTAAGGTGGAGGGTGAACAGGCTTTTAATTCCTATTTTACAGATGAGGAAACAAGCACAAAGTGCTTAAGAGACCTGCCCAAGGTTGCACAACAGGCAAGTAGAGTCGGCAGGATTAGAACCTGTTTCCTAATTAACAGTCCTATGCTCATTCCCCTTGGCCGCACTGCTTTCTCTAAGGGAAAAAGATATGATCCCAGTCTTCCAGGAGCTTACACTCTAATGGAGTGTCCCGTCCATCTCCACCCCCTGCCCCGCCCAAGACCAGACCTTGGCCTCCAGTGTCTCCCCACCACCTCTAACGGGTTAAGAGTCTAATCAGAATCCTCTAGACTGTAAGCTCACTGTGGAAAAGGAACACATCTACGAACTCTGTTGCATTGTACTCTCCCAAGTGCTTAATGCAGTGCTGTCCATACAGTAAGCATCCAGTAAATTCAATTGATGGATTGATCGATGGGTCAGAGCTCCGCAAAGACCCTAATCATCACCGTGACCATCCATTCCAGATCCAGCTAGGGACGAACCATCCGGAATTCTATTCCACTACTGTTTGCCAGTCCTTCCATCCTAGAAAAATCCTCAGAATGTAGATTTTGCTGCTTCATTTGGAAGGTGAGAAGGGAAAAACGGCCTGAAAAAGGCCAGCAGATGCCAGGGTGCAGAAGTACCATATGGCATGGACCCTGGGGGTGCCATCCTTAACCAGACACCTACCAAGATCCCTTCCCCAGGGGAGACCCTAGATTCCGTTTCAATCCCATTAAGCAAGGCATCAGAGGGAAAGAAACATCAGTGTCAACGCAACCTAGAGTTGTGCGTAACTCATTAATAAACTACTGTCCTAGAACTGATATCCGGCGTTTTCCTTTTAACAGCTCCTTGAGGTTTCTTCTGCTGCCTCTGTCCCCTCAGGAAATAAGGCAGTAGAATAACTGTGCTTACAACACAGGGTGAGCCAGCAAACAGGACAAAGAGAGATCACGCAGCAGAGCACTGCCGTCGCTCTGCCCGCTCCAGAGACGCTGCGCTCCCGGGCTCGTGGTTATGCGACCCAGCAGCTTGATAGAGTGTCATTGTTGAGCTCCTGGAAATTGAAAACGATCAGCTCCTACCTGTACATACAGCAAGGAAAATCACTTTCAACTCATTGAGAGGCTTCAGCAATGGAAAGATTGATCAAACCAAGGGGAAGTGAATCTCAGACTCCTGCTGATGCCAGACTGCACATAAATAAGACTTACTATGAGCCAGGGCTCCTCTCTCCTTGCCTCTCCCTCTCCAGGAGGAGACTGAAATGTGACAGAATGGGGACCTGGGGCATTTGGGGAACATGCAATCTTCCAAAGAATCACTCGATTCCCTCATCCTTTCAGTAGACAACCCCCTCTCAGGATCACACCTGGAGAGTTTTCAATACTCCACCACTCTTGGCTATGGGAGGGAGAGTCAAGCGCAGAGGAATACCCATTCCTAGCTTGGGCAGTGGCTAGTGAGTGGAAGGCTGTCTGCTACAAGTCAAAACTCAGTGCTTTGCACATAGTAAGCACTTAACAAATACCAACATTATTATTATTATCATCATGGGAGAGAGTCAAGGGCAGAGACTTAAGTTTTCTATGCTAGAGAAGACAATGGTAAACCACACTAGCAGAATGGTTGCAGATAGAGATGGGTTGTGCTGGGAGAGATGAAGTCGCTATGGGTAGGAAACAGCTCAACAGCATAAGACAAGAACAGACAGTAAACATCCAGGAGGACAGCTGTCTCCCTCACCAGAATGGTGGCTCCCTGTGGGCAGGGCAACTTCTACTGTAGTTTCCAAGCACTCAATACAATAGATTGCATGCAAGGGGGGCTCAATGAATCCCCCCACTACTAGTAGTATGTCTGCTAGCTGAAATGTCTCTGCTTGATTCTTGGGAGCCAAGAAACCTGGCCCAGTAGGATGGCTGGGAAGATTCAGATTGGCTGTCTACACATCTCAGATTCACCAGATGATAATGGGAGGACCGATCATTAACTATTTGTTCTGAGGCAATACACAGCCACCTCTGGTATCCAGAGGGGTGTTATGTACCCCAGGGTTTAGTAAAGTGACTGGCACATAGTAAGTGCTTAACAAATACCATTTAGAAAAAAAGAAAAAGGAGGGAATGCAGTCAGTAAGGACAGAGGCAGAATACGAAGGGCCTGCAATGTTATTCCTGCCGCTTAGGAGTACTGACGGAGAAGGCCACAGCGTTGGGATCACATTAAAAGCAAGATAAGCATACAGTAGAGACACGAGAAAACTCCAGACATTGGCAACAGAGAGCTTCACTCAGAAATGACAGCAGGAGAGTTGAATGGGGAACAGGAGGAGGGTCCAGAGAATTTTGAAGATGCAAACATCCACTTGCTGAATATTCATAGCCAGAGGGCTCTGAGGGGTCTCCTTATCTAGCCCGTGTTTACCTATAGCTTCTCTTTGTGCTCAGGGCTGACCTTTATCAGGGTCAGCCGTTGTCCCTGTGTCATTTACACATGTCATGCCAAAATCTCTCTCCTTAGATGAAAATTGAATTTTGTTAATTAAAGCAATGGAAATCAATTAACCTTATCAGCCAATACAGCACATTTGAAACAGATTAAATCATTCTGGAACACTTTATTTCACTGCAGATGGAGTGGGGGGGAAATGCATGCTTGCATGCGTGCGTGTTGTGTATGCATGTACATTACTCTGGTCTCTGGGGAAGATTTCAGCAGGGGATTTTTAAAGGCTTTTTTAATTTTTTTTTTTTTTTTCAAGGGCTGGGGTGGGCAGAGGGAGTGAATCTGAAACCATTAACAGCTTTGAAATTTATTTTGGATTGATGAGCTCCAGGATTAGCCTTCACACAAAGGAAAGGATTCAATTATTTTATTTTCCTCAGCTAACTTCCCATACAGCAATCTAATACCTTTAACAAAGAGAGAGGGAATATTTAAACAAAAACCCAACAACTTTACACACCGGGCTGCTATGGGGTGGGACTTTCTTTCCTTTGTCCTGGGGTTCATCTCATCAGAACAGCTTGAAAATTGGTGACATTTATAAATATCTCTGTACAGTTTCAATGCAGTTATTATTTTCCTTAGGCAAAAAGTGCTGTAAGTGCAAGGGCTGAAGTTTCCTCTGCAAAGTCCTACAGTTTTCTCAGTTCATTCTGAATTAATTGCCAAAGCAGCATGTGATGAAATACCTAATAGCCTCCCCAATAAAAGATTAAACCTGGTAAGTGAACACATTTAAAATAGGAGCTGCCAACGATTTAAATTCCACCCACTTAAGTAGTGCTTAATGAATACCTCTCTCTATTAGCCAGGATACATGGGGGAAATCAGCATGCCATAACCTCCAGACTGAGCTGAGTTACCCAAAAAGGAGAACAGCTAGATTAAACAACTGGGATCCAGAACTTCTGGTTTCTATATTTGCTTATGACTCGTAGCTGGACAGCCATTCACCTCCTCCCCAACCCTCCACCACTTGAAGAAATAATAATATAGGGAAGATGCTGACTGGTGAACAGAAACTCCCACACATGGGTCAGGAGTGTTTGACCAACCAACAGTTCCTCCAATAAGTGGCAGAAAGACTGAGGGCTGGGGGGGGCGAGCAAGCGATGGAGAGCGAGAGAGAGAGATGGAGGAGGAAAAGGAGGGGAGTGGAAGAGGTGAGAAGGAAGAGGGAAAGGAAGAGAGCTAGATGGGGAGGTGGAGGAGGAGGAAAGAGAAGAGGGAAAGAACGGGAAGAGTGGCAAGCAAGAGCGGATACTTGAGGGAAGATGAAGGGGAGCATGAGTTTGGGACAGAAAAAGGCAGGGAGATCAGTGACTGTAGGGAGGCACAGAGGAAGACCAGCTCCCTGAGACATTGAATTGCTCAAGGCACCCTTCAGCGACCATTACTGCAAAAATCGGGGATAAATTATTGGGATTCACTCACCTCTTGAAGTCACCTAAGAATTCACTGGTTTCTTGTATCCCTCAGGGGCCCTGCATGCTGAGCCCTGAAGCCTGGCTAGAAGAATCTGTACAATATATCTAGCCCATAGTCATGATAATTGAATAACTTTCTGGGCTAACTCCTCCTCTCCTTCCCACCTTCCCAGAGTCCAGCTTGGTGGTAGCCGACCAAGGGGACAGTCCTGTTAAAATCTCTCTAAACTGAGAAAAACAATTCCTTCCAGACAAGACGATGAGGTATAAATTTAAAACAGAAGCTTCAGAGAGAGCTGCAGAGTCAGGCGAAGCCCCAATTTCCAGACATTTCAAGCAAATGTCGACTCGGGAGACCTGACGTGTGAATTCTTTGAGTTCAAACTCTCTTCCTGGGCAACAGACAACTTCTTATATTTCATGAAGCGGCACCTTTAATGAGAGAGGGGAACTCCCCTGAGGACATCCCATTCAAGAACTATTCTTGTGCTCCTCAGTTATTTACATCCTTGTGCCCTGACATGTCCTTCCTTCTCTCTCAAAGTCAATCTATATGGGATTTGCAGTGCTGCTTTACCATTTCTTAATGTGCTCCTTCCCCAAGTCATATGGGTCTAGCCCAATACTGGCCTACCCCCGTCAAACGTCAGGCATCTGATGTCTGAGGGGTCATCATCCACAGGGAGGGAGAGTTGGGGAGGAGAGAGGAAGAGCAGCCTCTGGCCACCCCCTAAAAAACATTCAAAACAAACCTGCTGCAGCAGTTACCACCTGGAGCTCTGCCCAATTTAGGCGACTTTGCAGACTTTGTAAATTGCGCGTTGGGATAACACTGGCCATGGTAAAGACAGCCTAGGAATGCAGGGAACCAGGCATCTCAAACTCTCATCCATTCATCATAGAAGCAGAGTGGCCTAGAGGAAACAGCAGCTGCTTGGCTGCTGTTTGATCCAGAGCAAGTCATTCCACTTCACTGTGCCTCAGCTACCTCATCTGTAAAATGGGATTAAATAACTGTTTCCACTCCTATTTAGATTGTGAACCCCAAGTGGGACGGGGACTGTGGCCGACTTAATTATCTTGTACCTGGCCTAGGGTGTAGTAATTGGCGCCTAGTAATTGCTTAACAAATGCCATTATTATTAGTTTGCATCACCACTCCGGGGAGCCTGGCTCTTCTCCTGACACAGGTTCCACCATCCCAGATTAGAGATTCTGTGTCATCTGGTAACCAAAACCAAGACAATACTAAGTTGATGTGGGGAGAATGAAGGTGGAAGTTTAGAGGGAAGGCTTTAGATGACAGTCAGGAGCAATTATGAGGTTGGAGCTTATCTATTCCAGCCAAAGCAGAGGAGAGGATGTTTCATCTGCAGATGGGAATTAAAATTTTCCCTATTTTTTCCAAGTTGTAAAATTAGATTTTTTCCTGTCTCATTCCTCTTAACTGAGGGTTCTTCTTGATCCCTTGATGTTCTTATTCTATGCTCTTCCATAAATTAAAGTGTGGGGTCAGTTCAGGATACAGTTGAAGAAAGGCTCTTAGTTCCCTGATTTCTAAGGCTTTCCAAGGGTTGTTGAAGGCCAGGAAAAAATAACTTCATATTTTCCAAGAGGTGTGTAACTCATGCTACATCAGGTCCCCCTTCTCGCATAAACAAGTAGGATCCTCTTCAGGAAGCAGAACACCACAGATTGAGCAAGCATCATCTGCAAGTGCCCTGGCCCCTTTTGCAGGCTCTTTCTTCCTGCTAGAGATGCCTGGGACAGACAATGCACCTGGCTTTCAGAACCCAGGTGGGGCAGGAAGAACAAGCAGATAAATATTTTGAGTTGTGCAGAGCACAAGTTCTCTCTGGAAGACATTTGCAGGAATAAATGTATGATCCTAAATGACCGCTCTAAGATTATAGGACCTTGCCTAAGTACAAGGGGTACATGGGACTGAAAAGATAACCCCACCCATTGGGCAGCCACTTAAAGCTGATTTTTCTTACCCTCACAAAGGTTTGAGTGATTGAGGCAGCTGCAAAGCATTTAACACTGTGGAGAGAAGGCAGAGGAATTGTTCAAAATCCTGCACTCTTCTTAATTTCATAATTATCTGGGTGGAAAAACCAAGCCTGCTTGATGGTTTCATTTATTTTTGCCAGCCATGGTGACATGGATTCCTTTAAATGGGGCAGCCCCCTCCTCTTCAGAGCAAACAGCAAGGCAATTCTATTAAATGGGACTAAATGCCTTCAGTAACAAAGGAGAAATGTAATTTAAGTGCCACTTGGATGTTCCCATAGACTCTTCACGCCATCTGATACAACCTTGAATGGTGACAGGCCTATAGTTTTGTGTTACACTCAGCCTGCAAAAACATGATGGTTCCCCAAATGTGCATTTTACGAAATTGACAACTTTAATACCATATTTCCAGCAGAGGATTATCTGGGGATTTTCTTTCCAAGTTGAAAACATCAAAAGAAAGGAGCAAGATGTTGAGAAGGGACAAAACAATATTCAACATGGCTTCTTTCTACTATTGATCTCTTTCCCCCCAAAAGGAGAGTTGTGAAGGGAAAACAAATGACAGAGCAAAAAAATGCTGCCCCTTCCTCAAATCTCATTTCTTTTTGAGAGAGAGAGAGAGAGAGAGAGAGAGAGAGAGAGAGAGAGAGAGAGAGAGAGAGAGAGAGAGAGAGAGAGAGAGAGAGAGAGAGAGAGAGAGAGAGAGAGAGAGAGAGAGAGAGAGAGAGAGAGAGAGATCCTATGTTCAACCTTTCTTCAAACACCGTGGCCAGCTTTGGAAATTCCAGTTGAAAGGATAAAAAAAACTTTCAGAAAGTTTTGAGCAGAGCAATAGAAATAAGCGACTGGATAAAAGAACTTGTGCAAGAAAGGTTAAAGTAATTGGAATTTTTCCAACCCAAAGAAGAGGTCAAGGGATGAAGGTCAAAGGAAAGTTGTTAACTACTGAATAGTAATTCGTGCATTCGTATTAAATTGGTAAACCAATTAAGTTTAACTAGTGAAGTCCAAGGAAAATAACCCTCACCATCATAACCAAGAGTTAGTTAGCTTCTACAATGTGAGGGTTGGTCTTCTGGCTTCTCCAGAATTTACTAAGAACATATAAATAATAATAATAATAATAATGGTATTTGTTAAGTGCTTACTATGTGCAAATAAATAAGTTCAAAGTCCTGACTCTTCCACTTGTCTGTTGTGTGACTTTGGGCAGGTCATCTAACTTCTCTGTGTCTCAGCTCCCTCATCTGAAAATGAGGATAAAATATCCGTTCTTCCTTCATCTTAGGAAGTGCCAGAGCAGAGACTGTCAAATCTGATAATAATAATAATAATGATGGCATTTGTTAAGCCCTTACTATGTGCCAAGCACTGTTCTAAGTGCTGGGGGGTAGTCAGGTTGTCCTACATGAGGCTCACACTTTTAATCCCCATTTTACAGATGAGGTAATGGGCACAGAGAAGTTAAGTGACTTGCCCAAAGTCACACAGTTGATAAGTGATGGAGCCGGGATTAGAACCCATGACCTCTGACTCCCAAGCCCATACTTTTCTCACTGAGCCACACTGCTTGATTATGGTATTTTTTAAAATGGTTACTATGTGACTATCTGATAGTCTCTTACCTACCCCACCAATGGACACATAGTAAGCACAAAGTAAATAACATTAAAAAACTCCAAGGAATGAATAATAATAATAATAATAATAATAATGATAATAATAATAACAGTGGCTTTTGTTAAGCGCTTACTATGTACCAAGCACTGTTCTACATGCTGGGGGGATACAAGGTAATCAGGTTGTCCCACATGGAGCTCACAGTCTTCATCCCCATTTTACAGATGAGGTAACTGAGGCCCAGAGAAGTTAAGTGACTTGCCCAAAGTCACACACAGCAGACAAGCATCATAGCCGGGATTAGAATCCATGATCTCTGACTCCCAAGCCCGGGCTCTTTCCACTGAGCCATGCTGCTTGATTATGGTATTTGTTAAATGGTTACTATGTGACAAGCACTGTACTAAGCACTAGGGTAAATACAATGCAAGAAGATAAAGAAACAGATGCAGGAACTGTAGTCTTCTCCCTACCAGCTGGTTACCAATTGGGTCCATTGCTGCTGTACAGAGTTATGTGCTCATTTGGACCTATTCTAAACACTGCATAATGCATATGCCCAAACAAAGCCATGGGTCATTGGCTACTGTGTGTGCCAATTCCTTCAGACTAAAGCCCAGTCTCATGACTTCAGGTTCTGCTCTGTACTCTAACTTGTACATATTTACTGTTCTATTTATTTTGTTAATGATGTGCATCTAGCTTTATTTCTATTTGTTCTGACGACTTGACACCTGTCCACATGTTTTGTTTCGTTGTCTGTCTCCCCCTTCTAGACTGTGAGCCCGTTGTTGGGTAGGAACCGTAGCTCACCTCCTCAGGAGGCCTTCCCAGACTGAGCCCCCTTTTTCCTCTCCTCCTCCCCATCCCCCCCAGCACCTGTATATATGTTTATACAGATTTATTACCCAATTTTACTTGTACATATTTACTATTCTATTTATTTCGTTAATGATGTGCATCTAGCTCTATTTCTATTTATTCTGATGACTTGACACCTGTCCACATGTTTTGTTGTCTGTCTCCCCCTTCTAGACTGTGAGCCCATTGTTGGGTAGGGACCATCTCTATATGTTGCCAACTTGTACTTTCCAAGCACTTAGTATAGTGCTCTACACACAGTAAGCTCTCAATAAATATGATTGAATGAATATGTTGCCAACTTGTGCTTCCCAAGTGCTTAGTACAGTGCTCTGCACACAGTAAGCGCTCAATAAATATGATTGAATTGAATGAATGAATAAATGCATGTAGATTGTCTAACACCATTTTTCTACTGGAAAGTAACCCAGAGTAGAGAGTCAAGCTGTCTGGATCCTCTCTGTGGCTGTTTTGCTGTGCATTTTGGTCAGTGTAACAAACTCCCCAAGCTTTAATTTATTCATGTTGGTCTCGGGCAAAGTCACCAACAATTACTAGGCTACGATGGATAAAGTGTTTAGGGTTCTTGGAAGAAAGGTACTCTGTGACAGCAAGGTACTATTGATATGGGCACCAATGACTAAACAGAGCCTGCTGTTAAATCCAGGATGTGTGGTTACAAGGCTGACATAGCATGCATATTTACAGAAAGGAAGTGCTCATTGTGGGAGGTATATTTTGCAAATGACTTGGCAACCAGAATGGCATGTTGTGCCTGCAGAAGTGCAGCGTGAATACAGCATGTATCCCTGTGTCCTACTGAAGAGGTAGCCAACCTAGTTCATATCCTTCAAAGAGATCAAGAGATGAGCAGGTAAGGGTTAAATCTGAGAGGCTGCCTGTGGCTACCAAAACTGAGTTGGATAAACTACCTACTAGCTCCTTGCCTCAAATTATCTATCTAAAAATGGAGGTTATAAAATGTGTCTTGTCAGATTACAATCATAATGATGGTATTTGTTAAGCACTTACTATGTGCCGAACACTGTTCTAAGTGCTGATCTTTGGAAATTTACCTGGGAGCTGAGAGGATAAGAGAAGTAGTGTGGCTCAGTGGAAAGAGCCTGGGCTTGGGAGCCAGAGGTCATGGGTTCAAATCCTGGCTCCACCACTTGTCAGCTGTGTGACTTTGGGCAAGTCACTTAACTTCTCTGTGCCTCAGTTACCTCATCTGTGAAATGGGGATTAAGACTGTGAGCCCCACATGGGACAACCTGATCACCTTGTATCCCCCCAGTGCTCAGAACAGTGCTTCACACATAGTAAGTGCTTAACAAATGCCATTATAATTATTATTATTATTATTGAGTGCTTGCTATGTACACAGCACTGTACTGTGCTCTTGGGAGAATACTTTACAGAGGAGTGGAATCCTGCACACAAGCATCACCCATGCTTTTCTGGAACAGGATTGCACAGGGAGGGGAGGAAAGGAAATAACCAGCAGCTGAGTTTCTTTCTGTACCACCATCTACAGACATCATAAAAACTGGTAACCCAATCTGGGGACACCACACCAGCGGGATGCTCACTTTTCCTTTCCCCTCCTTCTTCCACTGACTTACCTCATCTCAGAAGTTCCTCTTAGTGGTCTGGCATCATGCAAGTTTACCTGGTTGACTAAACAGTGTTAGTCAGAATCTAGATATCACTTTGAAGGATGGGTCTTAGCTTAGAATTTTTGAGCACTTGCACAGAGAGGCCTGCTAGCTGACTGCCTGAATTGTGTCCACTGAAGGAAGAAAGGATTATGTAAAGTACTCTTAATAATGATGCCAATCAATTTCTTAATGGCAGTTACCCCACCCATCTCCTCCGCCCTGAGAATGAGAACAGTGTTTTGTAGTACTCAGCTGCTTCCACAGCCAGCCCTCATTTCTGAACATGTCTTACAATCACTCAATCAACAGTATTTACTGAGCATCTTTGGCATACAGAGCACTTCCTAAGTGCCTGAAAGAGAACAAATAGTAGGCATGATTCCTGACCTCAAGGACTTAAAGTCTTACACAGTCAATCAGTGGTACTTCTTGAGCACCTAATGAATGCTAGACAGTCTACTAAATACTTTGGGGATGGCAACCGTAGCAAAATGCCCATTCCCTGCCCTCAAGGAGTTTGTAATCCAATGGGGAAAATGGACAAAAATAATTTACAGAGAGAGAGCTGGAAGAACAAGAATACAGCAGAAAGCAGTTAGAAACATGTGAGGATGAAATGGCTGAACAGCAAGAATTATACTCTGGGGTTTGTTAAGCACTTGTGAAATAACTGATTGCAGGGATCCCTGTATAAGTCAACAAAAGGACGCTTGTATACATACGACTCGATAAGATCAGCCAGGTCTGAGAAGCCCAGAGAGCTGAATCACCACCCTGAGCTGTGGATCTGGGATGTAGGACATCCAGTCCAGACCCGGAGCCAACAGTCCAAAGGTAGGTGGATGAAAGCTGTTATTCCTGCCTATACCACTTCCCAAGGTAAGGCATCTGGGCTTTGCTTCACAGGCAAATCTACACCCCTAACTCAAGGAAGAAACCCATTTTGCAAACAAAGTGACCAATCCAAGCTTTCCAAATCTACCTTCTCTCCAGTGTCATCCAGTTTTGGGGTTGAAGTTTTAGATCTCTCTGCCCCGCAGATGTAATGCTCTTCCCCCACTGTCCAAAAGTGTGTGAATGTGTGGGTGGGGGGAGTTAGTTAAGCTAGTTAGGTCAGTTCCCTCTCTGAGCAGAACCGCTAGCCTCCTGCGCTCCACCCCCTCCCCCTTCCTTGTTTCCCTCCAGCCAATTAGCTCCACAGTCTCATTAGCAGCCAAATCAGTATTTTTGGACTTTCTGAAACCCCATCTGGCAATCACCTTTAAATTACCCTCCAGCCTACTCCAAAAGAGCTCTAATTAGCAAAGCGGCCAGTGTGGAATTGGATAGGGTTTCATTTGTGCGGATACATTTGGGGGCTCACAAGGTGTTAACTCCCTGGCCAGAGTGGCATCATCCAGGTCATGTGCAGACATTGTTGTAAATTTCTCTCAGATTCCCCCAGCAGGCAGCACATTAACTGAGGAAAGAGCTGATTTTTGAGACCCTGTAAGGGCTTGTTCTCTTTTTATCTATTCCACTGAGGTCTTCTCCTCTCATCCTCACTCACACACCAAAAAGCCAGCCTTCTTATTGGGTTGCCTTAAACCAGGTGTTTTCCTAAATGGACTGCTCCATGACTTCAGCTGTGTAGGTGTTTCTTGAGAGGAGATCTCCCATCAGCTCTGAAAATCCATGCCTCTGTGTGTGCCTTTGAGCCCTTCCACTTCTTAAAATTGCTTGCTCCTCCCTTCCCTGGCAGCTGTTTTCCATGTCTCGCTCCCTGATGGTTCTTTTCCCTCTGCTTCAAACATGCTTGTCTTCTCCATGCTGAAGGAGCCTGCCCTCAACCCCATGTCCCTCTCCAGATGGCATTCTATCTCCCTGCTCCCATTCCAATCCAAACTCCTGGAATGGGGTATATGCACCTGATCCCTTAATTTTCTCTTCTCCAACTCTCTTCTGGGCCCATATCAGGCTTTCCACCCCTTCACTTCATGTAGACTGTGCTTTGGGATCAACAAAGGTCCCAAATCCTAAGAGTTATACTCCATCCTGATTCTCCTTATCCTCAAAGGTACTTAGTCTTTGGGCCACTCCCACCTCTTCAAAACACTATCAGCCCTCAGTTTTGTTGACATGGTAGTGACCTGGTTCTCTTCCAACTTTCCATACTGCTTCTCAGTTTTATCATCTGGTTCCTTTTATAATAGTAATAATGCTGGGGTAGATATAAGATAATCAGGTTTGACACAGTCCCTGTCCCACATTGGGTTAACAGTCTCAATCCCCATTTTACAGATGAGGTAAGCTGAGGCACAGAGATATGAGGTGACTTGCCCAAAGTCACACCCCAGACAAGTGGAGTAGGCAGGATTAGAACCCACATCCTCTAACTCCTAGGCCTGTGATCTTTCCACTAGATCACACAGCTTCTCATTCTCTTACTGGGGGAGTCTTCTAAGACTCTCTTCTGGGCCCTCTTCACATTCTCGGCAAGCTCACATGCGCACATGACTTACAAAATTCTCTCTCTGTAGTCCAGACCTCTCATTATAACCTGCCATTGCAAATCTCCTCATGCCTCCAGGGCATCTCTAATTGGATGTACCTCAAACACAGTGTTTAAATCCCATCTACTCATCTTTCCCCTTGAACCCACTCCTCATGTGCCTCAGGAAACCACATAACTCAGCAGACACCCACAGTTACATGGAATATCACATATGTACAGAAACAGACTCACACTAAAAAAAAATACTAGAATGGATAATCAAGAGAGGTATTGAAGTATTCTTCCCCCAATCAGCAAATGATGGAAGAAGATTTGCTATTATTCTGTCAGCCACCTAGCTGATGTCCCAGCTTCTCATTTCTCCCCTCTTCAGTCCAAACTTCACTCTACAGCCCAGATCATTTCGCTAAAATCCTGTTCTAGGAATATTTCCCTGCTCCTCAAGAATCTCTAATGGTTTCCCATTATTCTCAACACCAAACAGAACCTCTTGAGCATTGACATTAAGGCTCTCAGTCAGCTGTCTCCCTATTTTATACTCTTTCTTCTACTTCACCCCAGCTTATACTCTTCAGTCTTGTCCCTTCTACTATCAGCTTCTTTCTCATGCCTTCCCTTCTACCTTGAACCCCTAACCACTTTCCATCCGGCAGACAACTATGCTCCTCATTTACATAATCCTTCTGAAATCACATTTCTTCCAGAAAGCCTTCCCCGACTGATTTTTCATTTCCCCAACTATCTCAGTATTTTCACGCAACCTAAGCACTTCGGTACTCAGAGTTCCCAGTAGCACTTATGTACATACATTAATATTTTATTACTTCCTCTTATCTGTAATTTATCTTATCTGTCTCCCATGCTAGATTGTAAACTCCCTACAATCTTCAGTTCGGGGATCAAGTTCACTAATTCTATTGTACTGCTTTGAGAACCTACTTCAGTGCTGTGCTCACAGCAGATGCTCAGTAAAAATGCCTAATCCACTGTTACTGGAGCAGTGTATAAGGAATGAAGAATAAATTTACCCAAGCTGGAACCTACTGCTCTGTCCTCCAAAGGTCTTTCTAGATTAAACCTGTCTCCAGTCACCTCCTCCTGGACACTCTCCCAGATTAACCCCACCTGATTTCAGGACTTCTAACTATAGAAGTTTTCTTTCAGCACTTAGACTTAGCTCAAAAGATTATGTTTCTGTTCTCCTGTATCATTTATATCTGCTTATGCTACCATCATTTGTGTTGTATGTGATTTTATGTTCTTGATTCTGCTCCACTGGATTGAAAACTCCTTGAGGTTAGGGAGCTCTTTCCTCTTAGCAACTATTCTCAGAGTTTAGCATATTGCTCTAGATCCAGTACTCAGCTCAGACTACAGACAGCTGCTATCAATCCCACCCATAGCTCTTTCCTCCCTCTTTTGCTCTTCCTTTTTTGTATTCAGCAGCATGGCTCAGTGGAAAGAGCCTGAGCTTGGGAGTCAGAGATCATGGGTTCTAATCTCCACTCCGCCACTTGTCCGCTGTGTGACTTTCAGCAAGTCACTTCACTGTGTCTAAGTTACCTCATCTGTAAAATGGGGATTAAGACTGCGAGCCCCATGTGGGACAACCTGATTACCTTGTATCTCCCCAGTGCTTAGAACAGTGCTTGGCACATAGTAAGCACTTAACAAATACCATCATTATTATTATTATTATTCAGATCCCCAGGCTAATTCCCTAGATCTTCCTCCCAGGAATGGGGTTTACTAGGGACTCTGCTTAACCAAACAGCCTGGAAACCTCACTTTCAAAGTGGTAGGTTTGGTGTATCATCAGTGCCAATGGGTTCAACAAGACAGATGGCCTTATCTTGTTGGGGGAAAATATGAGGGTCTCAAAAGCCAGAAAACCAGCAGGCCCTCCAGGCTGCTGGAACTCAAAGGAGGCCTTTTCTGAATGAAGTCTGTGCATGGTGCACTTGGCAATCCACAACCTCCTGTCATGCCGGCTCAGATGGTGATAGCGCTTAGGTTAGACACCGTGCAGAGAACTAACTGGCTGCCTTTGGAGGTAACCGAGCTGCCGGCCAAAGCGGGAAGTAGCAGAGCCTGGAATGGTACTCTGCAGTGGCTCCAACTGGCTCTTCCTCTTGGCGACCAAAGAGCAGTTAGGCAGGTAACAGGATAAATCATCACACTTTGAACGCTGCTTAAAGATCAGCACATCCAGTGAATAAACGCTAAGCTGTCTCCATGCTGGGAGCTAAACAAATTCATTCCCAGGTCCTATCCATAACTCTGTTCATGACTTTAATTAACTTTGCTTCTGCAGCTAACCCTAACTCAAGCACTAACTCCAACTTCAGCCTTCCTATATCTATCTGATAGATTCCTATATCAATCTGAGCCTGGAGGGAAGGGCTGATGAGATTTGTTGGGGATTGATTAATCGACAATTTCATTTTGAGTATGGATACAATAATTATAGTACGGATTAAGTTCTTTCTATGTGTTTAGCCCAGTGAACCTCATGTAGGACAGAGCCTTTGTCTGGCTTAATTAACATGTATCTACCCCAGTGCTCACCATGGTGTCTGACACATAGTAAGTGCTTAGTTAAATACCATTCAAAAAAATACAAGATAGCCTGGATACAGTCACTTTCCCATCTGGAGGTCATTCAACTAATCAATCAGTGGCTTTTATTAAATAGTGATCTGTGCACTGGCCTGGCACTGTGTGTCTGTCCCCTCTACTGTGAACTTGGGAGAGTATAATAGAGCTAGTAAACACTACACCAGACCTTGAGGATTTAACAATCTAGGTGGGGAGACAGGCACTGAAATACATCACAAGTGGGGGGAAATCAACAGATTATATGTAAGCACTCTTATGTCCAGCGCTTAGAACAGTGCTTCGCATATCATAAGCACTTAACAAATGCCATTATTATTATTATTATTGTGGGGACAGATTGGGATAATAATGATGGCATTTATTAAGTGCTTATGATGTGCAATGCACTGTTCTAAGCACTGGGGGGATACAAGGTGATCAGGTTGTCCCATGTGGGGCTCACAGTCTTAATTCCCAGTTTACAGATAGGTAACTGAGGCTCAGAGAAGTTAAGTGACTTGTCCAAGGTCACACAGCAGACACGTGGCAGAGTCAGGATTAGAACCCATGACCTCGGACTCCCAAGCCCGGGCTCTTTCCACTGAGCCATGCTGCTTCTCTAAGCAGGGATGAATAACTAAGTGCTTAATGGGCGAAGGCTCAAGTGCACAGGTGACACGGTAGGGAGAACACAGGGTGAGGAGATGAGAGATTCAGTGGGGAAGACCTCCTGGAGGAGAGGTGATTTTAGTAGGGCTTCGGTAATGGGGAGAGTGATGGGCTGCAGGGAATAAATCAGGAGAAAGTTCCAGGCAGGAGGGAGGTAATGAGCAAGAGGTCAACAGTGAGAGGAACACTGAGGAGGAAAGGACAGCAGGTACCTTATCCCCATTTTGCAAATTAGGAAACTGAGGCCCAGAGAGGTTAAGTGACTTGCGCTTAGTTAAATAGCAGGCTGGTGGCAAAGCTGGCATTAGAACCCAAACCTCGTGAACCCCAGCCCCACGCTTTCTCTGCACCTGGCAATACCCTGTCACTAGGTGTCTGCACACTGCCAATTTATCATCATGCCCTTGGGTTAATTCTGGATTGGATATTCCTTCTTTCCTTTCCTGCAGCTCTGACCGTTAACCTCCCGCCATCCCCTTCCTGTGCCAAGCTCTACTGCTGGCTAGTGGAGGGGAAGAGAAGCAGCCCTGCTCTTTTCACCTTCCTCTTCAAGTGCCCTACGGTCAGATGGCTTGGCTGGGCCGAAGGAGGCCGTTTTGTGAGTGGGTACTGGGGACTTTGGGGATAGAAGAACAATTTCCTTAAACAACTTCCCATTTGGAAAAGGAAAAACCTCTTTATGGTACCAAAGCAGAGGGCAAAGTTCCCTCTTAGATAGATATGAAAAGGTTGAAAATATGCAGGTGGGCAGCCTGAAGGAAGCAACTGGGAGTAGCCCAGGTTGCATTATATCTGACATAAACCCTGCCTGAGCCTATGAATTCTGAGGCAGGAAATAACCAAGCAAGGCAGGGAGGGAAACAGAAAATATCTCCAGAGTCCTCGCAGTTGTAAATTACCACAAGAGCTACCATGACAGAGTGGCACATTTTGCATCGCAACAAATTAATCAGACAAAATCCTTCAAGATGATCTGACAAATGAGTGGTTTATATCAGTTCCTGATTGATTGTTTTCACAGTTCAAATTATGCTTGTGGATTGTGGGGGCAGGGAGCAGAACAGGTGGTTGCACCCAGATTCAAAAATCTCTTCCCCACAGCGAACCCCCACAGAAGGGGAAGAGGGGAACGGAATCTGTGCTGGGTGGTTTCCCCCAGAGCTGACCCCGGTCTGGGCCTCCTCAGCCACTTTGGACAGAGGAGAGGAGCAGGACAAGAAACCAAAGTCTCAGCTCCCCTGCCTCCTCGGGGACAGGGCCGGAGAGGGGGTGGAAAGTCCTCTGAGGGAGGGAGGAGCTGAGGCTCTCCCAGCCGGGTGCAGAGGGCTCTTACTGCTGCCACCACTACATCATAATCCTTCTGTCCAGGCCACCAAACCACCAAATAACTGAAGCTCCTTGGTCCCAGCCCATCGTGCCCTTCTTGCCCACCCGGGGCATTCCCCTCTGAACCCCGAGCCCCCGGGGCTGCTGCCGCTCTAGGGCATAGAGAGGAGCTCTGGGAGAGGGCTGTGTGGGTGGAGGGGGTTGCGTGCAGTTCCTCCAGAGCTGACTGGGGGGTGGACTGTGTGATATGACTAACAGATACCAATCACAGGGGATGCAGTACCATGCTGGATCATTGTTCAACCCCTTCTAGGGATTGCCAGATTCAATAGGATGCCCAGATACATTCATAATCTAACTAAACATCTCTTACACAAATTGCACTTCCCCCCACCCTCCTTCCAACTAATCACACCTCCCTACTAAGTCCTACCTTTAGTCAGTCAAACCTTTCTTTTTCCATTCCCCCCTTACCTCCTCTATCACCTTCTACTCCATCAGTGGATGTCCAGCAGTAGCATCAGTAGCAACATTTATCAGGTGCCTATTGTGAGCAGGGTACTACACTGGGAGTTTGGGAGCACTGTACTAGGAACTTAGGAGTATCCAAAACAACTGGGCTACTTTCTTAGCTGCATCAGTGAAAAAAGAACAAAACTCCAGCATCACAGGTGACTACATAAATAGATTTCTCAGAGGGTCTATAGGAAGGAGAAGGGCCTTAATGCAACCAATCTGATCAACATGATGGGCTGTTGGCATGGGTAGGTTGGTGACAAATGTGAGCAGACTATTCCTAGGTCTCCCACCAAGTGACCTGGGTAGCTAGGAGAAGAATCCATCCCTATTTCCTTCCCTCCAATTACAAGATGCATCCTTTAGGTGACACTATTTCCTTTACTATGTCTCTTTGCCCCATGCCATGGTTAAAAAGAATAAGATGCCACATTCTCTGGAGTCGTTATTTAAATGGAAAAATCAAGAGAACAATTTTTCAGGCAACGTTTGGGCTGGGGCAGGGGCTGGACACATCCAGATGTGTCTCTCCAAATAGAAATAGGTCTTTGTAGCTGCGTTGGTGTCAGCTGTTTCTTGGACTGACCTGCTGTAGCAGTGAACATCGCTGTACAATAAGATGGCTTCCCCAACTGCATGGTTCATCTTAATACTCTCTGAAAGCAGCGCTTTTGAATATCACTGTAATAGAGAGACCAATTGGAGAGATTTCCTCCTCAAATGGTCCCTTTGTAATAGGGAGATACAGGGACCCATTTTCTTCTCAAGGGCAGGCTCAAACTCGCAGTGAAAAATGCAGCTTCAAGAAGATGAGCAGAGATAGAGTAGAGTGATGCCAGAGTCGGGAGGGATGGGGGTGCGTGGAAGGAGTTCTTCTTAATACACCCATCCACCGGAAACACAAGCTGCTTCGGGGCACCTGCTCTTCTTAATTTAGCTTCCAGGAGTGAGAGAGGGGGTTACAGCTGTCTCCTGAGCTCTTTCCAAAAATAATGTCAGTCATTAAGCACTTCATCTGAGCTAAGTTTTGGGATAGACACGTGATAGTCATATCGGACACAGTTCCTATCCTACAGGAGGCTCACAATCAAAGAAGGGGATCAGGATTCTAACCCCCATTTTACAGAAATGCTGAGAGGAAATGTCTAGCTCAAGGTCACAGGGCAGGCCAGGCAGAACAGGGTCTCAGATCTAGCTCACATTACTCCCAGATCATTGCTTCTTCAACCTGGTCTAAAGTCAGGAAGCATTTCTAGTTGCCACACCCTGCTGGGACACAAAAGAGGAGCCCCTTCTTGGACAGGGATTGTATCCAACCTGATGATCCTGGCCGTGCGTAGAGCTTTGTACTAGGGTATTCACCTCACAGAGTATTTTGAGGTCTCATTGATGAATCAATCAATCAATGGTATTTACTGAGCACTTATTCTGTGCAAAATACTTTATTATACTTTTGGAAGACAACAATATAAGAGCTGGTAGACTCATTCTCTGCCCACAGGAGCTTACAGTTTAGAGAAGGACGTCACTGAATAATTTCTTTAGGTTGACCAAAGGACTCTCCTTTATATTCCTTTATTAATAACTGTGAGTACGGTATTTCTTTATACCCCAAACAAGGAGAAACCAGCTAGTTTTCTCCCCCTTATCAATACATTTCACCACTATCTTCCCCCTCAGCCAAATGGCTTCCCCCGCATAACAATAGACAGACCCTCTTGAAATCTAGGCACAAATGTTAACTAGCAGGCAGATCCCTGCGATAATTGTATCCAGATTCGGTGATTCAAGTACAACTCTCCAAATATTCTGATGCCTTGGAAGGTCAGGGTCACGGATTTGAGGAAGATTAATTAAAACTAGTGGCAGTTTGTGTATTTCAAGACTCTTGCCCCAGGTGGGTCCAAAGAGTAGGCATTGCCTATTCCTCTTCAAAGAGGGGAATCTTGAGCCTTCTGTGCCTTAACAGCTTGATAAACTCTGACAGGATGTGCAAAGGAGATTAAGAAATGAGACAGGCAGAGGGTCTTAGTGCTGGCAAGGTGACTTTCAGGCTTTCAAAGTCCCATCTTCCCGGAGTCTCTGGCTTAGGCATCCTGGTTCCATTCCTAAAGGTAACCCAAGAGTCTGGTTTTCTCCTCCTTATCCCCAGCTGGAAATGTACATTTTGCCCAAGTAAAAAAATCTCTGCCCCAAGTTCCACAAGCCCTTCCACTTCGTGGTCCATTTCCTACTTAATGCATCCTCGCCACACTCTGAATGAAGAAGATCCAGCAGCCGCGAAACTCTCTGTTCCAGTTGGGAAAAAGAAAAAAAGCAACACTACCAAGCTTCCCTGCTTGTCTCAATAAGAACACTGACTTTTGCAACAGTTGCATAAAAGAGACAATTAAAATGCGACATCCCTGCTCATTCAGTTTACCTTTGCCAAAAGCCACAGAAACACAATCACGGCTGCTCAAGGAGAGCAATGCCTTCTTATTTGTTTTGGAACAATTAAGGGGGATTGAAATTTAGCATCTAATAATAGCTCAATTAAGTCACAAATCCCTTCTGGAGAATAATCCTGTACCCAAGAACGTAGGAATGATTTGGACTCATTATTCTCCGTTCACTGATTATGGAGATCTTCTGCCACTCTCCTTATCTCAGGGTCTTTTTCTGTTAAAGGATCTTAGAAATGTGGGGTGTTTTTCCTTTCCCTGAATTAGCCCGATACTTGCCAAAGTTTTCACCCCGCTTCTGCAGCAGGGAGCAGGTTGTAGGGGCTCCAGGAAGGAAGCATTTTTTCTGTTTTCCTTCTGCTCCACTGAATGTCCATGACCATTTCACAAACTCAGGAGGCTCTAACTAATGACTCTCCTTTCTGAGCACTCAGAAAAAGCTTCTTATTTTCCTTTAGGCACAGTAACAACTTCTTCTAAACATACAGGTTCCACAACTCCAGCAGAGTACAGAGGTTAAAGACAGATTCTAAAGCGAATCTACAGCTGCTACTCTAGCTCTTACTCCTGTTAACACCTTCTCAGCCTTCACAAGACAGTGCATCCCACTGGCTACCAAACTGCTTTTCAAGGGGTGTTCAGAATTAGTCCTGAATAGGAACCCAATGACAGGAAATATGCTGTTGAAATCACATGCACTAGCAAACTAAGCCAAATTTTTTCTATGCCTTAGAAATGGCCCAACCAAGACAGATTTAAAGTGGATCATTCTTGGCAGGTTGTGACAGGGCTTCCTTTGTCTTTGTCTTCTGCAAAATCCTCGGAATGATCTGTGAATTGGCCATGAAGTAGCTTCAGAACATTCTTCCTGGGTTATATTTATAATCATTTTCCCCAGCTGATCCATCTCCCTTCCCTGTGGACAATTTTCTGAAATTGATTAATCATTGCAAGGTGCAGTGATTCACTATTGGAAACTATGCCCTGCTGGGAGAAGGCTGGGATTGACATTGTTTCCCAAAAGGATTACCAAAACGCCCTCCGCAACAATTACCATACATTCCCTGGTGCAGAATGTGAGGAGAATGGGTGACAGCAGAATACCCATATAGATATTTTATAGTAAGATGCATTGGGGAAAGTGGAAACTGGATGGATAAGAATGAACTCTTTAAATAACAATGATAACATTTATTAAGAACCCACAATAGGCCAAGCATTATGGTAAGTGTTGGAGTAGATACAAGATAATCAGAGGAGATACAATCCCTCTCCCACACAGGACTCACAGTGTAAGAGAGGGTCTTGTCTTATGCCATTGAGTCATTTCCGACCCTTAGCGACACCACGGACTCATCTTTCCCAGAACACCCAGCTCCCCATCTGCAATCATTCTGGTAGTGTATTCATAGAGTTTTCTTTGTAAAAATATGGAAGTGGTTAACCTTGCCACCTTCTGCACAGTAAAACTCGCATCTCCGCCTTGGCATTCTCCCATGCCACTGCTGCCCAGCATGGGTGAGTTGTGACTTGTAGCAGATTGCCTTCCATTTAGCCACTGCCCAAGCTAGGAATGGAATGGGTAGGCCTCTGCTTGATTCTCCCTCCCATAGCTGAGACTGGTAGAGTACTGGAAACTCCAGGTACAACCCTGAGAGGGATAAGAGAGGGAGAACAGGTATTTTATGCCATTTATACGTACATATGTACCTCTTGAACTAATCTCTATTTAACACGTGAATATTCCTTGTATTCCTCATTAGATTGGATGCTCCCCAAGGGCAGGAATTGCATTTTACATGGCTATAATATGTTCTCCAAGCACTTAGTATAGTGCTCTGTGCGTAGTCAATTCAATCCACACATGAGAATAATATGTCAAGAAATCCAAAATGAACAAGGCAAAAGAACACAGGGAAGTGCCCAGGAGTGCCAAAGCAGCTGAAGTAATGGTAGGCTAGAACAGGGAGGAGCCTCCTAAGAGAGGAGGCCTTTCAGAGGAATTTTTAAGAAGGGGAAGCCAGGATGTGATAGGTCAACCTTGAGGGGAAGGACCTGCATTCCAGGTTCAGGGAAGACATGGGGAATGGACTAGAGGTGAGTGAAAAGGGCAGGGGGAGGTGAGGAAATCTGCGTGAGCTGGGGGCAGCGAGAGAACAGAGCAGGGAGGTAACAGGGAAACACCGATGGAGAGCCTTGATGCTCATGGCCATTTTAAACCAGAGAGGACATGTCAACGTGAACCAGTCAGTACCTCTGCTCAGTTTCCCTGCCCAGTGTGAGCCATAATTCGGAAGGATCCACCTGGTGGAGCACAAGTCACATCTCTAGAAAACCACCAGTTTTTCTACTCCTGCTGGCTCCTCAGCCTTCAGAAGATAATCCACCCCACTCGTTCCACTCCAATACTCGGCCAGCAGGAACATAGCCTTCCCCTGAGTTCCCTAAAGACTCCCATCACAGCTCCTCTTACAGCCTCTGTTTCCCTGAGGTTACATAGTTTGGAAGCTACTCCAATGACTGAGAGAGCTTAAATTATAGTAAGGAAGCTTCATTTGACTGGAGATTGAGTCTCTTGCCCATGAAGACGAGAAGAACAATTTCCCCCACCTACAAGGACCTCCCTTCTCCGTCTTTGCCAAAGCCCATTCTCATGCTCTTTCAAAGCCCTTCTAAGACTCACATCCTCCCTGAGACATACCCTGATTAATCTGCCCAACCTGACCTTCCTGCCATATCCTAGTCACATTGGCACAATTTATTTTTTATGGTATTTGTTTAAGGGCTATGTGTCAGACACTGTACTAAGTGGCAGGGTATGGACATGGTCTATGTCCATCAACCACTAGCTCCAGACCCCATCACCAGGGGGTAAATAAAGAAGCTTAAGGAAAGAAGAGAAGACAGAGAGAAAAGCTCAGTCCCATATATCTTTGGCAGCTCTTCTGTCTAGGGCTCCCTGAAACAGAACTCCATGAAACGTGGAAAATAAAGAGCCATGTCTAATTATACACTCACGTCTTCTCCATTCTGGGACATTTTACACATGTAGGATGCAAGACCCTCAGCTGACTTCATGTTAGATATAATGCAACTATTAAAAAACTGCTTAGGGAAGCATACTGACAGCTTCAGAAGAACGGGGCTTCTGAGAAACAAACGAACTCATAAAGCCGCCCCACGGCCCATGGTGGAGGACATATTTGAGAAAAGTTCAAACAACAGGAACCCTAGGGATTCAAATTTCAAATGAAACAACTCAAACCTAGAATTGAACTCCAAGATCTATTCAAACCTCCTTGTTTTTTTAAGAGCCGGGGAGGAGACTCAAAAAAAGGGCACCTTTGATGCTATTTAATTTTCCTACAGTTAGTGATTCACTGATTAAAGAGGAGAGAAATATGATTGTCTGTGTGTAGAATTAAAAGTAAGGTAAACTTGGGCAAAGGTGAGAATGTCCCTGAGAGCTAGGCTTTTGCTTTGGACTGAGGGGTGGGAAGGATGAGGACTTTCCAGATAATTATTTTCCTCCTGAGCAGTATGTGGAAGACTCATATAGAATGTTCATTTTGTGTGTGCCAATCGAACAAAGTTTCCAAAAGAGCCTGACAAGAGAAAGTGGGAGCCAAGTCATTAGCTTTATTGAGATATGCAGGAGGAGAGAGTTTTTAATAGGACAAGAAGAGAAATAGTAAATGATGAAATCAAAATCTAGGGCCAGTTGGCGGGTCTGCATTTTCACAGCCGCACATACAATATTTCATCGTGACATGAGATATTGTCACAGAGTGCAAGGCGTCATGTACTATAATGAAATGATGCATCATTACAGAGGTCCGAGTCGCACTCGGAATTTCACGGGTCTGATGGCAGACAGTACACCTCAGCAAAAGGAACAACAAAAAAAAGCCTACCCATATCCCTTTGGGTTTTAATTGGAGTAGAACAACAAAGAAATTGACATTAAGCCAAACAAATACAAACAGGGTAAGATGTTAGGTTAAGCTCACGTTTCCAGGCACTTTCTTTTTGAGAATATACAGGCCTACTTAAATTATGGTTTCAAATCCTTTTACATATCAAAGGATTATCTTTAGCCACAGTGAAAATGTGCATCTGTGCACACAGCGTGGACTGGGATGTGTACTGCACATCAATCTTTTCAGCCCCACTAGCACGAATAGAGAAGCCCAGTGCATCAGAGGCAGCAACTAAGTGCAACAGAAGTAGCATTGCCTAGTGGAAACAGCACAAGCCCGGGAGTCAGAAAAAAGACTTGGGTTCTAATCCCAGCTCTGCTAATTGCTGGCATTATGATCCTGGGCAAGTCACTGAACTTCTCTATGCCTCAGTTTCCTCAATCGTAAAATGGGTATAAAATACCCAGTTTCCCTCCTACTTAGACTGTGAGCCCCATGTGGGACAGGGACTATATCCAATCTAATTAATTTGTATCTACCCCAGCACTTAGAAGAGTGTTTGATGCATAGTAAGTGTTTAACAAATACAATAACAATAATAATATTGCAAATGTACACAACCCTACGCTATCAAATCATTTACCCACAGTTCATTCGTTCATTAATTCAATCATATTTATTGAGAGTTTACTGTGTTCAGAGAACTATACTAAGCACTTGAGAGAGTGCAATTCTCTAATAAACGGACACATTCCTTGCCCACAATGAGCTTACAGACTAAAGGAAGGGAGAGAGACATCAATGCAAATAAATAAATTACAGATAGGTACATAAATGCTATGGTACTGGGGGAGGAGAGTAAAGAAAGCAAGTCAGGGTGGCACAGTAGGGAGTGGAAGATGAGGAAAGGTGGGGCTTAGTCAGGGAAGGTCTCTTGGAGGAGATGTGGCCTCAGTAAGACTTTGAATTGGGGCAGAGTAATTGTCTTTTTTACTTGAGAAGGGAGGGCATTCCAGGGCAGAAGCAGGATGTGGGCTAAGTGTTGGCAGCAAGATAGGTGAGATCCAGGTACAGTGAAAAAAGTTAGCACTAGAGGAGTGAAGTGTGCAGGGTAAGTTGAAGAAGGAGAGGTCATGGGTTCAAATCCCAGCTCCACCACTTATCTGCTGTGTGACTTTGGGCAAGTCACTTAACTTCTCTGGGCCTCAGTTACCTCATCTGTAAAATGGGGATGAAGACTGTGAGCCCCCCGTGGGACTACCTGATCACCTTGTTAACCTCCCCAGTGCTTAGAACAGTGCTTTGCACATAGTAAGCGCTTAATAAATGCTATCATCATTATTATTATTAAGGAGGGAAGCAAGGTAAGGTAGGAGGGGGCAAGATGGTGGAATGATTTAAAACCAATTGTGAGGAATTTTTGTTTGATGCAGAGTTGGATGGGTAACCACTGGAGTTTTCTGAGGAGCAGAGTGGCACATCCTGGATGCTTTTGTAGAAAAATTATCCATGCAGCAGAGTGAAGTATGGACTGGATTGAGGAGAGACAGGAGGCTGGAAGGTAAGCAAGGAAGCTGATAATAATAATAATGGCATTTATTAAGTGCTTACTACGTGCAGAGCACTGTTCTAAGCACTGGGGAGGTTACAAGGTGATCAGGTTGTCCCATGGGGGCTCACAGTCTTAATCCCCATTTTACAGATGAGGTCACTGAGGCACAGAGAAGTGAAGTGACTTGCCCGGTCACACAGCTGACAATTGGCGGAGCTGGGATTTGAACCCATGACCTCTGACTCCAAAGCCCGGGCTCTTTTCCACTGAGCCATGCTGCTTCTCAGTGTGATTACTGCAGATGCAGTAATCCAGGCAGGATAGGATGAGTGATTGTATTATCATGGTAGCAGTTTGGATGGAGAGGATAGGGTAGATTTTAGCTATGTTGTGAAGGTGGAATGGCAGGTTCTAGTGATGGAATTCTCAGAAGTCCGATCTAAAGTTGAGACTGATTTTCTTTTTAATAATATCAATAATAATGATAATTATGGTATTTGTTAAGCTCTTACTATGTGTCAAGCACTGTTCTAAGCGCTGGGGTAGTTACAAGGTAGTCAGGTTGTCCCACGTGGGGCTCACAGTCTTAATCCCCATTTTACAGATGACATACCTGAGGCACAGAGAAGTGAAGTGACTTGCTCAAAGTCACGCAGCAGATAACTGGTGGAGCTGGGATTAGAACCCTCGACCTCTGACACCCAAGCCCGGGCCCTTTCTGTTAAGCCGCAGATTGGTGACATTACAAATCTACAGGGGCAAAGGGCTTTACAAACAGATACAAATGACACCATTATCATCCAACGGACAATTTCTTTATGCCAATCATTACTCCAGACTTTAATCTATTAATCAATCAATCGTATTTTTGAGCCCTTACTTTGTGCAGTGCACTGTATTAAGACTTTGGGAGAGTACAACACAACAACATGAGAGTCCAGTTTCTTTTTTCCCCCTGCTACAACCTCTCCTAAAGGCTTTGAAGAAAGATGCCCATCTGAGGAGAGGATCATGGAAAGGGGCACCAAATTAGAATAAGCAAATTAGAATAAGTGGAAACTCACCAAGGGAAACTTTGCTTAATGTAGCAAAAAAGGATGAAAGAGAACTGGAAGAAGTGTTTAATAATAATAATAATAATGATGGAATTTATTAAGCACTTACTATGTGCAAAGCACTGTTCTAAGTGCTGGGGAGGTTACAAGGTGATCACGTTGTCCCACGTGGGGCTCACAGTCTTAATCCCCTTTTTACAGATGAGGGAACCGAGGCCCAGAGAAGTTAAGTGACTTGCCCAAAGTCACACAGCTAATTGGAAGAGCCAGGATTTGAACCCATGACCTCTGACTACAAAGCCCGTGCTCTTTTCCACTGAGCCACGCTGCTTCTCATCTCATTTACATCTAAGTCAGGAAAGGGAACTGAGAGGGAAAGTAGAATCTCAGAGATTTCTGATTCATTCATTCATTCAATCGTATTTATTGTTATTGAGTGCTTACTGTGTGCAGAGCACTGTACTAAGCGCTTGGGAAGTACAAATAGGCAACATATAGAGACAGTACATACCCAACAATGGGCTAACAGTCTAGAAGGGCAGACAGACAAAAAAAACCCCAAAAAACAAGTAGACGTGTCACAAACATCAGAATAGAATTATAGCTAAATACACATCATTAATAAAATAGAGTAATAAATATGTACAAATATACACAAGTGCTGTGGGGAGGGAAAGGAGGGAGGGGGAGGGGAGGAAGAGGAGGAGAGAAAAAAGTCGGGGCTCAGTCTAGGAAGACCTCCTGGAGGAGATGAGTTCTTAGTATGGCTTTGAAGGAAGGAAGAGAGCCAGTTTGGCGTATGTGTGGACGGAGGGCATTCCAGCCCAGAGGTAGGACGTGGGCCAGGGGTCGTCAGCAGGACAGGCAGAAAAAGCTTTGTGGTTTCTTTTTTGCTGCTTTTTAATCTGCCCTTTATAAGAAAATGGAGAGTTGACATTGAGGGAATTAGAAGGTAGGAAATTCAAGTGACAGAAAGCAGGTAAGGAAGCGTTTGGGGAATAGATCATCTCCAAATCAGCAGGTCCAGGAATGAGCCTCTCCAAGCAAAGGCTCATGATGAACCATTTAAAATGATATCTTTCCTATAATGGAATAAGGCCAAGAGAATGAATAAGGAAAAGAAAAGGTGTTCATCTCCCAAGGAAAGAATGATCCTGAGAATCACCCCTGATGGAATGGCTTAGTAGAAACAAAGAGATTAACAATTGTTCCTCATTAGTTATTAAAGCTGGAAGAGCGGGATAAATTGTCGATTTGTACTTCCCAAGCGATTAGTACAGTGCTCTGCACACAGTAAGCGCTCAATAAATACGATTGAATGAATGAATGAAATATTGGGTAGCTGAGAGGAGAGAGGAGGTGAATGGGGAAGATTCATCAGAGTCCTCAATGTTATCTGTTTCTTTCCCTTCTTCTCCCCTTCTCACCCCCAGTCCCTTTTGTTTCTTCTCCTCTGCTTTTTCCTGGGTTCCTCTTTCTCAGCAAGCCAAGAAGGGAAAATGAGAGGAATAAAGCACAAACTAGTGAAATAAAGTATGAGAAAATGTCCTCCCGCTTACCTTTCCAACACACCCAAAATATGCACACAGAGCTGTCCTTTGGGGTGAAGTCAATACTGCCCGGGGTGAGGCTGCATGCGTGTGAGTGGCTTGGAGATAAGATCCCTTGCACATGTGCATGCTTGGTTCATTTCATGCAGTCATGTGCCTTTTCTGGACCCTTGTCATTTGGGTGAGCATTTCGCAGACACACAATTATTTAAGAAACAGAGGGCAGGTCCTTCGGCCAGCAGGTATTGTGCTGGCTGGTTTTTGTGGTCATGGTAAGGGTTTGCACCATGCCATCTGCACTCATAGCCCCCTGACATATACTGTAAGATGGTTGGTACAGAAAATTCATGCAATATTTTGTCACAGAACAGAGTGTCTTTGAGGCCTCACCAGCAGCAGATACCAATGCGCCGTCACTCACTGGTAAATTGTCTCTGAGTGTGTTACTTTAGAGAAGGAAGAAAAGCAAAAATAAACAAAAGGACATCAACCACAACAAAAAAATCCACACCTATTCACACAACTAGACAAATTGGAGGAACGTGGCCTTGTGGAAAGGACATGGGCCTGGGATACAAAGGACTTGGGTTCTCATTCCAGGTCCGCCACTTGCCTGTTGTGACCTTGGGCAAGTCACTTAACTTCTCTGGATCTCATTTTCCTCAACCGTAAACGGGATTATGTGCCACTTCTCCCTCCCTCTCATATTGTGAGCCTCATGTGGGACAGGGACAGTTGTCCAACATGATTATTTTTTATCTACCCCAGTGCTTGACCCAGAGTAAACACTTAGTCTTTTCCTCTAGACTAAGCTCATTGTGGACAGGGAATGTTTGTACCAACTCTGTTGTATTGCACATCCCAAGAACTTAGAACAGAGATCTGCACAAACACTCAATATAAAACATTGATCGATTTAACAAATTCCTCAATTATCATTATTATTGTATTTATTACCAGAACAGTTATATGCAGGCAGGGGTGCTAGTTTCAAGAGAAAAAGTAACATCATCACCAGACTTCTACCCCTAGGCATATTGGAATCCCTGCTCCCAGCAATTGCCCTTCCCTCATCTTTTTAATTTCAATTTATGTTTTTAATGGCATAAACAGTGATCCGCACTTTCTAGGGTAGATACGAGCTAATCAGGTTGGACACAGTCTATGTCTCACTTGGGGCTCCCAGTCCTAATCCCCATTTTACAGATGAGGGAACTGAGGCACAGAGAAGTTTAGGTGACTTGCCCAAGATCACAAAACAGAGAATTGGCAAGGCCTGGATTAGAACCTCGGTCCTCTGGTTCCCATGCCTATGCTCTCTCCACTAGGCCACGATGCCCATGAAACAGGGACTCCTTACCAACGGCTTTAAAACACTCCATCACCTTGACCCTTTCTAACCTCACCTCTCTGATATCCTACTAAAACCCATCCCACACATTTCACTCCTCTAACGCCAACTTAATCATTGTACTTCAATCTCATCTACCTCAGCTTCAACCTCTCTCCCATGTCCTGCTGTGAGCCCGTTGTTGGGTAGGGACCATCTCTATATGTTGCCAACTTCTACTTCCCAAGCACTTAGTACAGCGCTCTGCACACAGTAAGCGCTCGATAAATACGACTGAATGAATGTGATAGACGATCACTGATCACTCTCCCCAACTTCAAAACCTTATTAAAAGCACATCTCCTCCAAGAGGCCTTCCCCAGTTAAACCCTTATTTCCTCCTCTCTCACTCCCTCTGTGTCACCCTTGCACTTGGGTTTGCACTCTTTATTCAGCCCACCCTCAGCCCCACAGCACTTAGGTACATACTGATATTTTTTTAATTTCTATTAATGGCTACCTGCCCTGTGCAAATTGTAAGCTACTTTTGGGCAGGGAACGCATCTACCAACTCTGCTATATTGTACTCTCCCAAGTGCTTAGTACAGTGCTCAGAACACAATAAATCCTCAATAAATGCAACTGATTGATTGATTTCCCCATCAAATCTTAATAGTCTATCCTTCCCATTATTGTTGAAAACCAAGATAAAGCCACCACCCTTTGGCTTGAATGCTTTCCCTTTTCCTCTCAATAGCCAGGAGAGAGTTGGAGAGCGTCAAAACTCCTCATATTTCTTAGTCCTCTAAAAGTAGTGTTAGAGTGCCAAGGGGTCTACAATGAGCAGCACCTGGAGCTGGCAGTCCAAATTCTAGAGAAGCAGTGTGGCTCAGTGGAAAGAGCCCGGGCTTTGGAGTCAGAAGTCATGGGTTCAAATCCCACTCCACCAATTGTCATCTGTTTGACTTTAGGCAAGTCACTTCAGTTCTCTGTGCCTTAGTTACACATCAACTGTAAAATGGGATTAAGACTGTGAGCCCCCGTGGGACAACTTGATCACCCTGTAACCTCCCCAGTGCTTAGAACAGTGCTTTGACATAGTAATCGCTTAATAAATGCCATCATCATTATTATTATTAAAGTAAGCAAGACCTATGGGAGCTTAGGAGGACTAGCCAGTCGCCCAAGAGTGTCTGAACCCTGGGAAAATTGACTATTGTGCTAAAATTGCACCTGTGGCCATATGCAAGGTTTCAGGGCAACATACTCGGCTCAACTAACTGGGCAGAGGATAACATCAGACCTTCAGGCTTTTCTAAGACAGGACACCTGGAACAAGCTTGGAGAAAAGGGTTGTACCAGGAGTGTGGCTCAGTGGAAAGAGCACGGGCTTTGGAGTCAGAGATCATGGGTTCAAATCCCAACTCCACCAATTGCCAGCTGTGTGACTTTGGGCAAGTCACTTAACTTCTCTTGGCCTCGGTAACCTCATCTGTAAAATGGGGATTAAGACTGTGAGCCCCCCGTGGGACAACCTGATCACCTTGTAACCTCCCCAGCACTTAGAATGGTGCTTTGCACATAGTAAGCACTTAATAAATGCTATCGTTATTATCACTACAATTAATAAATACCATGCAGCATAGACCTTAAAGATGCACTTTCATTACACCTCAGTTTATCCTGTCTCCCTCTTTCTCTCTCCCTCCCTCCCTCCTGCAGCAGCTTGTGGTCTGTGCTAGGATGAGGGCTGAGAGTTGAGTTGGTCTAGGACTCTCTAATTGTGTTGGGGATAAGACAATGCACTGCAGAGTTACAGACCCACCACCCGGACCATTAGTGAGCCCGCTGTTGGGTGGGGACCGTCTCTATATGTTGCCAACTTGTACTTCCCAAGCACTTAGTACAGTGCTCTGCACACAGTAAGTGCTCAATAAATATGATTGAATGAATGAAGTTCAAGCTTGTAAATACTGCTTTTCTCCACGTGCCTCCATCTGCCCACGAGGGCTAGATTAGGGAGGGGAGGTGCTACTATTAGTTTGGACTTGGCTCTGTCTTTTGGCCTTTTACACAATCTGCCCTCTGACCCAGAATTAACATGATGCACATTAATCAGCACCGGTCTCCAATTAATGACCAGCTGTGAGGATGTCATCCATTTAATCACTTCTGAATCAGGGAAAAGGTTAGGCAAATGTTTGGGGCAGGAGGGTGGGGAGCAAATGGTGTAATTGCTAGTGATCTGGGACTTCTCTTCAAGAAGCAAGTCCACCAGAGCTCATCTGAAGGTGAGCAGGTTAGGGGGGAAGGTGAAGTGCTTGAGGATGAATCTCCTGCTCCCTCTCTTCTTACTCCCACCTCCTTCTGAGTTTAAGACAACACTCTCTCCCATCTTTCTGGCCTTGGGTAACCCATCTCAAGCACACTGCCAAGGCAGCTAGCCAAAGAAGAAAGCTCTGATTTATTGCTCTTGGCAATGTCTAGGTTGGGCATTTCTATAAACCCAGCGCCGTGGCTGACTAATAAAACATACACTCAGATTCGCCCCTCAATAAATGTCTTTCAACCTTTAATCCTGTTTGTTGCAGTCTTTAAGGGAGGCATTGATTCGGCCGGCAATGAACATTTTCCCTCCCGTCCGTCTCGTACAAATCAATGCTCTGTCACCCCACTCCACCCAGCCCTACGAAAAGAGAAGCCTCCAAGTGGGGACAAGGGCATCCCTCCAGATTTATTTTGCGCCTTAAGAAAGAATTTTTTCAAACGTCCATTTGAGCTCTGCTCCCAGATAGTGTTTCCACTCCTCAGTGGCCCTAGATGCCCCCAGGAATCACAATCCCGGGAAACAGGTGGTGACGGAGGCTGACCAGAGCCCCATGATGCACCTGCTTTTGAGATGGAAGCTAAGAGGAGTTGGTTAGTACAGATAATTCTCCTAGAACCCCAAATCAATCATATTTATTGAGTACTTACTCTGTGCAGAATACTGTGCTAAGCATGTGAGACAGTACAGTTCAACAGAATTAGGAGACAACGTCCTGTGCACATAACAAGGGGACAGTCTAGAGGAGGAGACAGGCAGTGATATGAATAAATAGTCTTGCCTCGCTTTACAGTTCTCCATCCAGGGGAAGAGAGCTATGGGGAGCAGACATGGAGTGTAGGAGCAGCTAAACAACCTGGGACCAATCTCAGGAAGAAATCCAGACTGGAGTCTTCCACCCAGTCCAAGATGGCAGTACTGGTTGACTGTTTGGCTGGAGGTTCCCATTCAACGGCAGCTGATTAGTGGAGGCAGGGGTTGCATTGCTGGGTTTTAGGGAAAGGTCAAAACAGCTCAGCAGTGCTACTTTTTTCGAAGCCTCATCTACGCTTGATCAGATCAGGGCCTAATAGTAATATCTGTGGTATCTGTTAAGTGCTTGGGACTCCCAGTCTAAGGGAGAGGGATAAGATAACAGGTATTTAATCCCCATTTTATAGATGAGGAAACTAAGACAGAGAGAAGTCAAATGGCTTGCCCAGGGTCACAAAATAAATGAATCGATGGCATTTATTGAATGCCTACTATGTGCAGAGGACTGCACCAAGCACTTAGGAGAGTCTGAAAGAAGTGGTAGACACGATCCACACCTAGGAATTTACAGTCAAATGAATCACTGGATTGTATGCACTGCAGCACATCACTGGGCAGGGAATATATCTGTTTTATTGTTGTGTTATACTCTCCCAAGTGCTTTGTGTAGTCCCCTGCACACAGTAAGCACTTAAATACAATTAATTGATTGATTGATCACAGGTAAGTGCTGGAGCTGAGTTTAAAACTCAGGTCTCCTGACCTCCACTCCTGTGTTCATTCCCCTGGTCCCCAAAGCTTCTCCATACAAAGCCTATCCTCTCCTTCTCTGGAGGCAGGAATTGAGCTCCAGCTGTGGGCAGAAAGTGTGGTGGGCCCTTGGAGACCATACAGAGGGATAAAGGAAAACCATTCCCTGCCTTCAGAGGGTTTACAGTCTTAGTGAGGAAGACAAGCAGGCATCAATTGATGAATATATGATAGGACAGCCAGAGAATAAGTAAGGTGAATAAACAAAAGCAGATAACTGAATTCATGATAGGCAGAAAGGGGCAAGAGGATGGTGAGACTATGAGTGGGTGGCAGGACCAGGGAAATACCTTCTGCTCAGCCCCAGGGGAGCAGGAAGGCAGGGCTGAGGAGAGAAGCCCAGAAGCCTTGGCAGACCACTCTGCAGGCCCATTCAAAAAGCTAGATGCTTTCGGCAAAGATGCGATTGTGCTTGAGCCAACAGCAAACTCAGGCTGGAGGGTGGCCAGGACCAGAGCATCCTGCTTCCTGGCTCCTAAAGGCTCCTCGTCTGGGCTGAGGATGATTGGTTTTCAGTAGAGAAGGCCTAGACCTGCTCTGGACTGAAGATGACTTTAGCTGGTACTCTTCGCCTCCCGGAATTCTCTGTGAAGTTGGGTTGCCATAAGGGGATGGTTAGACAATTCTCAATGGAGTGGGATTTCCTTGACCTGGCTTGAAGTGGGGTGAAAAGCAGGGAGCAGAGAAGGTTGTAAGCCTCAAATGGGGCCAGAAAGCCTGATTTTGAATCACAAACCATACTCCTGAAGGAAATGCGTCTCCCTCATTGGCCAAGACTAGATCTAGGCAGAATCAAGGCCCCAAGCAGAAGGTCGTTCATTCATTCATTCATTCAATAGTATTTATTGAGCACTTATTGTGTGCAGTGCACTGTACTAAGTGCTTGGGAAGTACAAGGTCCCAGTGTGATGAGCTTAGGATGGGCTCACAGCGGAGATGGTCATACATACAAGCTGTCAGGTGGCAGTTCTAAAAATTGAGTGGAGAAGGGGCCGGGCTCAGGAGGATCATCATCCCCCCCAACTTTCTCTCAACCCTGATCTGTTTGAAAGTCACTTCCCCACCTTCCTGGCTCCGCCTCAGCCTCTCCAGGGGCAGAGACAGACAGGTATGCCAGCCTGCCAGTGGATGTGCCATGCGCTCCCAGCTGTGAGATTGAATTAGTGATAATGTATTCCATTTCTGGGAAGACGTTTGACAGAATTTTTCCAACAGCCACGGAGATTAATGTGTCTGCCGTAGGCAGTTTGGTTTTCAAAGCCAACTAGCCCGAGCTGATTTCCCCATTTTCCCACTTCTCACTCCTGCCTTGACCCAGGGCATTTCCTTTCCTTCCTACTCGGATCAGGTGCTTCGAGAATGTATCGGGGAAGGAAGTGAGATGGCAGTTTGAGGTTCCCAGCTTAGGCAGGAGTTGGCTGGGGAAAGCCACCCTAAGGAAGAAATTAGCTGACCAAACCAGAGCAGAAATGAAACTTAATTGACTTTGTGGAATTTTCTGTTAAGTCTGTGCCATTGAGGATCAAATTAAGACAACAGGAAATGCATTTAACTAATCCATCATTTCACATCAAATCTAATGAATCTGACTTTATCCAAAAAAGTGGCTCATCAAAGCAGTATGGGGGAGTCTCTCTCTCCCCTCCCTTTCCCTTCCCTTCAACAATGGGCCTCAGCTGGGTGGGTTGATCCAGCCCAACCCCCACTCCAGCTGTGGGGAGCAGGTACATTGGTCAATCAGTCATTTAATAATATTGACTATAAACTCCTCTCTCAATTGGCTGAATTTTGTACTACTCCTGGAAGTGTCTTTGCAGCTAACACAGGGCTCTGTGGGGCCAACTTCAAGTGTGAAGCAAGTGAGGCAACAGCCTCAATGTGGACCTTCAAAGCACTCAATCACTTTGCCCACTCCTACCTCACCTCCCTACTCTCCTACTACAACTCAGCCCACAGACTTTGCTCTTCTAATGCCAACTTTCTCACTGTACCTCAGTCTCAGCTATCTCTCCACCAACCCCTCACCCATGTCCTGCCTCTGGCCTGCAACGCCCTCCCTCCTCAAATCCGACAGATAATCACTCTCCCCACCTTCAAAGCCTTATTGAAGGCACATCTCCTCCAAGAGGCCTTCCCTGACTAAGCCCTCCATTCCTCTTCTCCCACTCCCTTCACAGCACATACGTTCATTTCTATCATTTAATTATCTATATTAATTTCTGTCTCCCCTGCTAGGCTGTAAGCTCATTTTGGGCAGGGAATGCATCAACGTATTGTTACAAGTGCTTAATATAGAGCTCTGCACACAGTAAGTGCTCAAAAATATGATTGAATAAATGAATGATAATAAGTGGCAATGGAGTGGCTATGGTTGGGAACTTGAAACCAGACATCCTTCTTCAGCTCGAGCGGCCTGTGGGGGGTGACACAATTGCTTGATAATTGAGGGTCTCTCCCCCACCATTCCAGGGAAGAACTCTAGAACTCTGGATTTGGGTAGCTTTGTGCAGATGTTTATATGTTGTAATTACATGATGCTGCCTGACCAGCGTATTGCACCAAATGAAATGTAAAAATTTCAAATGGATCGGGAGTAGGTGGCCATCTTCCCCCCTTTGCCCCAGGCCCCTCCAGAGGAACAAATGTCTAGTGCCAGTCTGCCTTCAATAGATGCCTAGTCTATAAAGTCCATTGCCTTATAACCTAAAAATAATAATAATAATATATAATAATAATAGTCATGTTATTAAAGCATGCTGTGTGGCAGAAAGCTCATCCTATGGTATCTATGCCTTGACCAAACCTGCATTCATTCATTCAGTTATATTTATTGAGCACTTACTGTGTGCAGAGCACTGTACTAAGTGCTTAGAAAGTACAAGTTGGCAACATATAGAGACGGTCCCTACCCAACAATGGGCTCACAGTCTAGAAGGGAGAGACAGACAACAAAACAAATCATGTGGACAGGTGTCAAGTCATCAGAATAAATAGAAATAAAGCTAGATGCACATCATTAAGAAACTAAATAGAATAGTAAATATGTACAAGTAAAATAAATTGAGTAATAAATCTGTACAAACATATATACAGGTGCTGTGGGGAGGGGAAGGAGGTAGGGTGGGGAGGAGGAGAGGAGAGGATGCCCAAAATCATGTCTCCCAATTGTACATCTGCTTGAGCCAACTCATGGGTCTGGTTATATTCCAACAGAGGTGATTGTGAAGGAAAACATTCCTTTATTCATGAAATTCCTTTAACTCCATCTCAAAACCCCCAGTGACCTCACCTGCCCCCTTTTTAACCCGTGATGACTGATTGAAAAACATTCTACCCAAATTGTAACAGAACACATCACTACTGAAGTGAATGCACTGATAATGTTGGTGATGAATGATAACTAGCATGGCCTAGTGACAAGCGTAAAGGCTTGGCAATCAGAGGACGTGGGTTCTAATCCTGACTCCACTACTTGTCTGCTGTGTGACCTTGGGCAAGTCACTTAACTTTCTCTGTGCCTCAGTTACCTCATCTGTAAAATGGGGATTAAGACTATGAGCCCCACGTGGGGCTACCCGATTACCTTGTATCCACCCCAGCGCTTAGAACAGTGCTTGGCATTTGCACTTTGCAAATACCATAATTATTATTATTGTGATTGTTATTATGAACATAATTATGATGACCTTATGTATCAAGAAATGTGGGGGATTATAAAGAAAAAACAGCCCCTGACCATTCAGTCTAATGATTTCTCCTTTGGGCCCCTGGAGGCCAAACCATACCCTAGGTCCTAACGTAGAATCTTATATTCCAGTAAATATGATTTGCTTGTGGTCCCGTAAAATACTCTTTACTAAAAAACTATACTACCCCTTAATGGTTCTTCTTTACGGCATGTGGGAATTACTGCAACTTATGAAAATACTTTTCCCAGTTGAGGTTAAACTTTGAGAAAATAAGGCTTTTATCAGCACTGCTTATACAACATAATATAGCAGCACGGTGTAGTGGATAGAGCACAGGCCTGAGAGTTAGAAGGTCATGGATTCTAATACTGGCTCCTCCATTTAATAATAATAATAATAATGGCATTTATTAAGTGCTTACTATGAGCAAAGCACTGTTCTAAGCGCTGGGGAGGTTACAAGGTGATCAGGTTGTCCCACATGGGGCTCACAGTCTTAATCCCCATTTTACAGATGAGGTAACTGAGGCCCAGAGAAGTTAAGTGACTTGTCCAAAGTCACACAGCTGACAAGTGGCAGAGTTGGGATTTGAACCCATGACCCCTGACTCCAAAGCCCATACTCTTTCCACTGAGCCACATTGCTTCTCTGTCTGCTGTGTGACCTTGGGCAAGTCACTTCACTTCTCTGGGCCTCAGTTACTTCATCTGTAAAATGGGGATTGAGACTGTGAGCCCCATGTGGGATAGGGACTGTGTACAACCTGATTTGCTTGTATCCACCCCAGTGCTTAATACAGTTAAGCGCATAGTTAAGCACTTAACAAATACCATAATTATTATTATAATTATGTAGGTAGATAAATCTGGACCAAAGCTGGTTCTTATATTGCAGAAAAACTGAATAGGATCCCAAGAATGATTGAGGAACTAAAATTAAATTAGAAAAATTTAGAAAAATTAAGAAAAGGAGGTTCAGTCTGGAGAACAAAAAAGGAAGGAGGGGAGGAGATACTTAATCTGTCCTCATGCAGAAAAAAGATACTGACCAGTTGTTCTCTATATCCACTGAGGCCAAAAGGCCAGTTAATATACTAAAATACATGGGGTAGGAGAGGTTCGAGTTGGACATAGAGAAGAAAGAACTTCTCAGCTTATCAGCTCATCCCTGAGATAGAACAATGTAATAGTCTAGTAAGGAAAGTTGTAAAGTTTCCTATTTTGGATGGAGAATAGAAGACCATATACTAGGTTCCTGTCTAATTATCCTGATGCTGATGGAATTTCCACCCAGCCTGCTCTGGGCTGTGAAGCAAGAACTCTTCTCCTAGGATGTCATCATTCCCAGAACAACACTTACTTTGGAATTTCGGGAAGCCAAACCCAGCAACCAGTAGGGAGCATAACACCTAAAGAAAGGACAATTCCCTCAGAGTCATGTATTTATTAACACCCTGGGACCCAGATTTTAATTCATCTGATCCGAGTGGCTCTATGGTAACATGATTTCTGTTGATGTCCTGCTACCTTCGCTCCCACAAACCCACTCCCACCATCACCCCACTCCTTAATATTCATTATTATCATTATTTTTATAAGCATCAGCGTCATTATTATTAAATGGAGCTGGGTTTAGAACCCAGTTCCTTCCAGGCTCCCGCTTTTCCACTAGGCCACATTGCTTCTTGTTTGCTTGCCATTTGAGCGCAATAGGTGATTTTGCCAGGTTTCAGGCCCTCTTGGATGACTGGCTAGTCCTCCCACCACCCTTGGGTCTTGCTCACTTTAGAAACTGGACAGCCACCTCAACACACACTCAGTATCGACCCCTCCAGCGCTTAGAACAGTGCTTTGCACATAGTAAGCGCTTAATAAATGCCATCATTATTATTATTATTGGCATTCTGAGACTATAGTTATATGACCCTATTTAGACTGTGGGCTCCATGTGGGACCTGATTATCTTGGGACCCCAGGGCTTAAACCAGTGTTTGACATATACTGAGTGCTTTACAAATATCATAAAAAAGTACACACTATGTACTAAGTAAGCATGTTGGGGAGGCACCATTGCCTAGTGGAGAGAGCATGGGACCGGGAGTCAGGAGACCTGGGTTCTAGTTTCAACTCTGCCACTTGTCTGTTGGGTGACCTAAAGCTAGTCGCTTAACCTCTCTGGGCCTCAGTTCCATCATCTGGGAAATGGAGCTAAAATGCCAATTATCCCTTCCTGTTAGACTATGAGACAGGGACTGAGTTTGAGTTGATTTCTTTGCATAACATCAACACTTGGAATTTTTTCAGTAATAATAATAAAGTTGGCATTTATTAAGTGCTTACTATGTGCAAAACACCGTTCTAAGCGCTTGGGAGGATACAAGGTGATCAGGTTGTCCCACGAGGGGCTCACAGTCTTCATCCCCATTTTACAGGTGAGGTAATGGAGGCACAGAGAAGTTACGTGACTTGCCCAAAGTCACACAGCTGACAATTGGCAGAGCTGGGATTTGAACCCATGACCTCTGACTCCAGAGCCATGCTGCAAACTCTTAACAAATGTCCTCATCATTATGACAACACCGAGGTAGGAACAAGATTATTAGAGCAAACGCTCACCCTGGTCCACAAAGGTTTAGAACTTAAGAGGAAGGGATAATGGGTATGTTAGTCCCAGGTTATGCCCACAGAGGTTAGTTGATTGCCCGTGGTCCCAGAGCAGGATAATGGAACCCAGGTCTCCTCATACTCTTCTCTCCATGTCATGTGGCTCCCCAGAGAAGGGACAGATCTAATGTGTCCTCGGACAGGGGAAAGTGAGGGAGGAAGCCTGAGTGTCCAGCAATTGAAAAGCATGACACACTGTGGGAGGATTCCGATGTTATTCTTTTAATGACAAAATTCAGAGAACAAGGAGAAAACATGAAGCTAAACTTTGGCACCAACGGACCACTGAATGGGTCACTGCATTTGAGGTCCAGTATGAGATTACTTGGAAGAAGCAGTATGACCTGATGAAGAGCATCGGCTTGGGAGTCGGAGGACCTGGGTTCCAATCCCTGCTCTGCCACTTGTCTGCTGTGTAACCTTGGGCAAGTAACTTAATTTCTCTGTGCCTCAGTTTCTTCATCTGTAAAATGGAAATTCAATCCCTGTACTCCCTCCTACTTAGACTGTGAGCACCATGTGAGACTGGGGCTGTGTCTGATCTATTTAAACTTTTATCTACCCCAGCGCTCAGTATGTAGCAAGCACTTGATGAATACCAGAATTGTTATTTTATTTATTTTTATTATTTATTAAAACAGGAGGAGAGCTCCAGGGGAAAAGGAAGAGATCCGCCTCCAGCCCTATGGGGAGGGACATGAGAAGAAGGAGACCTGGTCCTCACCATCATGAACTGACAGTCTAGTTGGGGACACAGGACAAACCTAAAACTGCAAACATGAAATACAAGTGAAAGAAGCGGAAAAACAAATAAAAAAGACATATAAGGACAATAGCAGAAACCTAGAAATAGATATTGTACAGAAAGATTCTAGAAAACTAAAGGAAGACTGGAGGGCCCAGAGCCTGAGAAGTCTAATCTGGGAGGGCTTCATAGAGGGGATTACTTTGTTTTCTCTCAATCACCAAACCCAGTGATCTAGGTATTCCATCAGACTTCGTAATAGTATTACCCTGACTGAAACCTGGCTCTCTCCAGATGACATGGTTTCCCCTGCTGCTCTCTCTAGAGGGGGCCTCATTGTCAGCCACTCCCCCAAACTCACTGGGAAAGAAGATGTTGGCTTCCTTCTTGTGCCCCAATGCCCCTTTCACACCATTCTACTTCCCACATCCCTTTCTTTCCCTTCCTTCAAAATTCATATCATCTGCCTCTACCACACACTCCACATTGTAGTAATGGTCATCTACCATCCCCCAGGTCCTACCTCCAACCTTTTGAACCATTTTGATCCCTTTCTCACACTCCTCTCTTTCTCCATCCCTACGTTGATTCTTGGGGACTTCAATATTCATATAGATATTTTTGTTGACCCTTCTGCTGCCTGCTTTCTATCACTCCTCAATAATAATAGTGCTTACTCTGTGCCAAGCACTGTTCTAAGCACTGGGGTAGATACAAGGTAATCAGGTTGCCCTATGTGAGGCTCACAGTATTAATTCCCATTTTACAGATGAAGTAACTGAGGCACAAAGTGATTTGCCCAAAGTCACACAGCAGACAAGTGGCAGAGGTGGGATTAGAACTCACAACTTCTAACTCCCAAGCCCGTGCTGTTTCTACTGAGCCATGCTGCTTCTCAGCTCCTCAACTCCATTTTCCTCCTGCTCCACCCCAGCTCTCCCATTCACAACTTGGACACACAGTCAGTCTCATCATCTCTAGCCGCTGCATAATTTCTACCCTCACCATCTCTGAAATTCCTTTATCTGACCACAACCTCTGCACCTGCTTTCTGTCCCACAGATATCCACGCCACAAATCTGTGCTGTTCCCCCAGAGACCTCTGATCTTTTAATCCCATCCAATTTTTTTCAACTCATTATGTCTAATTTAGCCTCCTTATCCAAACTACCTTCCCTGATGACCAAATTGACATTCTCAGCACTACCATCTCTACTGAACTCAACTCACTCACTTCCCATCCCTTCATTGACCTCATACCACTAAAAAACAGCCCTGGGTCACCTCCACAGTCCACTTCCTTTGTTCTTGTGCATTAACCACAGAATGCTGCTGGTGGGAATCTAGATAACAGGCCAACCTCATCCACTTTAATTTTATCTTTTATCTGTCCTCCAATCTGCCTGGAAAATTATTTCCCCATCCTTACTGACACTGATGCCCAATGCCCTTGACAGTTATTCCAGACATTAAACTCCTTCCTCTAACCCCATGTCAGCCCCCACTTCCCCTCCCTCTTGCCCCCAGTAGCCTGGCCACCTATTTCATTGAGGAAATTGAAACTATCAGGCGGGATTACCCAAAAATCTTCCCTGCCCCTCCCCAGTCCCTCCCTTCTCCTGCCCCTCCTTCAACTCTCCTATCTCTCCCAGCAGTATCTCAAGAGGAGATCTCTTGCTCAAAATCTGCCCCCTCCACCTGTGCATACAACCCCATCCCTGTGCACCTTATAAAAATCACTTGCCCCCTACCTTCTTCCCTCCCTAAATGCTATCTTCAACTGTTTGTTCTTCAATGGCCTCTTCCCCACTGCTTTCAAACATTCCATGTCTCCCCATCATAATAAAACCCCTCCATTGACCCCACAGGTCTCCCTAGTTATCTCCCTATCTCCCTCCTACCGTTCCTCTCCAAACTCTTTGAGCAAGCTGTCTACACCTGCAGTCTCAAGTTCCTCTCCTCCAATTCTCTCCTTGACCCCCTCCAATATGGATTCCATCCCCTTCACTCCACAGAAACAGCCCTCTCAAAGGTCACAAATGATCACTTCCTTGCCAAATCTAACTAATTCTACTCCTTCATAATCCTCCTTGACATCTCAGCTGCCTTAGACACTGTCGACCACCCCTTTCTCCTGGAAAGATTATCCGACCTTGGCTTCACTCACACTGTCCTCTCCTAGTTCTCTTCTAGTCTCTCGGCCACTCATTCTCAGTCTCCTTCATGGGCTCCTCCTCTGCCTTCCACCCCCAACTGTGGATGACCCTTGAGGCTCAGTCCTGGGTCCCCTTTGATTCTCAATCTACAACCACTCCCTTGGAGAAATCATTCACTCACATGGTTCCAGCTGCCACCTCTACATGGATGATCCCCAAATCTACATCTCCAGACCTTCTCTCTGTTCCTCTCTGCAGTTTGGCATTTCCTCCTGCCTTCAACACATCTCTACTTCGCTGTCCTGTCATCGCCTCAAATTAACATGTCAAAAACAGAACTCCTCATCTTCCCACCCAAATCCTATCCTCCCCCTCACTTTCCCATCTCTGTAGACAGCACCTCCATCCTCCCTATCTCAAAAGCCCATAACCTTGGCATTATCCATGACTCATCTCTCTCCTTCAACACATATTCAATCCATCACTAAATTCTGTCAGTTCAACCTCCACAACATCACTAAAATCCTCCTTTTCTTCTCCATCAAAAGTGTTACCATGCTAAATCCAAGCACTTATCCTATCCCTCCTTGATTACCGTATCATCCTCCTTGCTGACTTCTTTTCCTCCGGTCTCTCCCCACTCCAGTCCATACTTCATCCTGCTGCCCGGATCATTTTTCTACAGAAATGTTTAGTCCATGTTTCCCCATTCCTCAAGAACCACCAGTGGTTATCCCTCCACCTCCACTTCAAGCAGAAAGTCCTTACCAATGGCTTTAAAGTACTCAATCGACTTGCCCCCTCCTAACTCACCTCTCTGCTTTCTTATTACAACACAGCCAGCACATTTTGGTTCTCTACTAACCAACCTACTCACTGTACCTCGATCTCATCTATTTCACCACTGAGCTCACGCCCACGTCCCACTCTGGCCTCATACACCCTCCCTCATGTCCAACAGACAATTATTCTCTCCACTTTTGAAGTCTTATGGGATGTGCAGCTCCAAGAGGTCTTCCCTGACTAAACCCGCATTTCCTTTTTTCCCATCCCCTTCTAAGTGCACCTGATTCACTCCCTTTATCATCCCTCTCCCAGCCCCACAGCACTTATGTACATATCTGTGGTTTATTTATATTAATTTCTGTTTCCCTCTCTAGACTTTGAGCTCACTGTGGCCAGGGAATGTATCTGATATATTGTTATATTGTACTCTCCCAAGAGCTTCGTTCATTGTTCTGCACACAGAAAGAGCTCAATAAATATGATTGATTGATTGATTGATGAAGCAAAGAGGGCAGAGAGGCACCAGAGTGACTTTTGCAATGATTGGCAAAGCAGAAAACCAGATGTTTCTCATTGAGCTTTTAAAATCAAGCAGTAGAGCTTGCTACTCTGTGTGTGGCCCAGCTGAGAAAATTCTAAGCTTTGCTTCAAGGATCTCTCTCACAATTCATCTTAAACCATCACAAGAAGACACCCATTAGAAAGAGGGAGAGAGAGATAGTGTGTGTTAATGAGCTGAAGTGTGAGAAAGGGGATGAATAAGCAAAGGCATGAATCCAGCATGTGAGGCAAATGAAATAATTACCCATCTTACCATTGTTACAACGCAATAAATTTAATCTAATTCTTAAAGGCCAACTGGCTTTTTCTTTCTCTTTTTTAACTCCTTTTTACGTTTTCAGAATTATGCTTTAATTAGCATAACATTTAAATTAGCGAATGGAATCTTAATTAGCCAAGGAAATAGACTTTCGTTGGAGTGGTAAATAAAACAAATAAATCCACTTCCTCTTTCAAGAGCCGTTTGCTTATGGCGCATTTAATAGCCTAGTGTACCATAAACAATTTGAGACAAGGATAAGTAATTAAATTAGAAAGCACGCAGGAAGAAGTCTCCGTTGGCCAGCTCCAAATGTGAAGGAGATGGTTCACAGCTTGGTGGAAAGAGCACTGAACTGGAAGTCAGGAGCCCCAGCTTTGCCACCATGTGTCCCTCACCACTCTGGGCCTCAGTTTCCTCATTTGAAAAATGGAGATAAGCAGATTGTGAGCCCCATGACAGACAGACTGTGTCTGATTTCCTGACCTTTTAACAATACTAGCATTTAACACATAGCAAGCACTTCATATATCTCATAATTCTGGTGCCTCTCTCACAGGCAGAGTGGTAAGGGGCTCTGTTTCACTTCACCACTCTGAAAGAAAGTAATTCAGCCTTACTGTTACTTGGGAAACTTCCCTGGGAATTGCTTTGAGGAAAACCCCTAAAGAAATTGATATCCGAACTGTTGGTCCCCAAGCCTTCGGTTCTCACCTGCCTCAAGAGAGAGAGACAGAGGCATAGAGAGACACAGAGATAGACTCAGAGATGGAGAACGGGAGAGAAAAGAGAAGGGTGTCCTGAGGGTTAAGCAGTGAGTTTTGTCTTCCCTTCTTCCTGTCTCAGCTCCATTCACTCTAGAATCAGGAAAGTTTACAGGCCAAAGAGCAGATGACAGTTGTTAGAAACCCTAGCCATGAAGTAGGATCTCTGATAACAATAATCCCAGGGGGAGAAGTAGCATCAATTCCAAAGTTTAAGATCTTTAAAATAACTATGACACTGTGGAAAGGCAGGGACCTAAACTCTGAGTAGCACTGACTTACACACAGCCTTGGGCTTCCAGCATTCTCTAACGCCTGACTGCAGGAAAAATGATAAAACAAACTTGTAAATAGGTAGCAGCCCAGGGCCAGAGACGGTGCATGCCAGTTAAGCACAAAAGGTTACTAATTCATTCCTTTTTCATTTCTGTGCCCCCCAGGGGGAAAGTCACATTTTAGCTCCTGCATAGAGGCTGTTACAAAAGTATTGTATTCATTCCTTTGCAGGCTAGAAAGATGACTGAGAACAAACTCTTTCCAGATTAGACTAAGAGGCCTTATGACTTCTAGATTTATTTCAATGCTCCACAGGAGGGATAAGATAAGAAGGAATATTTGTATAACATAATCTTCACAGTTACATAGATTTTTAAATGTGCCATTTCTATCTATGAATATGTTTGTGTGGATGTATATTCATTTTATCGAAGTCTAGTTGCATGAAATATTATGTGCAATTCATTCTTATGAAGTATTAAGCTCCATGTGAGAAGCAGCGTGGCTCGGTGGAAAGAGCACAGGCTTTGGAGTCAGAGGTCATGGGTTCAAATTCCAACTCCGCCAACTATCAGCTGTGTGACTTTGGGCAAGTCACTTAACTTCTCTGGGCCTCAGTTACCTCATCTGTAAAATGGGGATTGAAACTGAGCGCCCCCCCACCCCCCCACCGTGGGAAAACCTGATTACCTTGTAACCTCCCCAGCACTTAGAACACTGTTAGAGAAGCAGCGTGGCTCAGTGGAAAGAGCCCGGGCTTTGGAGTCAGAGGTCATGGGATTGAATCCTGGCTCTGCCACTTAGCTGTGTGGCTTTGGGCAAGTCACTTAACTTCTCTGTGCCTCAGTTCCCTCATCTGTAAAATGGGGATTAAGACTGTGAGCCCCCTGTGGGACAACCTGATCACCTTGTAACCTCCCCAGTGCTTAGAACAGTGCTTTGCACATAGTGCTTAATAAATGCCATCATTATTATTATTATATGGTACCCATTCTTTCCATATATATGTCCATACATCTATAGATAGGTACATATATATTTCAGCATTCTAAGATGATGCTCCTAAAGTTTGACTACAATTTTGGTTAGGATGGTGGAATTAGGGATGCTTCTTCCAAACTCTGTGTCTATCCTGATAGAACAAGTAATGTCAGAAGAAACTAGTGTGTGCATGTGCATGGCATTAATCATGGTTTGTGTGTCATAATGAGAGTTTTCCTTTTCATGACGTTTGTCAAGAACCTAACTCCGTGTTAAGAACTGAATATTTCATCAGTATGTGTGTGAATGTGTGTATTCATTAATTCATTCAAATGTATTTATTGAGCACTTACTGTGTGCAGAGCATTGTACTAAGCACTCGGAAAGTACAATTCAGCAACAGAGATAATCCCTGCCCAACCCAGCTGCAGATGTGGTGTATGAATGTTCCAGCCAAAATCAGTGGGTGACTGAAAATCACATCCTCATTATGTTCATTTAAACATTACCCCTTTCCTACAAAGTTCCATGGCTATCCACAAAATCTGGCCCTGTTTCCATTCCACCTCCAATCTTCTTGATGGCTTTGCTCTAGGAGTTAGCTCAGTTCTAACTGCCACCCACCAGGCTGATCTGTCGTCTGCTAGAGTCTCCCAGCTGTCCACAGTTAAAGCCTTATCTTCTGGGAGTTTTGCTTCCTTGTGCAATTAAAACATGTCTCCTGTCCTCCTTGGTTTTTGATGTTTAACTATTTGATTGTCCTGGTTGTTGCTTTGTGAGGTGCTAGTTTTAATCAGGGGTGAAAGTTCGAAATTCATCGAGTGATAGTCTGGTACACCATGCAATGCGACAGCACTGTGAACATCCCAAGTCCCCGCAGTTGGATAATGATACAGTCAGGAGGGTGCCTCTGCTTAGATCTTGGCTACATCTGGATGCGTTTCCCTTAATCAGTAAGTGGAATATGGTTTTGGAGATTACAAGATGGAGTTTGGCAAATTCACTGGGCAGGATTAGATCCCTGCTGTTTAGCTTTCCAAACTTATGTTGCACAAGGATTTTGCTCCTAGCAGTGTAACCTAGTAGAAAGAATATGGGCCTAGGAGTCCGAAGACCTTGGTTCTAATCCTGGCTCTGTAAGCTCTCTGCTGTCAAAACTAGGGCAAGTCACTTAACCTCTACTGGCCGGAGTTTTCTCATTTATAAAATAGGGATACAATACTGGTTTGTTAATTCATTCATTCATTTAATCGTATTTATTTAGCATATGCTGTGTGCAGATAACTGTACTAAGCACTTGGGAGAGTGCAAAACAGCAGTAAACTGACTAATTCCCTGCCCACAATGAGCTTACAGTCTAGGGCTTGTGGAGAGGGGGAGAGACATTAATATAAGTAAATATTATGGGAGAAGGGGAAAAGAGGGCTTTGTCAGGGGAGTTCTCTTGAAGGAGATGGGCTTTCAGTAAGGCTTTGAAGGGTGGGAGAGTAACTGTTTGTTGGAATTGAAGAGAGAGGGTGTTCCGGGCCAGAGGCAGGATATGGGTAAGAGGTCTGTGGTGAGATAGATGAAATCAGGGCACAGGAGGAAGGTTAGCATTAGGGGAGTGAAGTGAGCAGGCTGGGCTGTAGTAGGAGAGAAGCAAGGTGAGGTAGGAGAGGGAAAGGCGATTGAATACTTTAAAGCCAATGGTGAAAAGTTTTTGTTTGATGTGGAGGAGGATGAGCAACTACTGAAGTTTTTTTTAGGAGCAGTGTGGCATGTCCTGAATGTTTTTGTAGAAAAATGATCCAAGCAGCAGAGTGAAGTAGGGACTGGAGTGGGGAGACACAGGAGGCTGGGAGGTCAGCAAGGAAGCTGATGCAGTAATCCAGGCATGATAGGATTGTATTAACATGGTCACAGTTTGGATGGAGAGGAAAGGGTGGATTTTAACTGTGTTGTGACAGTGGGACAAATAGGATTTAATGGTAGAGTTCTCAGAAGTCTGATCTAATGTTGAGAGTGATTTTCTTTTTCCTTAGAACTAGGTTGGTGGCACTACAGAGTGTGAAATCTACAGGGGCAAAGGGGCTTTACAAACAGACACAAATGACACCATTATATTCCAATGGACAATTTCTTTATGCCAATCTTTACTCCAGACTTCGATCTATCTATTAATCATATTTTTGACACTTACTATGTGCAGTGCTCTGTACTAGGCACTTGGGAGAGTACAACACAACAACACAACAAGAATCCAGTTTCCTTTTTCCCCCCTGCTTCAACCTCTCCTAAAGGCTTTGAAGAAAGATACCCATTTGAGGAGAGGATCAGGGTAAGAGGCACCAAATTAGAATAAGCAAATTAGAATAAGTGGAAACTCTCCAAAGAAAACTTTGCTTAATGTAGCAAAAAAGGATGAAAGAGAACTGAGAGAACGGTTTACATCTAAGTCAGGAAAGGGAGCTCAGAGGGAAAGTAGAATCACAGAAATTCCTGACAACTGTTAAATATGGAAAAGGCCATGTGTTGGTTTTTTTGTTGTTGTTACTTTTTAATCTGCCTTTATAAGAAAATGGAGAGTTGACACTAAGGCAGTTAGGAAGCTGGGAGTTCAACAAGGAGGCTGTTACAGTAATCCAGGTGGGGTAGGATGAGTGATTGTCAACGTGGTAGCAGTTTGGATGGAGAGGAAAGGGCAGATTTTAGCAATGTTGTGAAAGTAGGAAGGTGGTTCTCTTTCCTACTTAGACAGTGACTCCCATGTATGACTGAGACTGAGTCTGACCTCTGCACTCTAAACTCGTTGTGATCTGGTAATGTGTTATATTGTACTCTCCCAAGCGCTCAGTACCATGCTCTGCAAAGAGTTCATGCTCAATAAATACAATTGACTGACTGACTGAATGATTAGTGGTCTTTCATTTCTGCCATTGCTTAGTAGAGTGTTTGGCACATAGTAGGAACTTAACAGGAAGTACTATTATTATTGTTATCATCATCATCGTCGTCATCATCCCTGTCTGGCAATGCAATGAAATATCCTTTGAATATTAGAATGTGAGAGATCAACTCAGATCACTCTGCTGCCCGGATTATCTTTCTACAGAAACGTTCTGGACATGTCACCCCTCCTCCTCAAATATCTCCAGTGGTTACCTATCAACTTCCATACGAAGCAAAAACTCCTATTAGCTTCAAAGCTCTCCATCATCTTGCCCCATCCTACCTCACCTCCCTTCTCTCCTTCCACTGCCCAACCCACACACTCCGCTCCTCTGTCTCCAACCTCCTCACTGTGCCTCAGTCTTGCCTGTCCCGCCATCGACCCCTTGGCCCATGTCTTACCTCTGGTCCGGAATGCCCTCCCTCCTCAAATCCACCAATTGCATTTCCCCCCTTCAAAGCCCTACTGGAAGCTTACCTCCTCCAGGAGGCCTTCCCAGATTAAGCCCCCTTTTCCTCTGCTCCCCCTCCCCTCCCCATCTCCCTGCCCCACAGCACTTGTGTACATATGTACATATTTATAATTCTATTTATTTGTATTAATGACATGTATATAGCTACAATTCCATTTATTTATATTGATGCTATTGATGCCTGTTTATTTGTTTTGATGTCTGTCTCCCCCCTTCTATACTGTAAGCCCATTGAGGGAAGAGATTGTCTCTGTTGCTGAATTGTACTTTCCAAGTGCTTAGTACACTGCTCTACACACACTAAGTGCTCAATAAATACGATTGAATGAATGAGTGAATTAATGGTCTGTGTATATTTAGATCCTAAGAAGACTTTTCTTCCTCCCCATAGAGGTTGCTCACAGCTAGGGGCTATGCCCCAGAGGAGGTTTGGAAGGTTTGAAACATCACCTGCCATTGAGCTCAAGGTTGGCATGCTATTGCCCCCAGGGAACTGCATAGGAGGCTGTGGATAGCTCAGAGGAAACTTTCACCACTACTAGATGATTATCTTAAATGCATGTCCCACTGATGATGAGAAAATCTAAAATAAAATTTCAGGCAAATAGAAGATTAATGCCATTAGTCCACTGATGATGATATTTGTAAAGCTCTTACTATGTGCCAAGAACTGTTCTAAGCACTGGGGTAGATAGAAGATAATCAGGTCATCCCATGTGGGGCTCACAGTCTAAATCCCCACTTTACAGATGAGATAACTGAGGCACAGAGAAGTTAAGTGACTTGCCCAAAGTCACACAGCTGACAACTGGCATAGCTGGGATTAGAATCCATGACCTCTGACTCCCAAGCCCATGTTCTTTCCACAGTGCTTGATTGGCCCTTGGGTATCTAAGCGGCCTTATTCAGGATCATAGACCTCACCCCCATTTTGCACAGAAGTATCTCGAGAGATCTCCTGTCTCCCCTCAAAATCTTTCCCCTGCACCTGTATAGCCAACCCATCAGATCCCATGCTATAAAAACACGAACCTCCCCACCCTTCTTCCCTCCTGATCTCCATCTTCCACTATTCACTCTCCAATGGCTTCTTTCCCACTGCCTTCAGACATGCTCATATATCCCCTATCCTCAAAATCCCCTCCCTTGACACCAGAGATCCCTCCCAGTTATTGTCCCATCTCCCTCCTACCATTCACCTCCCTGTTCCTTGAGCAAGTTGTCTACACCCAAGGCCTCCACTTCCTCTCCGCCTATTCTGTCCTTGACCCCCTCCAATCTGGCTTCCACCCCCTTCGCTCTATGGAAACTGTCCTCTCAAGGTCACCAGTGGCCTTCTTGACAAAATCAACCTCCTCTACTCCATTCTAATCTTCAGCTGGCTTTGACACAAACCACCTCCTGCTCTCGTAAACATGACCTAATATTGGTTTCAATGACACTGCCCTCTCCTGAATTCTCTTCCTATCTCTCTAGCTCCTCCTCTTCAGTTTCTTTCCGCAGCTCCTCACAGTGGGAGTACCTGCAGGCTCAGTTCTGGGTCTCCTTCTAATCTCCATCTACACAACTCCCTTGGAGAACTCATTTGCTCCCACAGGTTCATCTACCATCTCTACGTGGATGATTCCCAAATCCACCTCTCCAGCCCTGACCTGTCTCCTTCTCTGCAGTCTCGCATTTCCTCCTGACTTCAAGATATTTATTTTTTGATGTCCCGCCGATGCCTCAAACTTAACATGTCAAACATAGAACTCATCTTCCCACACAAACCCCATCCCCAACTTGTCTTTTCCATCACTGTAGACAGCATCACTAGCCTTCCTATATCATAAGTCTATGACCTTGGCATTAGCTTTGACTCATCTTTCTCACTCAAACCACATATTCAATCTGCCATTAAATCCTGCCTGTCCTACCTTAACAACATCAGTAAAATCTGCCTTTTCTTCTCCAAACTGTTACTATTCCTATCCAAGCACTTATCATACCCCACCTTGACTACTTCATTTGCTGCCTGGACCACTTTTCTAACGGTCCCCACTCCTCAAGAATCTCCACAACAAACCTCCTTATCATCAGTTTTAAATAACTCAATCTGCTTGCCTCCTAATAATAATAATAATAACAATATTTGTTAAGCCCTTACTATGTGCTAAGCACTGTACTAAGTGCTCGGGTAGATAAAAGATAATCAGGAACCACACAGGGCTCACATTCTAAGCAAGACGGAGAATAGGTATTGCTGATGAGGCACAGAAAAGTTAAGTGACTTGCCCAAGGTCATACAGCAGGCAAATGGTGGAGCCAGGATTAGCACTTACGTTCTTTGACTCTCAGGCCTATTCTCTTTCCACTAGGCCAGTTGCTTCAATCTTATATCTCTGATTTCTTAGTACAAACGAGACTGCATAGTTAGCACCTCCAATTGCCAACCTACTCACTGTATGTTGATCTTATCCTGCCTCACCACTAAGCCCTTCCCCACAACCTCCTTCTGGCTGGGAACTCCCTACCCCTTCGTATCTGATAGACCACCACTCTCCCCACCTTTTAAGCCTTATTAAAATCACATCTCCATAAGGCCTTCCCCAACTAAGCCCTCATTTCCCCTACACACTCTCCCTTCTGCATCACCTATTCAATTAGCTCTATAAATTTTAAGAACTTGATATTCACCCCACCCTCAGACCTACAGTACTTACAGCTCCACAATTTATCCTAATGTTTGTCTCCCACTCTAGACTGCAAGCTCCTGGTTGGCAAGTAACATTTCTACAAACTCTAGTGTATTGTACTCTCCCAAGCACAGTGCTCTACACATATGTCCTCAATAAATATCATTGATTGATTGGTTAATCACCCCTCACTTCCTCTGCAGCTCAGTGAAATGCTCACCCTCCATGACACTGGCCCTTCCATTGTACCTGAGAAACATTCTTCTTGCTCCTGGTATGCTCTGTTCATGTTAGGCCAGGTATAAAAGCCACTGTGTTGTCTTTTGGGCCCTTCTTCACCTCTGCAGCTAAACAAAGCATCTGGCATTGACAGCCTCAGTCCCTGCACTTTTTCGGACCCCCTTACCACAGCCAATTTCCTCCCCTCCTCCAAGAGCCAGCATCAGCTCTCCTCTGTACCATCGAGGAGACCCCATTTCATCCTGTTTTCCCCTGCCCCGGTGAGAATGAGAACAGCATCTGAGTGTGAGGCCTCCTAGGTCCTCAGGAAAGCCAGTGACTACTTAGCCATTGTTGTGGACCCTGAATCACAAGGAGAAATTCTGCTCCTCTAGCTACCATTCCTTATGGACTTTTGTTTTTAGTTTATGTTTTGCCTATTTGTCCTTGTCCCATGAGTTGTTTTAATGCTTTAGTGGTTCATTTGTCCCAGTGTGTCTGTTTCCAGTGCTTCTACCTCCCCACCGCACCCCACACACTTAAATTCATTGACTGTGAACCCCTCAAGGGGCAGGGTCTATGTCTAATTCCTGCCTCCATACTCTTTCCCAGAACTCAGTACAGTGTTAAGCAAACAGTAAGTGCTTCATAAATATTCTTACTACTACTGCCTATCATTCAGTGAAACTATTAACCATCTTTATTGAGCATTTATTGTGTGCAGAACACTGCCTAGGTGCTTGAGAGTGTACAGTATAAAAGAGTTGGTAGATATATTACCTCCCCACAAGGATATGACAGTCTAGAGAGGGAGAGGCATTATATAAATAAATAAATTATGGATATGTACAGAAGTCCTGCGGGGCTGAAGGAGAAGTGAATAAAAGGTGCAAATCCAAGTGTAAGAGTGACACAGAAGGGAGTGGGAGAAGAGGAAATGCGTTTAGTCAGGAAAAGGCCTCTTGGTGGAGGTGTTGTTTTAATAAGGCTTTGAAAGTGGGGAGAGTGATCATCTGTAGGATATGAAGAGGGAGGGCATTCCAGGCCAGAGTCAGGATGTGGCTGAGGGGTTGGCAGCAAGATAGATAAGAAGAGAGCAAGTAGGTTGCCATTAAAGTAGATAAGTGAGCCCCTCATGGGACAACCTGATCACCTTGTATCCTCCCAGCACTTAGAACAGAGCTTGGCACATAGTAAACGCTTAAATGCCATCATTAGTATTATTATTAAGTGTTCAGGCGCTGTTGTAGTAGGAGCTCAGGGAAATAAGATGAGAAGAACAAAGTGATTGAGTCATTTAAAGTCCATGGTAAGGAGTTTCTTTCTGATACACAGGTGGATGAGAAACCACTGGAGGTTCTTGAGGAGTGGGGAAACACGGACTGAATCGTTTTGTAGAAAAATGACATGGGCAACAGAGTGAAGTACAGACTGAAGTGGGGACAGAACAGAAGTAGGAAAGTGAACAAGGAGGCTGATGCAGCAATCAGAGCAAGATAGGAGAAACACTTGGATTATTGTGGTAGTAGTTTGGGTGAGGAGAGGGGCTGGATTTTAATGATGTTGTGAAGGTTGAATCAACAGGGTTTGGTGACAAATTAAATATGTGAGTTGAATGAGAGATGAGTTGAGGATACCCCCAAGGTTATATGTCTGTGAGATAGGGAGGATGGTGGTTCTCTCTATGGTGATGGAAAAGTTAGGGAAAGGACAGGGTTTGGGTGCAAAGATGAGGAGTTCTATTTTGGACACATAACTTTAGAGGAGATGGCAGTACATCCAAATAGAAGTGTTCTAAAGGCAGGAAGAAGTTCAAGACTGCAGGGAAGGAAAAAGATCAGGGATGGAGATATGGATTTGGGAATCATCCTCATGAAGATGGTAGTAGGAACCATGGGAGAAAATGAGTTCTCCAAGGAGTGGGTGTAGATGGAGAATAGAAGGGGCCCCAGAACTGAGCCTTGAGGAACTCCCAAAGGTAGGTGTTGGGTGGCAGAGGAAGAGCCTGCAAAAGAAACAGAGAATGAGCAGCCAGAGAGATGGGAGAAGAACCAGGATGTTTCCCCTATCCTAAAAAATCCTACCCTTGACCCCATGACTCCATCCAGTTATTTCCCCATCTCCCTCCTACTATTTATCTTCAAAGTACTTGAGAAATCTGTCTAAACCTGCTGTCTCACATTTCTCTCTTTTATTTGTCTCCTTGACCCCCTCCAAACTGTCCCCTTCAATCCACAGAAACAGCCCCCTCAAAGTTCACAAATGATCTCCTTCTTGAAAAATCCAATGTCCTCTACTCCATCCTAATCCTTCTCAGCCTGTAAACTGCCTTCAACACTGTTGACCATCCCCTTCTCCTGGAAACATTATCCAACCTTGGCTTCACTGACAATGTCCTTTCCTGGGTTCTCCCCCTATATCTCTGGCCATTTAATCTTGATTGCTTTTGCAGGCTCCTCCTCTGCCTTCCACTCCCTAACTGTGGGAGTCCCACAAGGTTGAGGTCTGAGTTCCCTTCTATTCTTCATCTACACCCAGTCCCTTGAAGAACTCATTCACTTTTGTGGCTTCAACTAATGTAGATGATTCCCAAATCTACATCTCCAGCCCTTCTCCTCTCCCTCTCTACAGTCTGGCATTTCCTCTTGCCTTCAAGACACCTCTACTTGGATGTCCTGCCATTGCCTCAAAGTTAACATGTCAAGCACAGAATTCCTCATCTTCCCACCCAAACCCTATCCTCCCCCTGACTTTCCCATCACTGTAGACAGCACCTCCATCTGCTCTGTCTCATAACTTGGCATTATCTTTGACTCATCTCTCTCATTCAACCCACATATTCAATCTATCACTAAATTCTGTTGGTTCAACCACCACGACAAAGCTAAAATCCACCCTTTTCTCTCCATCCAAACTGTTACCACATTACCAAAAAAAAATTATGGTATTTGTTAAGCGCTTACTTTGTGCAGGCACTGTACAAAGCACTGGCGTGGATAAAAGCAAACCAGGTGGGACACAGTCCCTGTCCCACATAGAGCTCACAATCTCAATCCCCATTTTACAGGCAAGGTAACTGAGGAGCAGAGAAGTGACTTGACCAAAGTCACACAGCAGATAAGTGGCAGAGCAGGGATTAAAACTCATGAACTTCTGATGCACAGGCCCCTGCTCTACCACACAATCCTGCTTCTTATCCAAACAATTATCCTATACCATCTTCATTATTCTACCACCCTTCTTGCTGACCTTCCTGCCTCCTATCTCTCCATACTCCAGTCCATACTTCATTCTGCTGAAGGATCATTCTTCTGCAAAAACTTTCAGACCACGTTTCCCCACTCCCCAAGAACCTACATTGGATGCCCATGCACCTCCACATCAAACAGAATCTCCTTAACATGACTTAAAAGCACTCAATCACATTGTCCCTTCTACCTCACCTCGATGCTCCAATAATAGTAGTAATAATGATGGTATTTGTTAAATATTTACTATGTGCCAAGCATGCTAAATTTCTCACTGTATCTCAAACTAATTTATGCACCACTGACACCTCACCCACTTCCTGCCTCTTTCCTGGATGCCATCCCTCTTCATATTATTATTTTGTTAATGATGTACACATAGCTTTAATTCTATTTGTTCTGAAGATTTTAACACCTGTTTACATATTTTGTTTTGTTGCCTGTCTCCCCCTTCTAGACTGTGAGCCTGTTGTTGGGTAGGGACTGTCTCTATATGTTGCCGACTTGTACTTCCCAAGCACTTAGTACAGTGCTCTGCACAAAGTAAGTGCTCAATAAATACAATTGAATGAATGAAATACAACACTTAGAACAGTGCTTTGCACATAGTGCTTAATAAATGCCATCATTATTATTATTATGAATCTGAAATTTACTCTCCCCAACTTCAAGGCCTCCATTCATTCAATCATATTTATTAAGTGCTTACTTTGTGCAGAACACTGTACTAAGTGCTTGAAAAGTACAATTCAGCAAAAAAAAGAGACAATCTCTGCCCACAGTGGTCTCCAAGTCTAGAAGGGCAGACAACAAAACAAGTAAACAGACATCAATAGCATCAATATAAATAAATAGAATTAGATATATATATACACATCAGAACAAGTAAAACAGGCATTAATAAAAATAAAAGAAATTATATATATATACACACAAGTGCTGTGGGGCAGGGGTTACAGTGGAGGGAGAGAGTCAGGGCAAGGTGGGGGTGGAGAGGGAGCTGAGGAAAAGGGGAGCGTATTGAAGGCACATCTCCTCCAAGATGCCTTCCCTACCTATGACCTCATTTCCTTTTCTCCCACTCCCTTCTGTGTTGCCCTTATTTTTTTATGGCATTTATTAAGTGCTTACTATGTGAAAAGCACTGTTCTAAGTGCTGGGGAGTTTACAAGGTGATCAGGTTGTCCCACGGGGGGCTCACAGTCTTAATCCCCATTTTACAGATGAGGTAACTGAGGCATACAGAAGTTAAGTGACTTGCCCAAAGTCACACAGTGGACAATTGGTGGAGTCAGGATTTGAACCCATAACCTCCGACTCCAAAGCCCCTGCTCTTTCCACTGAGCCATTGCTCATTGATTCATTCATTCACTTATATTTATTGAGCACTTACTGTGTACTGTACTAAGCACTTGGGAAATACAAGTCGGCAACATATAGAGATGGTCCCTACCCAAAAACGGGCTCTCAGTCTAGAAAGGGGAGACAGACAACAAAACAAAACATGTAAACAGGTGTCAAAATTGTCAGAACAAATAGAATTAAAGCTATATGCACATCATTAACAAAATAAATAGATTAGTAAATGTGTACAAGTAAAATAAATAGAATAATAAATCTGCTCAAATATATATGCAGGTGCTGTGGGGAAGGGAAGGAGGTAGGTCTGGGGGGATGGGGAGGAGGAGAGGAAAAAGGGGGCTCAGTCTGGGAAGACTTTATTCCCTTCATTCACCCCATCCCTAGGCCCCCAGCACTTATGTGCATATTTGTAAGTTATCTATATTAATGTCTGTCTCCCATCCTAGACTGTAAGCTTGTTGTGGACAGGGAATGTGTCTGTTATATTGTTATACCGTATGCTCCCAAGTGCTTAGTAGAGTGCTGTGCACACACTATGCACTCAATAAATACGATTGTTTGATTTTTAATGTTTCCAAGAGAAGGAGGTGGTTAATAGTGTTAAAGGTAGCTAAGAGGTTGAGGAGGATTGGGATGGAATAGAGGTCAATGATTTTAGCAAGAAGGAGATTAGTTACCTTTGAGAAGGGAGTTTATGTGGAGTGGAAGGGGCAAGTGTTTTGATTCACCTTAGAGGGTGTATCCCTAAAATTGCCTTTACTCCTGAAAATGGTCTGCCTCACCCCAACTAGGCTCAGCAGAGTCTCACAACTGATGAGCCCTAACTTTATCGGGTACAACCAAAAATAAACAGAAACCTCACAAAGCCGCAGATAAAGACCCTCACACCACAGAACATCTAGGTGTTCAGAACAATGACAATAGCAGTGTCCCATTTAGAATACCACATGAGACATGTGGGCGGTCATGATCTAGAAGCACAGTGACATATACTTTTCCCTGCTGAACTTCCTGAAAGAGTTTGAAGGAGGAGGACTGTCTTTCTAAGGCTGTCAGTGGCTATCAGCAATTCCATCTCTCAAGTTTTCCCACCCTGTAAGCCCTAAAGATGAGCACCGAGATGAAAACGTATCTATTCCCAGTTGGAAAACAATGCTAACCTTCCTCCCTGCACTGTTGGAAGGATTCCTAATATAAATGACTGTAAAGCTTTCTGTTGTAGCATAGGCCTAGGTTGAGACTGAGTGCAATGTTGTAGAAAGAAAGTTAGATCAATCAATCATTCAGTGGTATTTATTGAGAATATACTACATGCAGAGCACTGTCCTAAACGCTTGGGAGAGTACAATGCAATAGCATTGGTAGATATGATCCCTTACCACACCAGGCTTAGGATTCAGTGGATGGTAGGCCAAAGGTATCGCTTCCTAGGAAGCAATAGAATCAAGAAGCTGAAGTTATTTTGAGGGGTCACAATAAGGGGTCACAATAACTTGACTTTTGGTTTTGCTGCCAGAGACCAGGCTCCCCAAGGCACACGTCATCCAGCGACCAACTTCTGACCCTGACCACCGTGGGAGAGAGAGGCCAAGTGCTCAAAAGGCGCCACATAACCTGAGGAAGCTCAGAAATCAGCTGAGGGAAAATGGCCTAGGGAAACAGCACAGGTCTGGGAATCAGAGGACCTGGGCTCTACTATCAGCTCTGCTATTTGCTGTGTGACAATGGGCAATGTACTTGACTTCTCTGGGCCTCAGTTTCCTCATCTGTAAAGTGGGGATTGCATACCCTTCTTCTTCCTACTCAGACTATGTGTCTCATATGGGAAAGGGACTGCGTCTAACCTGATTATCCTTTTTCTCCACCAGCTCTTAGTACAGCACTTGGCACATAGTAAGAGCATAGCAACTACTAATATTATCATTATTAGTGGACATCCTATCCACCCAGATGGCAGAGGCCACGGTGCTGACAACCACTATCACTCACTTCCCCAAAAGTCCCTATAAACCAGCCAACAGGAGACAAAGCTTTTCCGACCACAGCCCCCTCTATTCCGCTCGGTCCAGGCAACTGCAGAGAGCAATAAAACTTTAATGGCTCCCTGTGGGTCGATTTGGCAAGAGGGAAAGTGCTATAAATCTAGCCCGATGCTTATGTGCAGCTTAAAAACAAACGGCTCCAATCACACTTAGCTGAGCCAGACAATTTCCACCCCAGGAGAAAGGAAGAGGGGGGAGATTTACCCACCTGTGGGACTTGGAGGAAGGAGGAGTTTAGGAAAAAGGAAGAAAAGTGGGCCCTGCATTGATTGCAGCAATTGTAACCCAGATGGTTTCTTGCAATGACATATAACACCTTCACTACTGCCCAGAGAAGCAGCAGTGCCAAAGGGGATAAAACATTTCCACCAGCAGGATCACCTGTTTGTTGGAGACAAATGGCCAGCTCAGTTGTGACCTGGTGGCTCTCTGAGACCATGGCTCTGAGCTTCCCTGAGGGCCCCTCTGTCCTCTCGAAGACCCAGCCAACAGGGTGGTCCTTCCGCAGCTCCAAAGATTTTTTATTCAATGGGGGAGGCATGAGGTAAACAGTTCCCTGGGCTGTTTGTTCTCCCCAACCACAGGGGAAGTGGTGACAGTGAGAAGCCTTTGGCCAGCAGAATAGTGCCTTTCCTCCATCTCCCTGCCCCGAATGTAAGAAGAGTCAGATCTAACCTCTCCCCTGCTGCTATTAGGGTTCTTTCTTCCCATCTTACAGCTTTCCTGACACCACCAACTCAGTCCTCCCACGATCTGAGCGTCAATCAAGGACTTCAGTATAATGGAGTCGGGAGCCTCTACTAATAAAAAAAACTGATAATGAATCTATGGTATTTGTTAAATGCTTATTTCATGCCAAGCTCTGCTACCTGTCTCCTGTGTGACCTTGGGCAAGTCGCTTAACTACTCTACACCTCGGTTACCTCATCTGTAAAATGGGGATTAAGACTGTGAGCCCCATGTGGGACATGATTGTGTCCAACCTGATCAGCTTGTATCAATCCCAGAGCTTATTACAGTGCCTGGCACATAGTAAGTCCTGAACAAATACCTTTTTTTTTTGAAAGAAAAAAGCTCTGTACTAAGCACTATAATAGACACAATATAAATTCTAATTCCAGCTCTGCCACTTGCCTGCTCTGTGCCCTCAGGCAATTCAGTTAAATTCACTGGGGCTAAGTTTACTCATTTGTAAAATGGGCTAAAATACCTATTCTCTTCCCTCTTAATTGGGCAGTAGATCAGCTGGGACAGGGATTGTGAACATACAATTATTTTATATTGTATATATTGTATATTGTAGCTCAGTGCTAAGCACAGTGTGCTTAATAAACACGAGTATCATTATTGTTATTATTTTTGTCATTATTGAGAACACTATGAGCACTGAACTAGGCACAGAGAAAAATCAAAGGGACACAAAATATTCTTCTGACCCTCAATAATAATAAGATTCATAATTGTGGTATTTGTTAAGTGCTTATTATGTGCCAGGAACTGTAGTAAGTGCTGGAGGGACATGAGTAAATCAAGTTGGACGTGGCCTCCGCCCACAAAGGGCTCACAGTCTCAGTCCCCATTTTCGAGATGAGGTAACTGAAGCCCAGAGAAGTAAAGTGACTTTCCCAAGGTCAAACAGCAGACAAGTGGCAGAACCAGAATTAAAACCCATCACCTTCTGTCTCCCAAAGCCATGTTCTAAGCAGTATGCAATCCTGCTCCTCCTCATATTCCAAAGACATTAAAAATCTCGTAAGTGTCCATTGCAAGAGCCAAAGGAATAGTAAATACAAGGGCATCTCTTTCCTTTTCAGGGAAATTATATTTCTCAGACAATCCCTTGTCCTGGCAGGCAAGATCTGCCCCAGATGGCACACTTTATGAAACAGCAGTAGAACTGTGGACAGGGTGCTTGGATTTTCAGGGTTAACATGGGTTTGGGGAGGGCTGCTGGAAAGTCATCAGAGTAGCAACTCAGCTGGGAAAGACGGTCATGCCCCTCCACAGATCAGTACAAACCCTGGGAGCCCAGGACCCATCCAAACTGCTGCTACCACTTCTGAGAATAATAATGATGATGATAATGATAATAATATCATTATCACTTATGATGCACATAGATAAAATTCAGTCAGTTTGGAGACAGTCCCCTATAATAATAATAATAATAATGATGGCATTTATTAAGCGCTTACTATGTGCAAAGCACTGTTCTAAGTGCTGGGGAGGTTACAAGGTGATCAGGTTGTCCCACAGGGGGCTCACAGTCTTAATCCCCATTTTACAGATGGTTTAACTGAGGTACAGAGAAGTTAAGTGACTTGCCCAAAGTCACACAGCTGACAATTGGCAGAGAAGGGATTTGAACCCATGACCTCTGACTCCAAAGCCCGGGATCTTTCCACTGAGCCACACTGCTTCTCTGATTGGGGTTCCCTAATGGGGTTCACAATCTAAGGAAAACAGGTAGAAAATCCCATTTTACAGATAAGGAAACTAAGACACAGAGAAGTTATTTGACTTGCCTAGGACTCACAGGCAAGTGGCAGAGGTGGGATTAAAAGGAAGGTGTCCTAAACTTTAGGTCCAACTTCTTTCCACTAAGTTATAAGCACTGTACCAATGATATATTTTCCTGCCCTTAGGGAAGGATTAGAAAAGATTCATGTGGTCCAGACCTTGACTGCAAACAAAAAGAAAACTAGCCTGTCCCTTCCCATATCTCTTCAACCCAGAGTGTCCAGGATTTAATAGTAAAAATAATTATGGTATTTGTTAAGTGCTTACTATGTGCCAAGCACTGTTCTAAGCCCTGGGGTGTTTACAAGGTAATCAGGTTGTCCCCCTGGGGTTGAGTCTTAATCCCCAGTTTACAGATGAGTTAATGGAGGCACAGAGAAGTGAAATGACTTCCCCAAGGTGACACAGCAGACTAGTGGTGGAGCTGGGATTAGAACCCATGCCCTCTGACTCCCAAGCACTTGCTGTTTTCACTAGGCCATGTGATTTCAGTTGGAACCCACCTGGAGATTGTGAAAAAGTTCTAGGGGAACCTTAGAGTCAGGAGCTGCAAAACTCCTTACCCCTCCATCCCCACCATGGGACCTGCCTTAAATTCCCATGGTCATGCTATTCCCTGTTGGAGCCTCTGTGTTTGCCTCCAGGCCATGCTAATTCAGGAATGGTAGTTGGGGGGAAGTTTAATTACCTTGCTCAATAACAAGAGCACCCTGCACCACGTTGGGGGGGGGGGGGGGTGTCTCAGTGGGAGTCACATGATGAACCTGCTGGTGAGTCACTACATCAATACCAACTATATTCTTTCTTCCTGTAGGCATTTGTCATTGTCATCATCTCCATTCCACATCTGCAGAGCTGTATTCTGACCACTGCAGACATTCCTCACTCAAGTCACCTGGTGCTGCTAAATAAGTGGCCTTTGGCTCCTCGTCCTTATCCCAAATGACAGTTGAATCCGCCTCCAAGCGTTCCCTGGCCTGGGCTCTGCGTACTAGTCACTGTCCACACTTCCTCCCAGATGAGCCCTACAGTGGCTGCGAAACCCTATGCAGCTCTGCAGCTCCCAATAAGTAACTGTCCCTGCAGCCCCCTGGGGAGATGCCACTGCCCAGGCAGGGAAAAGACACACACAAACATATTCATCTTCTCCCAGCTCTCTTTTCTCAAGCAAAAAGACAGAGTTTATGGGCAGTTTGCTGTGGCTGACCATTTAGGCCCCTTTTTTCGGTGAATTTAATTTTCATAAGGAAACAGGATTAACAACCATTCTCCCCTCCCCCCGTTCCCCAAGCAAATCTTTCCCAGCTCTTAGCCCCAAGTCACTGGCCTTCACCCCTCTCTGCCAGCACTTCATTGCTAGCTTTCTCTCACTTCCCTTTCCCCAGTACCTACAAGTTAAATGGATTTGCAAAGCAAATTTGTACACTTTCCTCTGGCTAATGGATGTGCCACTTCCTCCTCTTTTCTACAGAACATTGGGCCAATCTATGAAAAGATTCCTTTCATGCTGAGAAAGACAAGTCAGTTCAGAGAAAATCAAAATTGGAGAATCCAAGGCTTCCAGGAACCTCAAAACTTTGCCCTAAACAACAGATCTCTCTCTACCCTTTGTGTCTCCCCTCCTCCTTCCTAGCGCTGCTAGTGCTTTCTCTGAGTTTCCTCCCCTCCAGGTGTCCAAGCAATCAGTGGCATTTTTCGAGCACTTACTGTTTGCAGAGCACTGTACTATGAGCTTGGTAGAGTACAATACAGTTGGTAGATGTGATCCCTGCCCACAAGGAGCTTACAGGCTAGCAGAAGTGTCTTAATCTACTAAGACACTAGATCTTATAATCTAGTGTCCCCCTCTATTTCTTCTTTCTTGGTGTGCTCCTCTTCCTCCTTCTCCTTCTTGTCCTCCTCCTCTTTCTCCTTCTTCTCCCCTTTTTCCTCTTCCTTCTCCTTCTTCTCTTCCTTTCCCAGTCACCTCCAGTCACTGCCCAAACTTGTTCCCCATCAGTAACCTGTTGTCCCAGGAATACATACCACAACAGGAACCCCATTGAGCTTAACGCACCCTCCCATGACCCCCATCCCCCTACCTTATGCTCCCCACATTCCCTATTCTCCTCAGCTCAATTAAGCTTCATCCATATCCAACATCCCTCTCATTTCATCTTCTTTCCAGTAGTGTTGTTTCCCAGAGTCCTGTACAACTGCTACTTCATCAAAGCCTAATGTGGTGTGGCTCAGTGGAAAGAGCACAGGCTTTGGAGTCAGAAGTCATGGGTTCAAATCCCAGCTCTGCCACTTGTCAGCTGTGTGACTTTGGGCAAGTCACTTAACTTCTCTGGGCCTCAGTTACCTCATCTGTAAAATAGGGATGAAGACTGTGAATCCCCCGTGGGACAACCTGATCACCTTGTAACCTCCCCAGTACATAGAATAGTGTTTTACACGTAGTAAGCACTTAATAAATGCCATTATTATTATTATTGTTTTACACCAGTTCCTAACCCGATCACTCCACCTGCTCACCTTCACCAAGACCTGACTCTCCTTTGGTGACTCTGTCTCCTACCTAGCTAAACCAAGTGGTCTCACCTCCTCCCCACTCTGAAACTCATCACAAAAGGTAAAAGAGTAAGCCTCAATCATCTCCCTCTGTATTGTACTCTCCCAAGTATTTAGTACAGTGCTCTGTAAGTAGACTGTAAGCTCGTTATGGGCAGGGAACAAATCTCCTTATTCTCCTGTACTGTACTCTCCCAAGCATTTAGAACAGTGCTCTGCACATAGTAAGCACTCAATAAATGCCATTGATTGGTTGATTGATTGATAATAAATTCCATTGATTGATTGATTGAATAGAGACTGAAGAGCTTGAGAGCTGTCCTAAGAACTCCTTCAGCTGACTTATTGTTGTTCATTTTTGATTACTGTTTTTTTTCAAGTTTGTTCTTGTTGTTTGTAATTTGTTTTTTTGTAATCCATTCCTCCATTTCATGTGTCTGTTCTCCCCCATTTAGATTGCAGGTCTCCTGTGAGTTGTATCTGAATTGTTAATCTTATATCCACCCCAAAGTTCTCTATGGGGCTTGGTAAGAAGTAAGTGCTTTATTAATACCCTAACATCATATTCCAAATACAATAATAACCACAGCAACAATAATATTTAATTATTCATTGATCTCTTTGCTTTTGTTTCATCTTTTGAATCTATGTTCTTGTTCTTTTATTTAATCAATCAACCAAGCCATAAATACTATTTAATTGCATGCCTACCATGTTAGCTCTGTACTAAGTGCTTGGGAATTGTAAAATGAAGAAAAAGCCATGATTCCTGCCATCAAGGAGTTTGCAATTTAAAAACATTAGTTAAAGTTATGTAGGGAAAAAAAGAAACAGTTAATTGTAACGATAATGGGGAAATGGATGTGAATAAATACTTGCATAAATAGCAGAGTACAAATATTTATATGTTATGGGTGGCTGTGAATACCTTAGAGCTGATATGATTACTGTATTCATTCTTTCATTAAATTTTATTTATTGAGCCCTTACTGTGTGCAAAGTATTCATTCATTCATTCAATCATATTTATTGAGCGCTTATTGTGTGCAGAGCACTGTACTAAGCGCTTGGGAAGTCCAAGTTGGCAACATATAGAACATACAGAGACGGACCCTACCCAACAGCAGGCTCACAGTCTAGAAGGGGGAGACAGACAACAAAACAAAACATATTAACAAGGTAAAATAAATAGAATAAATATTTACAAATAAAATAGAGTAATAAATACGTACAAACATATTTACATATATACACGTGCTGTGGGGAGGGGAAGGAGGTAAGGCAGGGGGATGGGGAGGGGGAGGAGGGGGAGAGGAAAGTACTGAACTAAGTATTTAGGGAGAGTACAATATAATAACGAAAAGCCACATTCCTCCCCACAATGAGCTCACAGTCTAGAGGGGGAGACAGACATTAAAGTTAAATTAATAAATAGATGGATACATATATAAATAAATAAGTTACAGATAGATAAATAAATAAATTGCAGATATATAATTATGTGCTGTGGGGAAAGGAGGGTGTGTGAATGAAAGAGTAAGTAAGAGGGGCCCAGAAGGGCGTGGGAGAAGAGGAGAGAAAGGCTTAGTCAGGGAAGGCTTCTTGGAGGAGATGTGCCTTCCATACAGTTTTGAAGTGGGGGTGGAGGAGAGCAATTATCGGTCTGATATGAGGAAGGAAGACATTCCAAGCCAGAGATAGGATGAGGGTGAGAGGTCGGAGGTGAGATAGACCTGATCAAGGTACAGTGAGAAGGTTAGCATTAGAGGAACAAAGTGACTGGGCTGAGTTATAGTAAGAGAGGAGTGAGGTGAGGTAGGAGGGGACAAAGTGATTAAGTACCTTAAAGCCAATGGTGAGGAGCTTTTGTTTGATATCAAGTGCTTAGTACAGTGCTTTGCACACAGTAAGTACTCAATAAATACGATTGAATGAATATGGAGGTGGATGGGCAAACATTGGAGTTTCTTGAGTGGGGAAACATGGTCTGAACGTTTTTGAAGGAAAATGATTTGGGCAGCAGAATGGAGTATGGACTGGAGTTGGAAGAGACAGGAGGCAAGGTGGTCAGCAAAGAGGCTGATACAATAATCAAGGCAGGATAGAAAAAGTGATTGCATTAATGTGGTAGCAGTTTGGACAGAGAGATAGGGGTGGGTTTTATTGTATTAATACAACCTGAAGAGAAGGAAATTCACCAGTGAAGACCTCTTGAAGGAGGTGGGACTTGAACGGGGCTTTGAAGCTGGGGAGAATTGAGGTTGGAAGGAGTAGAAAGAGGAGAGAGGTCTAGAGAGTGGTGGGTTCAAGCAAGACTCACTTGGGAGGAGCATAGAGCACATGTTAAGGAGGAGTGAGTGAAGACACTAGATACGTTAGAAGCTTGTGGGGAACCTTGAAACCAGTAGTCACGAGTTCACATGGAAGGAGCTGGAAAGCCATTAGAACTCTTGGAGGAGAAGGGAGGCATGAGTTGAGGTATTTTAGGAAGAGACTTAGATCCTAGAATGTAAGATTTAAACAGAAGGGCTGGAAAGCAGTAAGGATGCTGTTACAGTAGCCTCATAGGGAGATGCTGAGAACTTAAATCAGAGTGATGGCCTCTGGGTGAGGATAATAATAGCATTTATTAAGTGCTTAGTATGTGCAAAGCACTGTTCAAAGGATTATAAACATCCCAAGAAGCCACGGTTTTGTCTTCCAAATAGTGCTTGGTACGGTGCTCTCTCCCAGCTGCTTGGGATAATGTTCTGCACCCAGTAGATGTTTATTGGAAGGAAAGAGTGGATCTGAGAGATATTGTGGATGAAGAATAAGGGTGATGAAAAGCAATGTGGCCTAGTGAAAAGAGCACAGACCTAGCAGTCAGAGGACCTGGGTTCTAATCCCAAATCCACCACTTGTCTGCTTTGCATCTTGGGCAAGTCGCCTAACTTCTCTGTGCCTCAGTTACCTCATCTGTAAAATGGGGATTAAGACTGTGAGCTCTATGTGGGATAGGGACTGTGTCCAACCTCCTTATCTCTTATCTACCCCACTGCTTAGTTTAATGACTGATGCATAGTAAACTCTTAACAAATACCATAAAAAAGTAAGCTCCTTTTGAACAGGGATCGGGTTGGCTAACTCAATTGTATTGTACTTTCCCAAGGGATTTATATGGTTCTTTATATGGTTCATTATTATTATTAGTATCAAATGCCATCGAGTTATTTCCGATTCATAGTGACACTATGGATATATTTTCTCCGGAGCAGGCTATTTTCTTCCATAATGTATAATCTTGCCAACTGTTGCCAACCTGTACTTCCCAAGTGCTTACTACAGTGCTCTGAACACAGTAAGTGCTCAATAAATATGATTGAATGAATGAATGAACTGTTCTTCCATTATTGTTGCTACGGCTTATATCCATCTAGCTGCTGGTCTGCCTCTTCCATGCTTTCCCTAGACTTTTCCTAGCATTAGTGTCTTCTCCAGAGAACACAGTAAGCATTCAATAAATACCGTTGGTGGATTGATTGACTGAAGATTCAACAACATGTGATGGTTACAAGATAGTGAGAAGCCAAGAACAACACCAGGGATGGGGACATCTGGGACTGGAAGGACACCAATATTGTCAACTGTGATGAAAAGGTTAGGAGGAGGATTGATTGGTTGGGTTTAAGAAGGGGGATGAGTTCAGTGTCAGTCATGCTGAGTTTAAGTGGACAGTGGGACATCCTTTTGGAGGCAGAGGAATTGCAAGATTACAAAAAGCTGAGGGGTCTAAGTGAAATAGATTTGGCAGTCTTTGACTCCATATAGGAGATAGCTGAAGTCATGCGAGAGGACGAGTTCCCTGATCAAGTGAGTGAAAAGCAAGAAGTGTAAGAAGGTTAAACAGTTTGGAGAGCTGCCTAAAGTTAGGGATGAGGGGCAGTAGAAGAGCCTGCAAAGGAGACTGAAAATAGTCTACTGAATGTTTGGAAATGTATGGTTGCTTGTTTCCCCTTTAGATTTCCGTTCTCTCTGAGGGCCTGAATCATATTTTTTGCTTCCACTGTATGTCCCTAATCATTTATTTACTACAGTGCTCAACACACAGTAGGTACTTGATAATTGTTATTCATGATGTTGATGAATACTAATAATGGTATTTGTTAAGCGCTATGTGCCAAGCACTGTTCTAAGTGGTGGGATAGATACAAGGTTGTCAGGTTGTCCCATGTGGGGCTCACGGTCTTAATCCCTATTTTACAGATGTGGCAACTGAGGCCCAGAGAAGTTAAGTGACTTGCCCAAAGTCACACAGCTGACAAGTTGTGGAGCTGGGCTTAGAACCCATGATCTCTGATTCCCAAGCCCATGCTCTTTCCACTATGCCACCCCGCTTCTCCACTTTTCCAATAGAATCTCTATCTCTAAACCCCTCAAGTCATTCATGTTTTGTTTGTTATGCTCTCTAACAATCAATGATATTTACTGAATGCTTACTGTGTGCAGAGCACTGTGCTAAACATTTAGGAGAGCATAATGCAATAAAGTTGTAGATACAATCTTTACCCACAAGGAGCTTACAGACTAGAGGGAGAGACAGACATTAAATTTGATTACAGATAGGAGAAATGGTAGACTTGTAAGAATATATAAGTGTTGTGGATCTGGGGGGTGGAGTGAATATCTAGGTGCTTAGTGGCTACCGATCCAAGTGCAAAGGTGATGCAGAAGTGAGGGTGAATAGGGAAAAACTTCTTGGAATTTAGTAGGGCTTTGAAGTTTGGGAAAGTGGTGGTCTGTGTAGAATATGAAGTAGGAGGGTGATTCATAAAGAGGATATGGGCAAAGTTTCTTTGGCTAGATAAACAAGTTCAAGGTATAGTGAGTAGACAGCATTAATAATAATAATTATGGTATTTGTTAAGTGCTTAACTACGTTCCAGGCACTGTACTAAACTCTGGGGTGGATACAAGCTGATCAGGTTGGACACAGACCCTGTCCCATATGGGGCTCACAGTCTCAATCCCCATTTTACAGATGAGGTAACTGAGACCCAGAGAAGTGAAGTGACTTACCCAAGGTCACACAGCAGACAAGTGCCGGTGCCAAAATTAGAACCCATGACCTCTGATTCCCAAGCCCGGGCTCTAGCCACTGTGCCATGATTGTCTCATTACAGTCATTAGAGGAGAGAAATTTATAGGTTGAGTTGTAGTAGGAGATAAGGTAGAAGGGGGACAGCTTATTGAGTGCCTTAAAGAAGATGGTAAACAGTTCTTGTCTGAGGTGGAAGTGGATGGGCAGCCACTGGAGGGTTTAGAGGAATGAGAAGACATGGAAAGGATTTTATTTCAGAAAAATGATCCGAGAAGCACAGCAAAGTAAAGACTGGAGAGGGGAGAAACAGGAGGCAGAGAGTAAGCGAAGAGGCTAATGCAGTGGTCAAGGTGGGATATGATAAGTGTTTGAATCAGTGTGGTAGCAGTCTGGGTGGAGAGGAAGGGGCATGTAGAGATGTCTGTGAAGATGGGAAGGTAGAAATGGCATGATTTGGTAATAAAATCACGGAAGTTGAATAAGAGAGATGAATCAAGGATAATACCAAGGTTACAGGCTTCTGAGACAGGGAGGACGGTATTGTCAATGGTTATGGGGAAGTTTGGGAAAGAGCAGGGTTTGGGTGGGAAGATGAGTTCTGTTGCGGAAATGTTAAGTTTGAGGTGTCAGTGGGCAACAAAATAGAGTTGTCCTGAGGGCAGGAGGAAATTCAAGACTGAAGATAAAGATAGAGGTTGGGACTGGAAAATTAGATTTGGAAATCGTGTCAATGGAATTTATTAAGGACTTACTGTGTAGATGGTAACAGGAACTATGGGAATGAATGAGTTCTCTAAAGGAGTGGGTGTAGATGAAGAACAGAAAGGGATCCAGAACTGAACATTGAGGGACACTTACCCTTGGAGGGTGGGAGGCAGAGGAGGAGCCTGTGAAAAAGGCTGAGAAGGAGTAACCAGAGAGATGAGAACTAGGAGTGGACAATATTGATGAAGACAAGGTTAGCTACTGTTTCCAGGAGAAGGGGGTGGTCCATAGTGCATTCGTATCAAACAAAAACTTCTCACCATTGGCTTCAAAGCTCACCATCACCTTGCCCCCTCCTACCTCACCTCCCTTCTCTCTTAATCCCCAGTCCATACACTCTGCTCCTCTGGTGCTAACCTTCTCACTCTGCCTCATTCTCGCCAGTCCCGCCATCAAGCCCTGGCCCATGCCCTACCTCTGGCCTGGAATGCCCTCCCTCCTCACATTTGCCAAACTAGCACACTTACCCTCTTCAAAGCCCTACCGAAAGCTCACCTCCTTCAGGAGGCCTTCCCAGACTAAGCCCCCCTTTCTTCTGCTCTTCCTCCCCTGGACATCGCCCTGACTCCCTACCCCTGCTCTACCCCCCTCTTCACCCCACAGCACTTGTCTATATATGTACATATTTATTATTCTGTTTATTTTATTAATGAAGTGCATGTATCTCTAATTCTGTTTATATTAATGTTATTGGTGCCTGTACTTGTTTTGATGTCTGTCTACTGCCTTCTAGACTGTGAACCCATTGTTGGGTAGGGATTGTCTCTGTTGCTGAATTGTACTTTTCAAAAGCTTACTACAGTGCTCTGCACACAGTAAGCGCTCAATAAATACAATTGAATGAAAGAAAGCATGAGGAGGTCAAGGAGAATTAAGATGGAATAGAGGCCACTGTATTGGCAGAAAGGGGTTACTGGTGACCTTAGAAAGTACAATATCCATGGTGTGCAGGGGACAAAAGACAGATTGGAGGAGTCAAGGAGAGAATTGGAGGAGAAGAAGTAAAGGCAGCTGAATTGGACACCTCACTCAAGGGGATTGAAAAGGAACATTAGGAGGGAGTTGAGGGTGAAAACTGGAAAATACCTGGGGTCACAGGAGAGTGTTTTTAGAATAAGGGATACATGGGCATATTTGAAATCAGTGGGGATAGAGCCACTGGAGAGTGAGATGTGAAGATGGCAGGGAGGAAAGAACTGAAGGGACAAATATTTGAAGGTACAAAGTGATAGGGGTAGATTATTAGTATTGTTGGAGGAGGTGACATTCTCCTCTTGAGATATGCCTGGGATGGATGAGAGGGTCAAAAATGAGGCAAAAGGAGGTTGGGACTGGAGAAATATTGAATGGTTTCAATTGTTCAGATGAAATAGGTGATAAGTTTATTGGGGGCAAGATACCGGGGTGGAGGGGGAACAAGGAGTTTGATTAAGGGAGTTAATAATCTGAAACAGCTGACACAGGCAATGGGTTTGGGAATTAAGAGGATGGCGAAATAGTGTTGCTGGGTGGAAGAGAGGGCCAAATTGCAGCAGGTGAGGATGAGTTAGAGATGGATGAGTTAGAGATGGATGAGGTCAGCTTGAACCCAAGAGGGAGGAAGTGCACTGTGGAGGGCAATCCAGGTATGAAGATTGGTTGTGTGAGATCAGTGGAGGGACAGGGAAGTAAGTGGAATTCAACAAAAAGAGTGCAGTTTGAGGGAATGGATCTGTGCATCAGGAGAAGATAGGTTGGGTATGGAAATCAAATGGAGCATGATGACTGGAAAATTGGTGTGGGGGAACGTGACATACTCCTTCCTGTCTCAAAAGCCCACAATCTTGACATTATCCATGACTCCTCTCTCTCATTCAACCCACAAATTCAATCCATCACTAAATCCTGTCGGTTCCACCTTCACATCACCACTAAAATCTGCCCTTTCCTCTCCATCCAAACTGCTACCACGTTAATACAATGACTCATCCTACCCAGCCTTGATTACTGTATCAGCCTCCTTCCTGACCTCCCGGACTCCTGCCTCTCCGCATGCCAGTCCATACTTCACTCTGCAGCCTGGATTATTTTTCTACAGAAATGTTCAGGACATGTTTCCCCACTCCTCAAAAAGCTCCAGTGGTTACACATTCACCTCTGCATCAAACAAAAACTGTTCACCATTGGCTTTAAAGCACTCAATCACTTTATCCACTCCTACTTCACCTCACTACGCTCTTACTACAACCCAACATGCACACTTCACTCCTCTGGTGTTCATTTTCCCACTGTACCTCGATCTTGTCTATGTAGCCGGCAACCCCTCGCCACGTCCTCCCTCTGGCCTGGAATGTCATCCCACTTCAAATCTGGCAGACAATTACCTTCCCCACCTTTAAAGTTTTATTGAAGGAGCATCTCCTCCAAGATGGTTTCACTAAGCCCCCCTTTCCCCTTCCCCCACTTCCTTCTGTGCCACCTTGACTTCTTCCCTTTATTCATCCTCTCTCCCAGCCCCTCAAGACTTATGTATATATTTGTAATTTTTTTATATTAATGTCTGTCGCTCCCTCTAGACTGTAAGCTTGTACTAAGCACTTGGAAGACTACAAAATAACAATAAACAGACACATTCCTTGCCCATCTTCAGGCAAATAGCTAAGCCATCCCAAACTCAACGCCTACATGATACCATAGCATATTATTTTATTATGTTCTTTGGAAAGGCAATTTCACAACCTCCTGGAGTGGTGCATTCCAGTGTTAGAGAGACCTGACTAGACCATCCTGTCTTCAAACTAACCCCTCTTATTTTACAAACTTGCAGGTGTGCAATTTGCAACTGTGTGTAATGGTGGCAGAAATTGTGAGACAAAGCTACTGTAAACCAGGAGCTGGGTGTATATGGGGATGTGGGCACATGAGTGTGTGTGTGTGAGTGTGTGTTTTTTTTTTTGTGTGTGTGTGTGTGTGTGTGTGTGTGTGTGTGTGTACTTTCATCGCCTTTTGCCCCTACAATTGGCCCCTGCCACTCCAAACCTTGAAGGCACTTCCAAACAAGAGATACTCCAGCCATTAGATTTTAAGGAAAAATTTGGAATCTGAACCAATTAACACAGTTCAGGAATTTGTTTCCCAACTTAGTGTGTCTCAAAGTCTGATATCCCAATTTTCATGAGAAGGAGCAAATGTTCTCTCCTTAGTTAAGGTCTACCCTCAAGCAGCATGGCTCAGTGGAAAGAGCATGGGCTTTGGAGTCAGAGGTCATGGGTTCGAATCCCAGCTCCGCCACATGTCTGCTGTGTGACCTTGGGCAAGTCACTTAACTTCTCTGAGCCTCAGTTACCTCATCTGTAAAATGGGGATTAAGACTGTGAGCCCCAAGTGGGACAACCTGATCACTTTGTATCCCCCCAAGCGCTTAGAACAGTGCTTTGCACATAGTAAGCGCTTAACAAATGCCAACATTATTATTATTAATGTGCTCTCATCTTTCCAATTTAGAAATGTGTTCTGCCCTTTCTGTATGCAGAAACATGACTTTCATATACCAGTCTAAGAGAAAAAGCACCAGATTTTGGGTCAGAAAACCCGGTGTCTTGTTCTGACTCTGCCTCTGGCCTGCTCTGTAAGCTTGGGCAAATTGCTTCACTTCTCTGGGCCTCTGTTTCCTCATATGTCAAATGGGGATAAACAAGAGTGTGAACCCTGGTAAGACAGGAATCATGTCCAATCTGATAGCCCTGTATGGCTCAGTGGAAAGGGCATGGGCTTTGGAGACCATGGTCATGGGTTCAAATCCCAGCTCTGCCAATTGTCAGCTGTGTGACTTTGGGCAAGTCACTTAACTTATCTGTGCCTCAGTTACCTTATCCATAAAATGGGGATTAAGACTGTGAGCCCCCCGTGAGACAACCTGATCACCTTGTAACCTCCCCAATGCTTAGAACAGTGCTTTGCACATAGTAAGTGCTTAATAAATGTCGTTATTATTATTACTCCAGCCTTTAGTACATAGTAAGCACTTAATAAATGATATGATGACTATTATCTGTAAAACAGGGATAATAATTCTGGATTCACCACTCCTCCCAAATATGTTTCTGAGTGATGGATAAAATCAATGAGCTTACTATCCCTTGTACACAATTTTTTCATCTCTGCTCTTATATCTTGTTCATTAAACCATATCCCTCCCTCCTTCAAAGTCATACTAAAATTTGTCTACCCCATGAAGTGTTTTTCACGGTATTTAAGTATTTACATTGCTCTAAACCTGTTCAACATGCTGGTATTGATACAATATCATTGTGAACCTACTGTGCTGTATTGTACTCTCCCAAGTGCTCAGTGCAGAGCTCTGAACACAGTAAGTGCTCAATAAATGTCATTGATTGACTACATCAAACTCAGTCCTTGTCCCAGTTGGTGTTCATAATCTAAAAGATAGGGAGAACAAGCAGCATTAGCCCCCATTTAACTCAATCAATGAAGCAATCAATTGTATTTAATGAGCATTTACTGTGAGGAATACAGATGAGGAAACTGAGGCTTCAGAGAGTTTCAGTGTCACCCCTAGGTCTCCCAGCCAGGCAGAAGCAGAGCTGAGATCAGAACTCAGATCTCCTGCCAGCCAGCCTTGTCCTCTTTCACCTAGCTCATACTACTTTTCTAGATTAAACCCAACTGTCTGCAGACTCACATTCATCCCCACCTGAAAGGTGCACCTCTGTATGCTTTTCTTGATGTTCTTCTAGAATCTGTACTGTTCCCATCCTGTTGTCATTTGTGCATTTAGTTTATTGGTCTGAATTTGGATGTAAATTCCTGTCCAATCCTTCTCTGGATGCCTGAAAACTCATCATCCAAGGTAGCGCTAACCTTGTCAGGGCAGAAAAAAATCACTGCTATCTGCAGATTGCTTTCAAATGTAAAATTCATTTGCAGATATTTTTCCTGCAGAACTCGTACCTCAGGGAGGGAATGCCACTAAAAAGAAGCAGTCCCCATTGAGGAAAATCCCCGGGGATGAACTATAAATTTAGAAATACCCGAGGGGGACTGCTGCTCCCTGGGGATATCTGTCGTCACCCTGCTGCTCCCTGGGGATATCTGTCGTCACCCTGCTGCTGTTTCCTCCCTCAACCAACATTGGACTGCAATCTGTTCCAGGGCAGGGAACATGACCCGCTCTTTCCGTGTGACTCCCAAAAGCCATTCTCTTCACCTCAGTTGAACAAGGTATCCCCGGTATCCGCTGACTTACCTGCCACCCTAGAGGACTCCTGCTCCCAGCATGATCTGTGAGCACCAGCCTAGGGAGAGGAGTTACTGCCTGTGTTATTGGTATCACCCTCCACACCAGTCAGCCATGCTCCCTCTCCAGGACCCTGCACCATCTATCCCCCACGCCTGCAAGGAAAATCCATCCCTCCCTGCCTTCCATCACTCCAGAGGAGAAGACATAAACAACCCCATCATGAGGCCTCCGCAAGAGCTTGGGAAGGCTGGGGGCGGCTATAGCAGTTGCTCCGGCTGTGGGTGTGCCCTGACTCTGAGCCCCGAGGAGCCTGAAATTCTGCTCCTGTAGCCATCACTCTCCTGATTTTTCTATTAAATTTATTCATCTTTATGTTTTATCCTGCTTTAGTGTTTCAGCATCTCATAACTCCTGATATGTATGCCTACAGGCCCCTCTCCCCAATTTATATTCTTAGATTGTGAGCCCTCTGACATATAGAAACTTCCTAATTTCCGCCTGCTTATTCACTCCCAGTGCTTAATACAGTGCTCTATGCACTGTAAGCACTTAATAAATAATATTACTACTATTTCTATCACAGCTACTATCACTACTATTACTACTACTACAACCCAGGTCCTCTGGGAGCCAGAGGACCTGGACTGAGAAGAAGTGTGGGTCAATGGAAAGAGCCCGGGCTTTGGAGTCAGAGGTCAGGGGTTCAAATCCTGGCTCCACCAATTGTCAGCTGTGTGACTTTGGGCAAGTCACAACTTCTTGGTGCCTCAGTTACCTCATCTGTAAAATGGGGATTAAGACTGTGAACCCCCCGTGGGACAATCCGATCACCTTGTAACCTCCCCAGCGCTTAGAACAGTGCTTTGCACAAAGCAAGCGCTTAATAAATGCCATTATTATTATTATTATTACTAAAATGTTACCTAATAGAAAGACCAAAGGAAAGGTCTGAGCTCTGTCATTTGACTGCTGTATGAGTTGAGACAAGTAACTTAACTTCCCTGTGCCTTGCTTTCCTCATCTGTAAAATGGGTGTTAAATGCATGTTCTTCCTCCTACTTGGACCCCATTTGGGACAGGTATGTTCTCCCTAGCGCTGGGTAACACATGCCATAATTAGGGACTGTCTCTATATGTTGCCGAATTGTACTTCCCAAACACTTAGTACAGTGCTCTGCACACAGTAAGCGCTCAATACGACAATGAACAAATGAATGAATGATTATTATTAACATTCAGTTCAGCTCTCTTTCGCAAAATAACCCCATGAATTTGCAGACTGCTTTGAATTTTCCAAAGCACGTTAATACAGTTTTCTCATTTTACTTTTACAATATCCCTATAATAATAATAATGATGATGGTATTTGTTCAGCTCTTACTATGCACCAAGTGCTGGGGTAGATACAAGGTTATCATGTTGTCCCACTCGGGGCTCACAGTCTCAATCTCCATTTTGCAGATGAGGTAAGTGAGGCACAGAGAAGTTAAGTGACTTGCCCGAAGTCACACAGGTGACAAGTGGCGAAGTCAGGATTAGAACCCATGACCTCTGACTCCAAATCCCAGGCTCTTGCCACGAGACCATGCTGCTTCTTGATGACATAGGGAGAGGCAGGCATAATAATAATAATAATAATGATAACAATAATAATGGCATTTATTAAGCGCTTACTATGTGCAAAGCACTGTTCTAAGTGCTGGGGAGGTTACAAGGTGATCAGGTTGTCCCACACAGGGCTCACAGTCTTCATCCCCATTTTACAGATGAGGTAACTGAGGCACAGAGAAGTTAAGTGACTTGCCCAAAGTCACACAGCTGACAAGTACATATTTATTTGTACATATTTACTATTCTATTTATTTTGTTAATGATGTGTATGTAGCTTTATTTTTATTTATTCTAGTGACTTTGACACCTGTCCACATGTTTTGTTTTGTTGTCCGTCTCGCTTCTAGACTGTGAGCTCGTTGCTGGGTAGGGACCGTCTCTATATGTTGCCAACTTGTACTTCCCAAGCACTTAGTACAGTGCTCAATAAATACAACTGAATGAATGGAGTGGTGGAGCAGGATTTGAACCCATGACCTCTGACTCCAAAGCCTGGGCTGGGGAATCAGAGGTTGTGGGTTCCAAGGTATCTCTTCAGATGAGGGAATTGAGGCCCAAAGGAGTTAAGTGACTTGCTCAAGATTACCCAGCAGGACAGTGGCATAGCCTGGACTAGAACTCAGAACTCTTGAGTCCCCATCCTGTGCACTTTCTACTAGATGATTCTTCTTTGATAAATTGGTTCAGTGTCTACTTTTACTGTCTGACTGTTCTTATTGTTAGATGTTCTTATTTTGGAACCCCAGAGAGCAGTGTGGTCTAGTGAACAGATCTGAGAGTCAGAGGACCTGGGTTCTAATCCCCATTAGTCACTTGCCTTCTATGTGACCCTATTCAAGTCACTTTACTTCTTTGGGCCTCTGTTTCCTCATCTGGAAAATGGGGTTAAAATTTATTCTCCCTCCCCCTTAAACTGGGAGCCCCATGTGGTTCAAGGAGTATGACCAACGTGAATATCTTGCCTTTTTTTTTTAATGGTATATGTCAAGAGCTTATTATGTGTCAAGCACTGTTCTAAGCCCTGGAGTAGATACAAGTTAATCAGATAAGACATAAGTCTCTTGTCCCACAAGGGCCTCACCCTCTAATCACTTAGTACAGTGTTTGGCACATAGTAAGCTCTTAGCAAATGCCACAGTTATTATGACTGAGAAGGCTAGAATGGAGATTAGGGAAGCACATAGCAAAGCTTGTTTTAATTTTTTTATGGTCTTCGTTAAATGTGTGCCAGGCACAATACTAAGCACTGGGCGTGGCCCAGTGGAAAGAGCACGGGCTTGAGAGTCAGAGGTCATGGTTTCAAATCCTGGCTCTGCCACTTGTCAGCTGTGTGACCTTGGGCAAGCCACTTAACTTCTCTGTTCCTCAGATACCTCATCTGTAAAATGGGGATTAAGACTATCAGTCCCACGTGGAACAACCAGATCACCTTTTATCCCCTCAGTGCTTAGAACAGTGCTTCGCACATAGTAAGCGCTTAACAAATACCATCATTATTATTATTGTTATTTACAAGCTAATCAGGTTGGATATAGTCCATGTCCTACAATGGGGCTCACAGTCTTGAACCCCATTTTACTTATGTGGTAATTGAAGTTAAGTTCAATTAACTAGAAGAGAAGTTAAGTGATTTCAATTAAGTTCGATTAACTTGAAGAGCAGTTAAGTGATTTACCCAAGATCCCAGAGCAGACAGGTAGCAGAGCCAGAATTTACTGTTTATGGTTATATTGTCCTTTCCCAAGGACTTAGTACAGTGCTCTGCCACACAGTATTTGCTTAATAAATATGATTGAATGATGAATGAATTAGAATCGAGGGCCTTCTGATTTCCAGAACCAAACTCTATCCCCTAGGCCACACTGCTTCTCCCAATCTACTAGGAATGGATAAACACCAAAACATCTCTGCCCTCTGAGCAAATCAGATGGCCTGGAGCTGGAGTGGGGTCTGGGATGCAGGAATATATGATTTCCTAAGCTTCACAGCACAGAGGTTAGGAACAAGTGACAGAATTCTCAATTAAACCGGACAATGCTGGCCAACCTCGGTGATGTGTTTGATGCCCCCATTAATTCATTCATTCAATCATATTTATTGAGTGCTTACTGCGAGCAGAGCACTTGGAAAGTACAATTTGGGAAAAGATAGAGACAATCCCTACCCAACAACAGGCTCACAGTCCAGAAGGGGTGAGACAGACAACAAAACAGAACAAGTAAACAGGCATCAGTAGCACCAAAATAGAATTATAGATATATACACGTCATTAATAAAATAAGTAGACTAATAAATGGCAGTCAAGCTGATTGCCAACTACAGGCCTTTGTTTCTATTCCACCTATCCTCCTTGTTCCCTGTACTGTATGGATTTTGTTATCTTGTCACCTTTCATGTCTTTTTTTCTCATCCATTTAGCTGCTTGGGTCTCCAATGCTGGTTCGGGCCCAAAACTCCTCTGGCGCCCAAGCAAAGGAAAGGGATGCCCTTTGGCCAGTACATGACATTCATGTTCTGCTCTCACTTGCTCCCGGAGTCTGTCCCTTTCAAATCTCGCTCCCTCAATTTGTTTGTGCTGATGGAGTCTGGTACCCAGGAGGAAGATTTCTGCTGCTTCCCGACTCTTGCTGTGGCTCAGCAGTGAAAAGACCAGCTTGCAACCATTATCCGCCCTCTCCCCAGAGCTCTGAGTCATTTCCAGTCATAGTTGCACTCATCAACCAAGAAAAGAAGCCGAAAAGACTGTTACATTCATTTTGGGACTGGGAAAATCGAGTTCCAGAGGATAGAAGTGATTTGACTGAAGTCAGAGGGCCAGAGAACTCTAAAGGTTTACAGACCAGGACTCACTTTGTAAGGTCCCACAAAAACTTAGTAAAGTGTTCTGCACATAGTAATCATTCAATAAATACCATTGATGATGATAACTAGTACTCACTCTGGGCAAATGTCCGTGGTTATTAGAGGTTCTGTCATCTGGGAGAGCCACATGGCCGCATCTAACTATCCTTCTTGTTGGAAACATCAACGCTGAGAAATCATTCTGAACATGCATGCCTTCCCCTTTTATCTGTATAGGGGTGGGGGCAGGGGAGGGGAGAGCAGGATAGGGGGAAGCAGCATGGCCTAGTGGAAAGAGCATGGGTTTAAGAGTCAGAGGATCTGGGTTCTAATCTCAGTTTCATCACTTGCCTAATATGAACTAAGGCAAGGCACTTAACTTTGCTGTACCTCTGTTTCCTCATCTGTAAAATGAGGTCTCAATACCTGTTCTCTCACCCACTTAGACTGCAAGCCCCACATTGGACAGACACTGTGTCTCACCTCATTATCTTGTATCTAACTCTGTACTAGGAACATAGCGAGGGCTTAACAAATACCACAGTTATTATTTTAATTATTATTAAAGAAGGGAGAAGCAGCAGTCTGGAATATTGGTATTACAAATTCCAGAATGCTGTGGGCCATAAATTTAGCATTCTCCTTGACTCCTCTCCCTCATTCAACCCACATATTCAATCCTTCACATAAATTCTATCGGTTCCACCTTCATATCACTAAAATCCTCCTTTTCCTCTCCATCTAAACTGCTACTACATTAATCCAAGGATTTATTTGATCCCTCTTTGATTACTGTATCAGCCTCCTTGCTGACCTCCCAGCATCCTGTCTCTCCTCACTCTAGTCCATACTTCCCTCAGATCATTTTCCCACAAAAATGTTCCACCTATGTTTCTCCATTCCTCAAGAAACTCCAGTGGTTAACCATCCACCTCCATGCCAATCAAAACCTCCTCACCACTGACTTTAAAGCACTCAATCTTCTTGCCCCCTCCTACCTCACCTTGCTACTCTTCTACTACAGCCCAGCCCACGCACTTTGCTTCTCTAATGCAAACCTTTGCTCAATAAATACAATTGAATGAATGAATGAATGCCTCTATCTCATTTATCTCGTCGTTCATCTCTCACCCACATCCTGCCTCTGGCCTGGGAAGCCCTACCTTATCATAGCCAAGAGATAATTACGCTCCCCACCTTTGAAGCCTTATCGAAAACATATCTCCTCCAAGAAGCCTTCCCTGACTAAGCCTTTCTTTCCTCTTCTCCCACTCCCTTCTGCATAACCCTTACTTGCTCCCTTAATTCATCCCTGCTTCCAGCCCCACAGCACTTCTGTACATATTAATTTATTCATATTAAGGTCTGTCTCCCCCTCTAGACTGTAAGATCATTGTGGGCAGGGAATATGTCTATTTATTGTTATATTGTAATAATAATAATATTAATGACATTTATTAAACGCTTACTATGTGCAAAGCACCGTTCTATGCACTGGGGAGGTTACAAGGTGATCAGGTTGTCCCACGTGGGGCTCACAGTCTTAATCCCCATTTTACCGATGAGGTAACTGAGGCCCAGAGAAGGTAAGTGACTTGCCCAAAGTCACCCAGCTGACAGTTGGCAGAGCCAAGATTTGAACTCATAACCTCTGACTCCAAAGCCCATGCTCTTTCCACTGAGCCATGCTCTCCCAAGTGCTTAGTGCAGTGCTTTGAACACAGTAAATGTTCAACACAAATGAATGAGAGTAAGAACTGAGAAAGTCTCAGGGGGCTGTGGAAGCTCCAAAGTTGAATGTGCCCAAGAATGTCCACAGTTTAGTGCAAGGAAGGCCAACCATTTACCGAAAGGAAGCCTAATTCTGGTACATTTGAGGATTTTTCTCAAACTGCCTAGGCAATGTAAAATTCAGCACTCTTCCACTACACTGGGACATATTACCCGTCAATCCCAATGTTTAAGCCAAGCAATGCTCCTTCCTGAGGCTACCTGAGAAGCCACTCTGAGAAGCAGTATGGCTCAGAGGAAAGAGCATGGGCTTTGGAGTCAGAAGTCATGGGTTCAAATTCTAGCTCCACCAATTGTCAGCTGTGTGATTTTGGGCAAGTCACTTAACTTCTCTGTGCCTCAGTTACCTCATTTGTAAAATGGGGATTAAGACTGTGAGCCCCCCGTGGGACAACCTGATTACCTTGTAACCTCCCCAGAACTTAGAACAGTGCTTTGTACATAGTAAGCGCTTAATAAATGCCATCATTACTATATGACTATTATCATAAATCACATTGAATTCCACCCAAGATGGGCTGAATAGGAAAGGCCTTTTGACAACTGGACTGAGCAGGGGCAGAGAGAAAACACCTTGGTAAGGGGTGTATCGAGGATGGTGTCGGGGGTGAGAGAAGATGGTTCCCCCTGGGGCTTCCCCAAGAATCAATTTGAAAGTGAAAAAATGACCTCTAGCATCTCATTTTCCAACCAGATGAAATTCTGAGAGAAGAGCTTCCCCCTATTGCAAGTTTCTCTAGTTGGATGCTGCTTATCTATACTAAGGTTTACCAGGGTTCCACCTTGGCCACTCAAGAATTGGCAGTCAGTGGTTCTGGTCCCTCCATGTTTGTGGGTTCCCAGCTTTGGTAGAGTATACCTGTTATTGGGAGGTAGTGCAGCCTAGTGGAAAGAGCAGAGGACTTGGTGCCAGGACACTAAGGTTCTTGTCCTTGACTTTGCACTTGAATGTTGTATGACCTTGGGGAAGTCACTTAATCTGCAAAATGGTTCCCACTTCCTTCTAGACTATAAGTCTCTTGTGGGATAGGGACTGTGTCCAATCTGACACAGAGAAGCAGCATGCCCTAGTGGAATCAGGCATGGCCTAGGAATCAGAGGACCTGGGTTCTAATTCTGCATCTTCCATGTACTTCCATGTACTTCCATGTATTTCTCTGTGCCCCATTCCCTCATCTGCAAAATAGGGATTCAATACCTGTTTTCCCTCCTACTTAAATAGGGGTAACCTATTTTATATCTTATCCAGTGCATAGTATATTCATTCATTCATTCAATTGTATTTATTGAGCACTTACCGTGTGCAGAGCACTGTACTAAGTGCTTGGGAAGTACAAGTTGGCAACATATAGAGACGGTCCCTACCCAACAGTGGGCTCACAGCATATGATAAACACTTGAGACACCACGATTATTATTATTATCTTGAATCTACCTCACACATGGACTATAATAAGCACATAATAAATACCATAGTTGTTATTGAGAGCAATGACAGTAACAATGTCACATATTTATATTTATGACAGATTTCAAATGTTAAATGACACGATGAAATGAGTACAATGAACACCTCTTTCAATGAATTTTTTTTAAAAGGCACTTCGTATGGGCCACGCATGGTATTAAGCTGCCTGTTTACTTGTTTTGATGTCTAACTCTCCCCTTCTAGACTGTGAGCCTGGTGTGGGCAGGGATTGCCTCTATTGCTGAATTGTACTTTCCAAGCCCTTAGTATAGTGTTCTGCACACAATAAGCGCTCAATAAATATGATTGAATGAAAGAATGAATGGAAACTCTGGAGTACAGTCAAACTGATCAGGTTGGACACAGTCCAGGTTCCACATGGGGCTCACAGTCTTACTCCTCATTTTACAGAGGAGGTAACTGAGGCACAGAGAAGTAACTTGCCCAAGGTCATACAATAGACAAGTACCAGAGGCAGGGCTAGAACCCAAGTTCTCTGACCCCTAAGCCAATTACTAGGCCACGCTGCTTCTTAATTCAGCCAACTCTCTTCCTAAAGCGAGTTAGGTGCTTTTATATCCATGATGCCCACTGTAACTGCTCCACTGGCTGTCGCCCTCCTACTATGGTGTTTCAGTTTGGTGTATTGGCTTCTGGAGAGAGGGGCCAGCCCTTGGCTCTGCCCTGAAGATGCCCAGTAGCCACAGGAGTGTGTGCTAACCCAAGGGTGGAGAGATGCTGGAATGGAACCTCCAAGGTGGTTCTGGAACCTGCATTGTTGGATCTGGATGTCATCTAATTCATCCTTCTAATTTATGGATAGCCCTGTATGGAGACAGGGGAAGGATTCCCTTTTGCTCTTCCCTCCTCCCAGTCCTACAGAACCTATGTACATATCTGTAATTTTATATGTTTGTATTGATGTTTGTGGCCCCCATTCTAGACTGTGAGCTCGTTGTGGGCAGGGAATGTCACTGTTGTTGTACTGTAACATGGTTTAGTGGAAAGAGCATAAGCTTGGGAGTCAGAGGTCATGGGTTCTAATCCCGGCTCCGCCACTTGTCAGCTGTGTGACTTTGGGCAAGTCACTTCACTTCTCTGTGCCTCAGTTACCTCATCTTTAAAAGAGGGATTAAGACTGTAAGCCTCACATGGGACAACCTGCTTACCTTGTATCTACCCCAGTGCTTAGAATAGTGCTTGGCACATAGTAAGTGCTTAACAAATACCATCATTATTATTATTGTTACCCAGCACTTAGTATAGTGCTCTGCACACAGTAAGCGTCCAATAAATACGGTTGAATGAATGAATGATTCAGTGATCTCTGAAGTGTCCTTCCATCCATATACTGGATCTAACTAACCTGGGCATATTTCACCTGCTTATTTGATTAATCTTCTCTTAATGCACTTTGGAGGTTGGGAATGGGGAAGCTGAGAGAGTAGAAAAACCTGACCCTAGCAACAACTTCCAGCAAATCATCCAGAACGAGAGCCAGCCAAAGACCGCCTAATACCAGCCTCTGTCCTTTCTCAGAGTCTCTTCAGTGACTCCCCCATTTAGGGAAGATCTCTATGCCTGTTTCATTGATAAGAGCACTTGTTTGGACCTGGGCCTCACTGTTTGCTTTGACTGCACCTGACATATTAGCGTTCCTCAATCAACATGTTAGTTGGGATTCTGATGACTGATGTGATGAGCCACGGCAATTATCAGAATCTGATAAACATCCTGCCTATTTTCGAGTCAGTTCTGCTAGCCAAGCAGAGACCGCATCACACAGGAACTCACAATAAGCCCTCAAATTCGGGGGTGCTTATCTGAGCGGCACCTCCAAGCCAGAGAAGATTAGACAGCTTATGGACTGCCTTCCCCAGCCAGAGTGAAAGGAAGGTAGAGAGAAAACAGGCTACAGATGAAAGGAGAGTAGAGAAATGCTATAAACCACATTGAGCTCAAAAGAAGCCAAATTCATACTCAGGCTGACCCAGTGGCCAAAGACCTGCTCCAGCAATGATAAGAAAAATAGTTCACCAAGGCACATTCATTTTAGTTGGGTCGAGGGAGCTGATCCCCCTCTGGATCTCCCATTGGATAAGCGTTGTCAGGGGTATGCCGTTGAGCTGTTCCAATGAGATGTAATAATTGAATTTGTTTTCATTTAATTTGGAGGGCCTTTAATTAAAAGCCAGGTTTGTGTGTGTGCAGAGAGATAAAGCCCGGCACACAGAGGCTGGGGGTAATTTAGGTGCTGAATGCAATAATTAATTGTAAATTTGGAGGTCAGGCGACTGGCTCCATCTTCCTGAAATCAGAACCATGAGCTGGCCATCCGGACGGAATAGATTCGTGAGTGGCGGAAACGCTTAAGTGATTTTTGAAGCCTTAATAGCAATTACAGAGTAGCATGGAGGTTAATTTGTCAAATTCATTAATCAGAGACATAAGCACGTCCATGCTCACCCACTGAAAGGCAACCTGGAAAAGCATCTTTCCAACCACAATTTCCCAGCACTCACTCTTTGGTTGAAATGCTGAAAAGTCCAAGTCGGTGATTAATGCACTACAGACCTCTGCTCTAACCGCATGCTGCTAAGTAAGGTCATTCCCCACCTTCTCCTGGCCCAAGATGACCTCCTAACCTCAACCCTGCCTGAAATGCTGCCCCCAGATACCTAACCCTGGGCCTTTAGAGTACCAGAACTGGGTCTGAAAGAAAATGATAGGATATGTGGGGATGCCATGCTTGTTTATTAGAATTCAAGGATTGAGAATTAATTTCAGGAGGTGAGGTTGGAATTAATGCCCAATATTAATCTCTGGAGGCAGGATTAGAGGGTTTATCCTAAGCCATTCATCTTCAGATAAAGTTGCATTTTCTGATATAAGGAAATGATAAAACAAAGGTTGAGCACCAACAGATATTTGTGTCCCTGAGAAATGACATTCCATGAGATGGACACTTTGTGCATGATGGAACTTTACTGTAAAATCTTTCCTCAACAGATAGTAGGGTAACTAGAGGTAATATTACTGCCCTACCACTTTGTCCCTCTTGCAGTAAATGAGGTGGAGCCCCATTGAATAAATGTTGGCCCCCAGATTCAGACCCCAAAATCACGTTTGTAAATTCCAACCGGTGGTGTGTCCTCAAGGTTGATCCTGCCCGGGCCATTGTTCATGGCCACTGGGAAATGGCCATGGTGGAATTTAATTCATTTATGCATTCATTCATTCATTTTCATTCATCTATTTGTTCATTTGTTCAATCATTCATTTGTTTGTTCATTCTTTCATTTGTTCATTCATTTGTCCATCCATCCATTCATTCATTCAGGGACATTTATTATCTACTGTGTAAAGCACTCTTCCAAACGCTGGACAAGAAGACAATAAAGGAAGGGTAAGAAGACACAGTGCAGGGGAAACCCACCCTTCCTTATCCCAAATCCCCTTGGCCCTCACTGGACCAGATGAGAGCTGGGAAGGGGATGATCCATTTCCCCATAGCTGAGGGTTTCCTCTTAAAAGTAGGGGTAGAAGGAGCCAGAATGCATCGGGACAGAGAGCTGCTGTGAAACTGGAAGCTGGATGGGTCATTTTGGTATTGCCACAGTGGCGTCAGATTTCACAGACTCGGGAACAGAGCCCAAGTACAGGCACAAAGTGGCACTTGCAGGCCCTGCTGGTAAAATTGGCAGCTGTGACGATACACGTGAGTTGGAGGTTGCAGGCAGAGCAGTTGCAGATGGAGGTTTCAGGGAAACAACACGGCCTAGTATAGATCATGGGCCTGGGAGTAAGAAGGACTTGGGTTCTAATTCCAGCTCCACCACTTGTCTGATGTGTGACCTTGGGAAAGTTCCTTCACATCCCTCTCCCTCGATTTCCTCATCTGTAAAATAGAGAGTAAGACTGTGGGACAGGGACTGTGTCCAGTCTGATTAGACTGTATCTACTCCAGTGGCCCACCGGCTAGCATGGCGTAGTGGACAGAGCATGGGCCTGGGCATCAGATGGACCTGGGTTCTAATCCTGGCTCCGCCATTGGTCTGCTTTGTGATCTTGAGCAGATCATTTCACTTCTCTGGGCCTCAGTTACCTCATCTATAAAATGGGGATTGGCACTGAGCCTCATGTGGGACAGGGACTCTGTCCAACCTGATTGGCTCGTACCCACCTCAGAGCTTAGTACAGTGCCTGGTGTACACAGTAAGCACTTAAACTACCACAATTATTATTATTATTATTCCTTCCTTTCCCTCTCCTCTCAACTTCTTTCCCTCATTCTCTTCTTCCTCCCCTCCTTTCCACCACCCGGCCACAGCCACCCCTGGGGTTTTGGTGTGAAGCTGAGGGGTTGTTCAGTGAGGAGCACATCAGACAAGCTGGACAGGAAGAAGAGAGTCCTCAGGTCTGTCCTAGCCCTTCAGTTCTTCCATAAACTGAACTGCAGCTGGGGGTCTCCCCAGACTCTGGGGAGAACTGCCCTGGGTGAAGAGGAGAAACAGCTGTTATGGTAGATCCAAGTTAACCAGGTCAGACATGGTCCCACATAGGGCTCACAGCCTAATTAGGAAGGAGAACAGGTATTTAATCCCCATTTTACAGCTGAAGCGCAGAGAAGTTAAGTCACTAGCCTAAGGTCACCCAGCAGGCAAGCGGCAGAGCTGGAATTAGAACCCAGAGTCTGATTCCCAGGCCCATGCTCTTCCCACTTGGCCACCCTAGTCTCATATCATGGTTAGACTACTGGTCACCCTCCCTCCAACCCTTACTCACTAACCTCCTGTCATCTTCCCAAAACACCACTCACATTTCTCAACTCCTCTAGAACTCAAATGGCTGCCCTTCTATTTTTTTTAATGGTATTTGTTCTCCTCTTGCATCAATCAAAAGCTGCTTGCAACTAGCTGTAAAGTTCTCTACCACCTTTCTCTTTTTTCTATTTTAAACACTACAGTTTTCCCTGTCCCTAATCTATTTTAGTTGCTTTCTCCCCCATAGACTGTAAGCTACCTGTGGGCTGGGATCACATCTACAAACTGGTTTTCATAGTTCCCCAGGCTCTTATTTTGTATATAGTAAACACTCAATATATTTGATTTATTGTTTGATTAATAATAATAATGATGGCATTTATTAAGCACTTACTATGTGCAAAGCACTGTTTTAAGCGCTGGGAAGGTTACAAGGTGATCAGGTTGTCTCACGAGGGGCTCACAGTCAATTCCCATTTTACAGATGAGGTACCTGAGGCACAGAGAAGTTAAGTGACCTGCCCAAAGTCACACAGATGAAAATTGGTGGAGCCAGGATTTGAACCCATGACCTCTGACTCCAAAGCCCGGGCTCTTTTCCACTGAGCCACGTTGATTGATAAATGCCAGCTCTGTCCTCCTGCTACCCCCTAATCTGAACTCTTTGCTCCGCCCAAGCTTATGTCTCAGTTACAGCTCACTTTCAATTCACCTACTTTCCAATTCCTTGCTCATGCTGTACTCCCAACCTAAACCACCCCCCAACCCAAATCTTCCCAAGCTCAACCCTCCCCCTCTTCAAAACTTTCCTAAACCCGATCTCCTCCTGCAAACCTTCCCTGAATAATTCCAGAATCACCAGTGAGTATACCCATTTTCACCCCTAGGGTATATTCATTCAATCGTATTTATTGAGCACTTACTGTGTGCAGAACACTGTACTAAACACTGAGGTAGATACAATATAAGTAGATTAGGCACAGTCCTGGTCCCACATGGGAGTAACAGTCTAAGTGGGTGGGAGAAGAGATATTTACTCCATTTTACAGATTAGGAAATTGAGTCATGGAGAAGTGAAATGACTTTCCCAAGGTCATATAGCAGGCAAGTAGTGGAACCGGGATTAGAACCCTGATATCCTGATCCTCAGTCCTGTGCTCTTTCCACTAGGCTTCATTCTTCCCATGATATAAGGGGAGTTTGGCTCTCCCAGAGAGTCTTTGCCACAGCAGAAGTCACATAGCCCCAGTCTTCTCTTCTGGTACACTCCCATCCCAGAGAAATTATTATGTCACCTAGAGATTTGGCTTCCCTTCCTCTCCAGCTCTATTTCGGGAACACGTTGAGTACTCCTTTTGAGTGAAAGCTTATGTTAAGAAGAAAAATGTCATTGCCAGTGGCTCTTTTTGATGTTGCTGGGAGACAAAGCAGGCAAATGGAGGTCTTCTAACAGGCTTACAAACGGAAGAAATCTATTTTCAATAAGCCTCCAAAGAGGAGAGAAGAGCTTTGTAATATATTTGTATATTCTGAAGGTCCTTTCCTTGAAAAGGGAGATGTTCTGCAGGATGCGGAATGGTCCACTTGAAAACTGGGAAAATCTCATAGGGCTCTGAAGGCCTATTTGGCCAGCCTGAACTGTTTCTAGCTCCGTACTCACTCAAAGACTATCAGACTCATAGGGACTGCATCCATCCTGATAAGCTTGTACTTACCTGGCAATTAGTACATAGTAAGTGCTTAGTAATTACTATATAATAATAATATACCATAATAGAAGCTCAGAAAAGCTTGAAGTCAGTGAGCAGTAATGCGTGACCAGTGGGGGGAATTAGTGAAGCTCTTGTTATGTTGTTTATTAAGTGCCTTCTCTGAGTAAAGCACTGTACTAAGCACAAAGAACATAAAGAACAGTCAGTCCCTGGCTCTCAAGGGGTTCCCAATCTAACCCAGAGCTGACAGGTTGGCGATGGACTTACGGAAAGTCATAAAAATATCAGAACCCAAAGCACCAGAAGAGAACCAAAACACTGAATCAATCAATTACTAGTATTTGGGGGCACCTACTATGTGTGGAGCACTGTACTAAGCCCTTGGGAGAGTACAATAATAATAATGAATTGCCCAAAGTCACACAGCTGACAATTGGCAGAGTCGGTATTTGAACCCATGACCTCTGACTCCAAAGCCCGTGCTCTTTCCAGTGGGCCATGCTGTTTCTCTAGCAGCATGCTTCAATAGCTAATAGACATGATCCCTGTCCTCAAGGAGTTTACAGTCAAGCTGGGAAGACTGACACTAAAGTAAATTCCAGATAGGAGGAAGTAATGAGTGCAAAGATTTGCACTTAAGTGCTTCAGCAGCTGTGAGTCCAGAGGCTTAGGTGACTTGGAAGAGCTGAAGTGGCTGTTGGATGGGAGAAGAGATGGGGACATAAGAAGCAATCCCTCCCCTCAAGTTGCTTACAACCAGATAGCAAAACAAGTCAACTAAGAGGACAGAACAAACAGTAGTCAAGAGTGGGCCTGCAGACATAAATGACAAGTCCAAGTGGATAATCAATATAAAAGAAATAAAAAAAGACTAGCGGTAAAGAGGGGACACAGTTTTAGCTCCAAAATTGCCACTAGACCATGTTGGTACAGTCATTCATTCATTCAATCGTATTTATTGAACGCTTACTGTGTGAAAAGCACTGTACTAAGTGCTTGGGAAGTACAAGTTGGAAGCATTTGGGAAGTACAAGTTGGAAAAGTAACTAGTAACCAGTTCCTTCCTCCTACCTGTAATTTATTTTATCAGTCAATCCATTGTATTTAGTGAGAAATTATTTTATGCAGAGCACTGGTAAGCCTTAGGAGAGCACAATACAACAAAGTTCATAGACAAGTACACTGCTCACAGAGAGCTTACAGTTTAGAGGAGCTTTCAACAACTGCCTCCCCTGCTAGATAATAAGCTCCTCAGAGACAGAAATCAGGACTACTAGCTGGCACTGCATCTGAGTGACCATAGGCAAGTTATTTATCCTCTCTGGGAGTAAAATGGGAATAAGGATACCCACCTCGCTATCTAACAGGATCCTTTGAGGATACAATAAGGAATGTGAAAGCAATTTGGAAAAATGAAAGCATGTTACCAATTCACAGTACTATTATATTATCACAAACCAGGTACCCAGGATCAACTCAGAAAGTGCCTGTGCCTGGACATCCTAGAACCTCCTTCTGCATATTTTTTCAAAGGCCAAACAGCCCAAAACTAATGGGTCCAGGTATGGGAGGACTCAGACTCTCCCCTAGTAAACGTATTTATTAAGCACCCACTGGGTGCAGTGTACTATATTAAGCACTTGAGAAAGTATCACAGAAGCATGAGACGCTTTCCCAAGCCCACAAATAGAGTAACCAGAATAAATATGTTGACATATGTTAACAGAATAAATATGTTGATTTTCAGTATGTTGAAAATCAGGAGTACGTACATACAAATATGTATAAAATACCGAGGGAGGGAATATGCAAATATGCAAACCCTATAGAGGCAAATGAGGGGTCGATGTGACCAATCTCTCCTGTTTCTTAATGGCCCGACCACCACACCTCACGTCTTGTTTTCCCACTTGATTGCTTAAACCAAGTTGTAGTGCTCCCTTGCTTCTTCTCCTATTAGTTTCATTTTTGCCCTGGTGTAGATAATGATTGATTGTTAATGCTCCTTATTGAGGTAGGATAGTCTGGGATCGAGTGTCATGGCTCTCTATGCCCTATTGTCCCACCAGTCTCTGGGAACCACTCTGAGCCCACTTGACTCAGCTGTGGGGTGGTTGTGGCCACTGGCCACTGGTCTAGTCACTGGTCCAGGAAACAGAGAAATTTCCTGATTGAGGAGATGGATTCCCAAAGGAAGAGGGGAATGAAGGAGGGAGCGCGGATTTGGGCTCTTTATTTGGATGTCCTCTGGTCACCTCAAGCTTAATATGTCTAAAACTGAACTTATCTTCCCACCCAAACCCTGTCCTCTCACTTTCTCATCATTGTAGATAGCATCACCACCTTCCTGCCTCACAAGACGGTAACTGTGATATTTTCCTTGACTCTTCTCTCTCATTCAACCCTTATATTCAATCCAACACTAAATCCTGTCGATTCCACCTTTGCAGTATCGCTAAAATCCACCATCCAAGCTGCTACCACATTAATCCAATCATTTATCCTTGATTACCGGATCAGCCTCCTTTCTGACCTCCCAGCCTCCTGTCTCTCCCCACTCCAGCCCATACTTCATTCTGCTGCCCAGATCATTTTTCTACAAAGAAGTGCAGTCCATGTGTCCCCACTCCTCAAGAAACTTCAGTGGTTGCCCATCCACCTCCACATCAAATAAAAACTTCTCAATGTTAGCTTTAAGGCACTCAATCCCCTTATCCCCGCCTACCTCACCTCCCTACTTGCCTATTACAACCCAGCCTGCACATTTCGCTCCTCTATTTGTTCTGACAATTTTGACACCCATCTACATGTTTTGTGCTGTTGTCTGTCTCCCCCTTCTAAACTGTGAGCCCGTTGTTGGGTAGGAACCATCTCTATATGTTGCCAAATCAAGTGTTTAGTACAGTGCTGTGCGCACAGTAAGAGCTCAATAAATATGATTGAATGAATAATACTAACCTTCTCACTGTACCTTGATCTCTTCTATCTTGGCACCACCCTCTTGCTCACGTCCTACCTCTGTTCTGGAACGCCTTCCCTCCTCATAGCCAACATATAATTATTCTCCCCCTCTTCAAAGCCTTATCGAAGACATCTCCTCCAAGAGGCTTTCTCTAACTAAGCCCTCCTATCCGCTCCTCCTCCCTTCTGCATTGGACTGACTAGCTTCCTTCATTTACCACCCCTCCCAGCCCTACAGCACTTATGTACATACCTTTAATTTATTTATATTAATCTCTGTTTCTCCCTCTAGACTGTAAGCTGACTGTGGGCATTGGTTGTTATATTGTAATAATAATAATGCTGGTATTTGTTAAGTGCTTACTATGTGCCAAGCACTGTTCTAAGCGCTGAGGGGATACAAGGTAATCAGGTCGTCCCACATGGGGCTCACAGTCTTCATCCCCATTTTACAGATGAGGTAACTGAGGCTCAGAGAAATTTAGTGACTTGCCCAAAGTCACATAGCTGACAAGTGGCGGAACCGGGATTTGAACCCATGACCTCTGACTCCAAAGCCCGGGCTTTTTCCATGGAGGCAAGCCAAGTGCTTAGTACAGTGCTCTGCACACAGTAAGCATTCAATAAATACAAATGAATGAATGAATACATTGGTTGGGAATGAAGACAGACCAAGTGCATGACTTTGCAAACTCTTTCCTTATCTTTCCCCTTGGAGATCACGGACCAAGCGGACCACGCCTGCTGCTGAGTGATGTTGCCAGGACTAGGCATTCGCAGTCTCTCCCCTCCTCCCCGTTTCCCTGCTCTTTCCCTTTTTTTCCCTCCTTGAACTCCAAGTCTGGGGACGTAGCCAGGATCAGAGTTAAGTTGCAGCCGGCTAGGACTGTGCTTAATTAAACATTTTAATTAAAATCTACAAGAGTGATTGCTCCTGTCAGTGGCTGAGAGGAAGGCTAATAAAGACCCTTCCATCCGGTCCCACGAGCAGCCCAAGGACGTGCCGCTGGCAGAGAGGCAGTCTTGTGCCCCTGAGACAATGGACAGCAGCGGGGAAGCCTGAACACCCTGGTGGCTTCCTCTGACTGCTTCCTTGGAGATGTCAATAAAGGCCACACGCCTTCCCCTTCCTCATGGGTTCTAGCACTGGCCTCCTGGGGAACAAGGGCATTCATGCAGAGGAGGCACCCACTGAGATGCCAAAGCTCTTTCTGGGCAGGGTTCCCTTCCCCTCACATTGAAGCTATCTTACCCATGGAGAGCAGAGTCAGAGCAAAGGCAACTTAATCTGGATCTAGGTCTCTCTGAACACTCCTAAACCCCTGGCAATTCACACTCCAAGCAGAAGAAGCTCATTAGCAAGTCCCTGACAGCCCCCCCCAGTTAGAGGAGGTTAACAGTTTGGCTGTCCCATCCTGGTTCACTTCACTGACCTCATTAGCAGAACCACTGGAACAGGCAGGGCCATTGGCAGCAATTTTGAGTTTCATTTTCCTCCCCTGATTCCATGCACAACCTCCCTCTCCCCAGCAGCCTGGTTCAGAGCTCTGAGAATGGGGGCTTGCCAGAGAAAGAGGGATGGGAGAGTGGCGCGGTGTAGACAGGGGGAGGAGCCAGGCGGATCTCAGTTGAAACCAGGGAGACCCACCCAATCACCTAAAGGCTAACCACCTGCAGGAAATTAAGGAGGCAGAGTAAAGCTCTGCTCCCCTCCATCTCTGTGTGGCTGCTCCCAGCTGTTCTTGATAATTCCTGGGACTCCCTCTAATCTCTGAGCTTGGACCACTCTTGTCTGAGTGTAGAACATTGTACAACACAACAGAGTTGGTAGACACGTTCTCCGCCCACAAGGAGATTACAGTCTAGAGGGATTCTCCTAGGGCCTGGCCCACTGGATGGCTCTCCCAAAGTCCCACCTGCAGAGCCAGTCACTAGGGATCTAGTGAACAGAACAGAGGAGTGGAAATCAGGGACCTGGGTTCTAATCCTGGCTCTGCCATTCGTCTGCTGTATGACCTAGGGCAAGTCACTTAACTTCCTTGTGTCTTGAAATCCTCTTTGGTAGAATGGGGATTAAATAGCTGTTGCTCCTCCTGCTTAGACTGGGAGCCCTATATGGGACAAGTATGAAGACTTATCTGGTCATCCAGTGTAGTCCAGTCTAGTCATCATCATCATCAATCATATTTATTGAGTGCTTACTATGTGCAGAACACTGTACCAAGCGCTTGGGAAGTACAAATTGGCAACACATAGAGACAGTCCCTACCCAACAGTGGGCTCACAGTCTAAAAGGGGGAGACAGAGAACAAAACCAAACATACTAACAAAACAAAATAAATAGGATAGATATGTACAAGTAAAATAAATAAATAAATAGAGTAATAAATATGTACAACCATATATACATATATACAGGTGCTGTGGGGAAGGGAAGGAGGTAAGATGGGGGGGATGGAGAGGGGGACGAGGGGGAGAGGAAGGAAGGGGCTCAGTCTGGGAAGGCCTCCTGGAGGGAGGAGAGCTCTCAGCAGGGCCTTGAAGGGAGGAAGAGAGCTAGCTTGGCGGATGGGCAGAGGGAGGGCATTCCAGGCCCGGGGGATGATGTGGGCCGGGGGTCGATGGCGGGACAGGCGAGAATGAGGTACGGTGAGGAGATTAGCGGCGGAGGAGTGGAGGGTGCGGGCTGGGCTGTAGAAGGAGAGAAGGGAAGTGAGGTAGGAGGGGGCGAGGTGATGGAGAGCCTTGAAGCCCAGGGTGAGGAGTTTCTGCCTGATAGTGTTAAATGCTTAACAAGTACTGGTATTATCGTTATTATTATCATCATAATATTATTGTTCTTACTCAAGACCCTACAGAACCCAACCCTACTGGTTCTCACCATATACCCCATGGCAGGTAAAGGGAATTCTACTCTTTTGGTGCTTATAACCCAGGTCTGTGATCTTCTATTATCCCCAGGAATTCTCCTGTGAAATCTACTGAGATCCAATCCACTTGTCCTGGAGGGGATCCTTATGATATCTTCAACAATAGGGTTTCCTGGGTTCAGACTACTGCACCAGGAACTTGGGAAACAGTCACACAATGTGACATTGTGATTCCCACTGGCTTCAAGGAGCTGCCAGACTAACTGGAATGAGTATCTGGCATCAACAACAGTTACCAGAAGATGAAAATGGGTAAAGAAAATTAACATGTGACTAAATCAAGAAATCAGAAATCAGCATATGAGTGCCAAGGTGGCTAAGGGTTGCCATGACTGAAAAGGTGGTCTGCTCCTTGTGATGGCTGAATTTATACCTAGAAGCCATGCTTCATAATCCCATTTGTGAACCTGAACCCTGTTTTACCACATGGTGTCAGAGGTGGGATTGGTCAGTCCCGAATCTCCCAAAGGTTGGAGGTAGACTAGCTGTCATGGGGAATAGGGTAACTGCAATAAATGTTAGTATAATCAGTCAGCCTGCCCCTCAGGAGCTTTGATGTCACATACTAACTCAATAGATGAAGAACATCTCAAGTGCTCCTACCGTTGGCATGCTGTGGCCGTGAGAATCCTCCCCAGAGTCTAGGCAGGCTGGAAGGAGGAGCAGAAGGATAAACGGGGCTTCCAGTTCCACCAGACATCAAGGATCAGGTTTCCCCTCTATTCTATAAGCTTCTTGTTGGCAAGGAAACATATCTACCAACTCTATTATATTGTTCTCTCCCAAATGCTTTAGTTCAATGGTCTGCACACAGGAAGTGGGGAAGCGGCATGGACTAGTGGAAAGAGCATGGGCCTGGGAATCAGAAACTCTGGGTTCTAATTTCAGCCCCACCACTTGTTTGCTGTATTACCTTGAGCAAGGTGCTTAACCTCTCTGTGCCTCAGTTTCCTCAACTGGAAAATGGGGATTCAATACCTGTTCTCCCTCCTATTTGACTGTGAGCTCTATGTTAAACAGGAATTATCCAGCCTAATTAACTTGCATCTTACCCCTGCATTTAAAACAGTGCTTAACACAAAATACCATTAAAAATAACTAAATACAATTGATTGATTGATACCAACTATACTGCATTGGGATCTTCCAAGCGTTTTGTGTAGTTTACTGAGCACAGTAAGTGTTCAATAAATACCATTGGTTGATTGATTGAGGTGTACTGCCAGATGTCCCAGAAGTGAAGTGTAAGCTCCTTGTCTACTGCTAATATGCCTCACGCCTATGTTGCATCTTAGTTCAGAGCATGACACACAGCGATTGCTCAAAGAATATCACTGATGGAGTCTCCCTTCAAAGAGACTTTAGCACAGAGAATCCGCATAGAGGAATTGATTCTAGTTCTAGTGGTTTGGGCAGCAGTATTTTTATTATTATTATTATTGCTATTATTATTACAGAGGAATTGATTGTAGCTCTAGTGGCTTGTGCAGCACTCTTTTCACTCTCTTGTTGCTGCTGGTAGTGTTACTTCTAGAACACAGGGTGCAACAAGCCAGTAGGTGGGGAGGAGGGCAGCACATTCTGAAGTGCAGAACCAAAACTAGAATTCAGGCTTCCTGATTCCTATGGCCATATTCTTTCCATTGGACCAAGAGCAGTGAAATGATACCACCCTCCAAATGCTGATAACCTCGTGCACTCAAGGTAGATCTTAATTCATTTGTGACTGAAAATATTACTTAGCAATCCCTGAGGCTCTTGCTTGATAACAAAGCTATTAAATAAGAAATGGACATTTCAATTCCTCTTACGGTTTGCAATCCACATTGTAGCTTGGCTAAGACTGTTACCTAAAACTGACAGTCAATTCTAGAGTCCTGGCTTGTCCAGTCTAGAGTACGTTTAATCTGGTCAAACACAGCCTCAGATCCACATGGGGCTCACAATCTAATAGTTAGGGAGAATAGACATCTCATCTCCATTTTGCAGATGACAAAGCTGAGCCCCGAAGGTCACACAATTATTTATCCATTTCTGTGCATTATTTATATATTCTTTCACACTCCTTTAAATATTGCTTCATCAACCAGTGACAGCTTGTCTTCCCCATGAGAACGTAAGCACATTGATGACAGGGATAGTAATAAAAGTTATCATTATGACACTTATTAAATACTTAATATGTGCTAAGCACAAAGGTTGATAAAAGTTATGAAATCAGCAAACAATTCCTGTCTCACAAGGGTTCACACTCTATTTCATCCCCATTTTTAAGATGAAGAAACTTGGGCCCAGAGAGGTTAAATGCCTTGCTTGAAGTCTCTCAGTAGGCCACTGCTGGAAATTAGGCTTGAACCCAAACCTCAGTCATATTGCTCACTCCGTTAGGCCACTCGGGAGAGTCTTCTGTGTGTTTCTCCAATACCATCTACAGTGCTCTGCCCACGATAAGTGCTTGATACCTCATAACGGTGATGATGATAATGATGATGAGGATGAAGATGATGATGAGGGTGGTGGGGATAGTTGTAATGGTGATGGTGGTGACAGTGATGATGTGTCATAGCTTAGAACAGTGCTTTGCACATAGTAAGTGCTTAATAAATGCCATCATTATTATTATTATGTGTAAGCTAAAACAAAAGTTTCTTCCCCTTCTCCTCAATTTCCCTTAATCACCCCTGCATCTTTAATTAAGGTGTGCTTTTGATTTTTGTTTCTCAATTGCATTTCAATTTCCTTCCTTTTCCCTCTTGACCAGCGTACATTTACACCACTTTAGCTCCTTTTGTGTGATTTCTCTAGCCTTATTGGTGCTAACAACATATCCCAATTTAGATCCATCTGCAGACATCATTACCATGCTATTTACTCCCTCATTAACATGGAAACATTATCATTTATCATTAACTTTGGTAATGAACATGGGACAGAGAGGATGAGAGACTCAGAAAGTTCTGCTTTTAATCAATTTGAGGCGGGCTGTTGGGGGAAAGGGAACTGAAATGCAAACTCAAAGCTCAAAATGAAACTCAGTTGCCACCAAGTTGGTGAGAATGAAAGTCCAAAATATATTTGGCATCGATGACCCTGGTTGGGGTGGACTTAAGCAACTGAGATATTCCTCCTGGCAGGAAAAATAGAAACCTGAGAAATGATAATAATAATAATAATGTTGGTATTTGTTAAGTGCTTACTATGTGCCAAGTACTGTTCGAGGCGCTGGGGTAAATACAATATAATTAGGTTGTCCCACATGGGGCTCACAGTCTTAATCCCCATTTTACAGATGAGGTAACTGAGGCACAGAGAAGTTAAGTGACTTGTCCAAAGTCGCACAGCTAACAAGTGGTGGAGCCAGGATTAGAACCCACGACTTCTGACTCCCAAACCTCGGCTCTTTCCACTCAGCCACGTTGCTTCCCCCCAGATGAGAGTTCAAATTCTGGTTCTTGTTGAATTTCCTCAGACAGTCCACTTAACAATCCAAGGAGTAAGAACTTAACAAATACAAGTAATAATAATAATAATGATGATGGTATTTGTTAAGTGCTTATTATGTGCCAAGTGCTGTACTAAGCTCTGGAGTGGATACAAGCAAACTGAGTGGGACGTAGCTCCTGTTCCACATGAGGCCCATACTCTCAATCCCCATTTTACGAATGAGGCAACTGAGGCACAGAGAATAAAAATTATAATTTTAGTATTGTTAAGCACTTACTATGTGTCAGGCACTGTACTAAGCGCTGGGGTGGATAAAAGCAAATCAAGTTGGACACAGTCCCAGTCCCGAGTGGGGCTGAAAGTCTCAATCCCCATTTTGTACAGATGAGGTAACTGAGGCACAGAGAAGTGAAGTGACTTGCTCAAGGTCATGCTGCAGACAAATGGCAGTGCCGGGATTAGAACACATGAGTTTCGACTCCCAGTCCCGTATTCTATCCATAACGATATGATGCTTCACAACAAAAACAAACAAAAAAACCTTCTCTGGACCTTGGATTTGTCACCTGTGAACAGTAACCAATTGAACTGAACTCTTGCAGTCGGTCACTCAATCAATCAATCGATCAGAGGTATTTATGGAGCATTTACTTTGTGCAGGGCAGTTTGGGTAGCACGCTACAGTTGGTCAGCACTAACCCTGTCCACATTGAGTTTCCAATCTAATGGGGAGAGAGACGTTAAAATAAATTATAAATAGGGGAAGCAACTATATAAGGATATGGATGTACGCTTGCGCCGGGCAGAGTTATAGTTGTATTGTACTCTCCCAAGTGCTTAGTACAATGCTTTCCACGCAGTAAGCACTCAATCAATACAATTGATTGATTTATGGATGGATCCAAGTGCTGTGAGGGGTACGGTTAGTGCTTTGGGAGTGGGACTAAATACATGGATGAGGCAGTAGCAGGGATGAGAGATTCGCCAGGGAAGGCTTCCTGTAGGGGATAATAATAATAATAATAATAATAATGGCATTTGTTAAGCACTTACTATGTGCAAAGCACTGTTCTGAGCCCTGGGGGGATACAAGGTGATCAGATTGTTCCACGTGGGGCACACAGTCATCATCCCCATTTTTACAGATGAGGTAACTGAGACTCCGAGAAGTTAAGTGACTTGCCCAAGGTCACACAGCCGACATGTGGCGGAGCCGGGATTTGAACCCGTGACCTCTGCCTCCAAAGCCCGGGCTCTGTCCACTGAGCCACGCTACTTCTCTAATGATTTCTGGAGGGCTTGAAGATGAAGAGAGTGGTGGTCTGTCACATATAAAGGGGGAGAGAGCTGTAGGTGGAGGGAGGGCATGAATAGGGGGGTCTTCTGCAATTGAGGTGAGCGAGAAAGATAGTGAATAGATTGGTATTAGAGGTCATGTGAACAACGGATAGCGCTCATCCACTCCAGGACCAGAGGAATAGAAGGGCTGGACTCAGATGATAATATGTGACATCATCACGCCTGCCACGGGGCTGCTGACAACCAGAGCTTTTAACTCCCCCCATGGGAGAGGAAGTGAAATTTGAAGTTAGAAGAAAATCTGTGGCATCAGGTCTCCCAAATCCTCTCTGCTTTAGGTAAAGCTAAGCAAATAGAGAGAAGAGAAGAAAGAGGATGATTTTAGAGTTGATTTGAATTCCTTGAGCAATAGGCAGGTCCTAGAGCTCTATTATGAATCGGCATGCCCTCTAGAATTTATCTCTGACATTTTAGAGTAAACATTTATAAATGTACAGATTTTATAAGAATAAATGATGAATATATTTTTATTTATAATATATACATATATTTAGAAGAATATATATATATATATAAAGATTTTATAAGAATAAATATAAATAGAATAAACATGTATTAATGTTTACAATCTAGTTCTTATAAAATTTGGATTTTTTTTATTTCTTCAAGAAGCTAAGACAATTTCCTAAGCAGCATGGCTTAGTGGAAAGAGCCCAGGCTTGGGAGTCAGAGGTCATGGGTTCTAATTCCGGCTCTGCCACTTGTCAGCTGTGTGACATTGGGCAAGTCACTTAACTTCTCTGTGCCTCAGTCACCTCGTCTGTAAAATGGGGATGATGACTGTGAGCCCCACGTGGGACAACCTGATTATCTTGTATCTACCCCAGTGCTTAGAACAGTGTTTGGCACATAGTAAGTGCTAAATAAATATCAACATTATTATTATTATTATTATTAGCTAGAGTCCAAGGGGAAGATAGTGAATGAGAAGCAGCATTGGTCAAGTAGAAAGAGCACGGGCCTGGGACTCAGAAGACCTGGGTTCTAATCCTGCTGTGCCAATTCCTTGCTGTGTGACCTTGGACAAGTCACTTAATGTCTCTCTGCCTCAGTTTCCCCAACTGCAAAATGGGGATTAAATTATACTTCCTCCTAGTTAGACTGTGGGCCCAATGTGGAACAGGAACTGCAAACAACCTGATTAACTTGTATACCTACCCAAGCAGTTGGAACAGTGTTTGACATATAGTAAGTGCTAAACAAAGGTAATAATAATGATAACAATAACTATAATTTTGAGAGTTCTCCCCAAATAGGAATTTGTAGACTCCAATCTCTTGCAGTTGACATGAAAAAGGTTATCAGGAAACTATGCAGAGGCTGAATGGCTTTTAGTTCAGCAATGGGGCTAAACCCAAGTTGGTCTTGGGCTCAGGTCCAAGTCAGGGCCTAAAAAAGGGTTAAATGGAAAGTAGACAGGAATAAAGCATCTTTTAGGCTCTGAGACTTCTGCTGAGGAAGGGTTGTCTGGAAGAACCATGTGGCTGCATAGGCCTATATTACCTGGGTAGGCTGAGTATCATGTATGTAGTCATAAGAGTAAGATTCTCATTAAGGTAAGTGTCTAGGGAAGGCAAAGACTGTGTTTTGTCACCAGAAATATATATTTAGCAAATCCAGAAAGTTTGAGTCCTCAGTCAATTAATCAATCAATGTTATTTATTGAACCCTATACTAAACATTAGGGGGAGTACATTACAAAAGACTTAGAAGATGGGATCCCCAACTTTTAGAGTCCCCCTTTTAGTCTCCCCCTTCTAGACTGTGAGCCCGTTGTTGGGTAGGAACCGTCACTATATGTCGCCGACTTATACTTTCCAAGCACCTAGTACAGTGCTCTGCACACAGTAAGCGCTCAATAAATACGATTGAATGAATGAATAAATCCACAAGGAGCTTACAGTCCAATTCAAGTATCCTACTTAGACTGTGAGCCCCATTTGGGACAAGGACTGTGTCCAACTTGATTAACTTGCATTTACCCCAGCACTTAGAATATTGTTCTGTCACATAGTAAGTGTTTAACAAACACCCTAAGTACCCTCTCATGATGGCATTTTGCTAAGCATTTACTTTGTGCAAAGCACTGTTCTAATCACTGGGGAGGTTACAAGGTGATCAGGTTGTCCCACGGGGGGCTCACAGTCTTAATCCCCATTTTACAGATGAGGTAACTGAGGACCAGAGAAGTTAAGTGACTTGCCCAAAGTCACACAGCTGACAATTGGCAGAGCTGGGGTTTGAACCCATGACCTCGGACTCCAAAGCCCATGCTCTTTCCATTGAGCCACGCTGCTTCATTGAATGACTTTGACTGAATTACTGTTTTAGACCCAGTAATTCTTCACCCAGAAGTTGCCCTCTTTCCAGTTTTCAATACTGCTACACTGACCTATATTTACAGGGTAACATCAGGAAAATTACTTAACCTCTCTGAGAAGGATTTTGTCAGTATTTGCTAAGTGCTTACTATGTGCCAAGCACTGTTCTAAATGCTGGGGGGTGGGGATACAAGGTAATCAAGGTTGTCCCACATGGGGCTCACAGTCTTAATCCCCATTTTACAGATGAGGGAATTGAGGCACAGAGAAGTTAAGTGACTTGCCCAAAGTCACACGGCTGACAAGTGGCAGAGCCGGAATTAGAACTCGTGACCTCTGACTCCCAAGCCCAGGCTCTTTCCACTGAGCCACGCTGCTTCTTTAATCAATGGTCCCCAACCTGCAAGCTTCCTTTGGGGGTAGGGACGAAGGGCCAGATTCTGGTCAAAGGGCCTTATTTTGCCTTGGGTCACTCATCCCTTTACCAAGGGGGTTGGACCATTTAAAACCCAGGAACTCTCCCTCCAGAAACACCTTGCTGAAAAAGCAGGTGACCACTTCCCCCACTCCCAGGGCTGGCTTTCGAACGTGACCCCGTTACACTGAAAGACAGCATAGAGGTCAGGATCCCTCTGACCTGTATATATTTTTGTACATATTTATTACTCTATTTATTTATTTTACTTGTACATATTTATTCTATTTATTTCATTTGGTATATATGTTTTGTTTTGTTATCCGGTTTATATGTTTTGTCTTGTTGTCCGTCTCCCCCTCCTAGACTGTGAGCCCGCTGTTGGGTAGGGACCGTCTCTATATGTTGCCAACTTGTAATTCCCAAGCGCTTGGTACAGTGCTCTGCACACAGAAAGCGCTCAATAAATATAATTGAATGAATGAATGAATGACAGTGGAGAGAATTAATGAGCTAATGTCTTTAATCAATTTGAGTCCCTTGGAAAAAAACAGATGGATTTGGAGAAGCTGAGGTTGATTGATGGGGAACTATGAAGTAAATAAAATGCCAACACTGCTTTGTGGAAACATACCATCTCCAGCTCCTTTTTACCTTTTTCTTGGTGCGCTGGTGACAGTCTTATGTAAATAAATCACAAGAAGATACTTTTTTTGCCTGTACCCATTTACGGAAGTATTAAAAATTAATACCATCTCATTCATTACTGTTTTACTTTCAGGAGATCAAAAAGGTGAGTGATGAGGGGGACAATTAACAAGCATTTTAAATAAAAGGGTAGGTATTTTACTTGGACAGTGGGAGCATTGGCTAATGAAAGTAGACTGATTTCCATTAAAAAAGAGGATAGGAAATACCTCAGGATCCATTTACCAAAGTTTAGTTTCCAATCTATCTCCTGCAAAGAGGATTAACTATTTCCAGACTGTTCCATCATTTCCAAGGAGGGGCAAGCTGCAGATCTATAGTTCATTTCCTTCTAAAGGTTTGGCTGCTGTCTCTGATTAGGAGCTAAATTCAGGTACACCCACTTGAAAATAAGCAGTGAACAGGAATAGATTTTTAATATTAAACTCGTGCTATAAATACTTTCTTGCCAAGACACATGCACTCTACATATGTGCTGTGGCCCCAATTACACAACTGAAAACTGAATGGAAGCCCAACATTTTTATGAACATCTTGAAGAGGAACATAGTTCTTTTTCCTTCAAAGAAATAAAAGTACTACGACAACAGCAAAATAAGTTGAATGTGAATATTGCCATTGCCAACAACCAAAGAAGGACAAAAAATTCAAGGTGGAAGCCGAGGAACAGCTTGTCCTGGTGCAGAATTGAAATACCTGTGTCTCTCTGGTTTGAGTTTAGGTTGACCCATGGAGGGTAACAAGGTGAATCCATGGACAGGAGGGCAGAGGCGACTCTCTCAGCTTTCTATCACAGCCTTGCCAGAATAGATGCACTCTCCCCTAAGCTGAGTTCTATTTTAACCCCACACACCAAAACCTCCATCTCTCACCTTAAATCTTGGCCCAAGTCATCTTTTATGTACTGGAAACTCCTCTCTTCTTTGTGTGCTCCCAACACCACTCTCAATCTCAGCTCTCTGCTTCCTCCTTCCTGTATCTTTCCTTGATTGAATTCCACCATTCCCTAACACACCAGCTAATTCTGAGTCTCACTTTTCACTTTGAGTTATTACAGCTTCTCCTAATATACAATGATGTTTGTTGTCATTGGGTTTACCTTTCCCTCCTATTAGATCATGAAGATCTTGAAGGCAGAAACGTATTCTAGCCCCCACACATTCTACAAAGAATCACGATGTCACGTCCTCTTGGATTTTCCTCTCTTTATGTCTCTCCATTAAAAAAAAAAACAACTCCCTTCAAGATAAACAGGAGGATGCAAGGCCAAGTGTAACTTGCATGAAAACTGGGAGGCCAGAGACCCAGGTTCTAGATGCAAATCTATTACCTGCTGTGTGTCCTTGGGCAATTCACATAACCTCTCTGTGCCTCAGTTTCCTCACCTTTAAAAAGAGAGCATAATAACTCCTCTCCTGTCCTCTTCAATTGTGATCCCTGTGTGGGATAGTGAGTGTAATTGTTTGACATCTTGTATCTACCCTGGTGTTTGCACATAGTCAGTGCTTAACAAATGAATGAATAATTAACAGTCCCTGGATTACTTTACCTATACAATGATGGTGTTTATTAGGTGCCCTGTGCCAAGCGTAGTACTAATGCTGGGATAGATATACCATATAATCAGAAGAGATATATTTCCTGTCTCTCAGCCTGAAAAAACAGGTACCCTATCTCCATTTTATAGATGAGGAAATATAGGCATAGAGAAGTCAAATGACTTGCCCAAGGTGACTCGGGCAAGTTGGGAGCAAGGCCTACAATCTACGAGAAGCAGCATGGCTCAATGGAAAGAGCCTGGGCTTGGGAATCAGAGGTCATGGGTTCAAATCCCGCTCCACCACTTGTGAGCTGTGTGACTTTGGGCAACTCAACTTCTCTGTGCCTCAGCTCATCTGTAAAACAGGGATTAAGATTGTGAGCCCCACATGGGACAACCTGATCACCTTGTATCCTCCCCAGCGCTTAGAACAGTGCTTTGCACATAGTAAGCGCTTAACAAATACCAAAATTATTATTATTATTATTATTACAGTCCAAGTCTCCTGTCTCTCAGCCCCAGGCCCTTTCCACTAGGCCACAATTCATCTTCTAAGGGAGGACCAAGAGTTTCCATCTTCCCTCTGTCACCTTTTCTTACCAGCCTCCTTCATCAGGTTTCTGATGCTGATGCTCAAGGAGTCCATAGGGGGTGACACCCCCATGCTGCTGTCGGTATTCTCAAGTTAATTGGGCAGAAATGGGGAAAGAACAAACACAGAAGACTGGAAGCTTCCGGATCCCTGCAGCCACCAGATGCCGATTCAGCCTCCAGGCTCCATCAGAACGCTGTGGGACGGGAGTCTGCCTTCAGAATAGTTGAAACCTGGAGAGACTTTGAGCTACTTTGTTTTACATCCTCTTGGATGGTTGATTCTCTAATTTATTTTTCTTTTGCTTTCCACTGCTCCAGTATTACTCTATTATGCTATCTGTTAACCTCATTTTCCTTGCAAGCCCCATGTGGGATTGGGTGGGAACTGATCTGCTTACCCTATATTTACCTCTGCATTTAAATCCCAGCTCTGCCAATTGTCAGCTGTGTGACCTTGGGCAAGTCAGTTAACTTCTCTGTGCCTCAGTTACCTCATCTGTAAAGTGGGGATTAAGACTGTGAGCCCCACGTGGGACAACCTGATTACCTTGTATCCTCCCCAGCACTTAGAACAGTGCTTTACACATAGGAAGTGCTTACCAAATGCCATTATTATTATTATTATTATTTAGCACATACTAAGGCTTTCATAAATGCCAATATTATTACTACTATTAGTAGTACTACTTCAATACTAGTACTACTACTTCTTTCACTACTACTACTACGACTACAATTATCATACAGGAAATAATAGTATTTATTACTACTAGTAGTAATATTACTATTATTAGTAGTAATATTACTATTATTATGTTTCCCCTCTCAGGAAAACACCTGGAGAATTTCCAGTATTTCTACCAGTCTCGGCTACTGGAGAGAGAGTCAAGAAGAAGCATTCCTATTCCATTCCTAGCTTGGACAGTGGCTAGCAAGTGGAAGGCAATCTGCTACAAGTCAAAACTCACCTGTGCTGGGCACCAGTGGCGGGGGAGTGAGTTGAAGGCGGAGACTTGGGTTTACTGCCCAGAAGAAGGCAATGGTAAACCATTTCCATATTTTTACCAAGAAAATTCTATGGAGACACTATCGGAATGATTGCAGACGGAGAAGGGGCATTCTGGGAGAGATGTGTTCATGGAATCCCTATGGGTTGGAAATGACTCGACAGCATAAGACAAAATAAGAAAAGACTATTAGGTTTGTTATTATTATAGTTTAAAATGCTTACTATGTGTCCAACACTGTTCTAAGAGCTAGGGTGGATGAATGTTCATTCATTCATTCATTCAATCATATTTATTCAATCAATCAATCATATTTATTGAGCACTTACTGTGTGCAGAGCACTGTATTAAGCACTTGGGAAGTACAAGTTGGCAACATATAGAGGCGGTCCCTACCCAACAACGGGTTCACAATCTAGAAGGGGGAGACAGACAACAAAACAAATTATGTTGACAGGTGTCAAAATCATCAGAACAAAGAGAATTACAGCTTATTAGGTTGGGCACAATCTCTGTCCTAAATGGGGCTTAGTGTCTAAATAGGTGAGAGAATGGCTATTGAATCCCATTTTACGATTTTACTACTATTACCACTACTACTATTACTATGACTACTACTGCAACTGTAGAAGAAATGCTTTAAAGAGACATAGACACCCAAACTCCAATAATGTGGCAGCTAGAGAACAGCGGCGGCAACAGAACAATCAGCTAGGACGTTCAGCAATTAGAAGCTGGGTTAGGGTGGCTGGTCTAGGATAGATGCTTTGTTAGGTTCACAACTTGAAGAGGGAGAAATGAACATGGTGACAGGCACTGTGACAACAAGGGACCACCTGGTGAATAATAATAATGATAATTGTGAAATTTGTTAAGCACTTACTGTGTGCCAAGCATGCTACTAAGGGCTGGGGAACTTACAAGATAATCACAAAATTAAAAAAAAAAACCCACTCCACTCCAACTTAAACTAGGGATTTTTTTCAGTTTTCAGAGACCATCTAGTTGTAATCAATCAACAATTGTAATTATTGAGCGCTTACTGTGTGCAGAGCACTATACTAAGCACTTGGGAAGTACAAGTTGGCAACATATAGAGGCGGTCCCTACCCAACAATGGGTTCACAATCTAGAAGGGGGAAACAGACAACAAAACAAATTATGTTGACAGGTGTCAAAATCATCAGAACAAAGAGAATTACAGCTTATTAGGTTGGGCACAATCTCTGTCCTAAATGGGGCTTAGTGTCTAAATAGGTGAGAGAATGGCTATTGAATCCCATTTTACGATTTTACTACTATTACCACTACTACTATTACTATGACTACTACTGCAACTGTAGAAGAAATGCTTTAAAGAGACATAGACACCCAAACTCCAATAATGTGGCAGCTAGAGAACAGCGGCGGCAGCAGAACAATCAGCTAGGACGTTCAGCAATTAGAAGCTGGGTTAGGGTGGCTGGTCTAGGATAGATGCTTTGTTAGGTTCACAACTTGAAGAGGGAGAAATGAACATGGGGACAGGCACTGTGACAACAAGGGACCACCTGGTGAATAATAATAATGATAATTGTGAAATTTGTTAAGCACTTACTGTGTACCAAGCATGCTACTAAGAGCTGGGGAACTTACAAGATAATCACAAAATTTTTAAAAAAACCCACTCCACTCCAACTTAAACTAGGGATTTTTTTCAGTTTTCAGAGACCATCTAGTTATAATCAATCAATCAACTGTAATTATTTAGTGCTTACTGTGTGCAGAGCACTATACTAAGCACTTGGGAGAGTACAATCAACTCCCTTCTCAGGCCCCCGATTCCTCCCCCTCCTCTGTCCCTCACCCCCAACGATCTGGCCTCCTACTTCATTAATAAAATTAAATCCATCAGGTCTGACCTCCCCAAAGTCACTCCCCCCACTTCTCCAACCCTCCGGCTCTCAACACTCTCCACTACTCTCCCATCCTTCCCAGCAGTATCCTCAGAGGAGCTCTCCTCTCTCCTCTCAAGTGCTACTCTGGCCACCTGTGCTTCTGACCCCATTCCCTCTAATCTTATGAAATTTCTCGCTCCGTCCCTTCTCCCCTCCTTAACTTCCATCTTCAACCACTCACTCTCCACTGATTCCTTCCCCTCTACCTTCAAACATGCCCATGTCTCTCCCATCCTAAAAAACCCTCTCTTGACACCACCTCACCTTCTAGTTATTGCCCCATCTCCCTCCTACCATTCTTTTCCAAACTCCTTGAACGAGTCATCTACATGTGCTGCCTCGAATTCTTCAACACCAACTCTCTCCTCAACCCCCTCCAATCTGGCTTCCGTCCCCTACATTCCACGGAAACTGCCCTCTCAAAGGTCACCAATGACCTCCTGCTTGCCAAATCCGATGGCTCATACTCTATCCTAATCCTCCTCAACCTCTCAGCTGCCTTCGACACTGTGGACCACCCCCTTCTCCTCAACACGCTATCCAACCTTGGCTTCACAGACTCCGCCCTCTCCTGGTTCTCCTCTTATCTCTCAGGTCCTTCATTCTCAGTCTCTTTTGCAGGCTCCTCCTCCCCCTCCCATCCCCTTACTGTAAGGGTTCCTCAAGGTTCAGTTCTTGGTCCCCTTCTGTTCTCCATCTACACTCACTCCCTTGGTGACCTCATTCACTCCCACGGCTTCAACTATCATCTCTGCACTGATGACACCCAAATCTACATCTCTGCCCCTGCTCTCTCCCCCTCCCTCCAGGCTCGCATCTCCTCCTGCCTTCAGGACATCTCCATCTGGATGTCCGCCCGCCACCTAAAACTCAACATGTCCAAGACTGAACTCCTTGTCTTCCATCCCAAACCCTGCCCTCTCCCTGACTTTCCCATCTCTGTTGATGGCACTACCATCCTTCCCATCTCACAGGCCCATAACCTTGATGTCATCCTCGACTAAACTCTCTCATTCACCCCTCACATCCAAGCCATCACCAAAACCTGCCGGTCTCAGCTCCTCAACATTGCCAAGATCCGCCCTTTCCTCTCCATCCAAACCGCTACCCTGCTCGTTCAAGCTCTCATCCTATCCCGTCTGGACTACTGTATCAGCCTCCTCTCTGATCTCCCATCCTCTTGTCTCTCCCCACTTCAATCCATACTTCACACCGCTGCCCGGGTTGTCTTTGTCCAGAAACACTCTGGGCATGTTACTCCCCTCCTCAAAAATCACCATTGGCTACCAATCAACCTACGCATCAGGCAGAAACCCCTCACCCTCAGCTTCAAGGCTGTCCATCACCTCGCCCCCTCCTACCTCACCTCCCTTCTCTCCTTCTACAGCCCAGCCCGCACCCTCCGCCCCTCTGCCGCTAATCTCCTCACCATGCCTCATTCTTGCTTGTCCCGCCGTCGACCCATGGCCCACGTCATCCCCCTGGCCTGGAATGCCCTCCCTCCCCACATCCGCCAAGCTAGCTCTCTTCCTCCCTTCAAGGCCCTACTGAGAGCTCACCCCCTCCAGGAGGCCTTCCCAGACTCAGCCCCCTCCTTCCTCTGCCCCTCCTCCCCCCTCCATCTCCCCTGCCTTACCTCCTTCCCCTCCCCACAGCACCTGTATATATGTATATATGTTTGTACATATTTATTACTCTATTTTACTTGTACATATCTACTTTATTTATTTTATTTTGTTAATATGTTTTGTTCTCTGTCTCCCCCTTCTAGACTGTAAGCCCACTGTTGGGTAGGGACCGTCTCTATGTGTTGCCAACTTGTACTTCCCAAGCGCTTAGTACAGTGCTCTGCACATCGTAAGCACTCAATAAATATGATTGAATGAATGAATGAATGCAATTGAATGAATGAATGAATGCTATCATATCATATCATGTATATTGTATTCTATTTTCCCACACTCCTCATATTCCCACTTAAACTCTGTCCATTCCCTGACTTTTCCATCACTGTAGGCAACATCACCATCTTTCCTGTCTCAGAAACCCATAAACTTGGTGTTATCCTTGGTTCATATCTCTCATTCAGCCCACATATTCAATCTGTCACCAAATCCTGTCAGTTCAGCCTTCACAAAATTGCTAAAATCCACCCTTTCCTCTCTATATAAATAACTACCATGTTAATCTAAGCATTTATCCTATTCTGCCCTAATTACTGTAACAGCCTCTTTGCTGACCTGCCTGTCTCCTGTCTACTCCAAAACATACTTCACCCTGCTACCGTAGCGTTTTCCTACAAAAATGTTCGGTCCATGTTTCCCCACTCCTCAAGAACCTCCAGTGGTTGTTTATCCACCACCACAACAAACAAAAACTCCTTATCAACAGCTTCAAAACACTCAAACACCTTGATCCCTCCTGCTTTACCTCACTGTTCTGCTATTACTACCCAGCCCTCACACTTCGCTCTTCTAATGCTAACCTACTCATTGTACCTTGATAATAATAATAATAATGATAGCATTTATTAAGCACTTACTATGTGCAAAGCACCGTTCTAAGTGCTGGGGAGGTTACAAGGTGATGAGGTTGTCTTATGGGGGGCTCACAGTCTTAATCCCCATTTTACAGATGAGGGAACTGAGGCCCAGAGAAGTTAAGTGACTTGCCCAAAGTCACACAGCTGACAAGTGGTGGAGCTGGGGTTTGAACCCATGACCTCTGACTCCAAAGCCAGTGCTCTTTCCACTGGGCCACGCTGCTTCTCTGATCTTCTCTTGATCTTATCTATCTCGCAGCCAACCTTTCACCCACTTCCTTCCTCGGGCCTGAAACTTCCTCCCTCCTCATATCTGACAGAATTTCACTTTCTCCACATTCAAAGCCTTATTAAAAACACATCTCCTCCAAAAGACCTTTCCCATTCATTCATTCAGTCATATTTATTGAGCACTTACTGTGTGCAGAACACTGTACAAAGTGCTTGGGAGAGTTCAATGCAACAATAAACAAACACATTCCCTGCCCACAATGAGCTGTCTAGAAGAACTAAGTCCTCATTTTCTCTTCTCCCTTCAGTGACAGCCTTGTATTATGATTTGCACCCTTTCCTCACCCATCCCTCAGCCCCATAGCACTTACGTACATAGCAGTAATTTAATTTATATATTTATATTAATGCCTGTCTCCCCCTTTAGACTGTAAACTCATTGTGGAGAGGGAGCTTGTCTACCAGTGCTGTTGTATTGTATTAATCAATCAATCACAAGTTGGCAACTTATAGGACTCATATTTATTGAGTGCATACTGTGTGCAGAGCACTGTACTAAGTGCTTGGGAATTATATTATATTTATTTATATTTATTTACTCATGTTTATTGAGTGCTTACTGTGTGCAGAGCACTGTACTAAGCACTTGGGAAGCATCAGACTGGTACCGTCCTACTCCCACCTGGCTTCTAGGGTAGGTTGGAAATATCTGGGGAGGATATGACTTGAGTCAATGGGGTGAAAATCCTCTGGTCAGTGGCAGGGCTGAGCTCTGGAGGGGTGTGTTCCAAGGCGAAGTGGGGTTCCCACCATCTCAAGGTCAAAATGGTATCTTGTAACTGCCTGAGCTAGCAGAGTTCAAAACAGAAGCCTCGGCAGAACACTACACCCGGGACCCAAGCTGCCTGACACCCCAGGCCAGGAATGTGGAAAAAGGTGTCCCTCGCCCACCGCTGGCAGCCAAATAAGATACGGAAGAGCAGAGGGAGGGGGATAGAGGTGGATGGAGATTGGACAAGTGGAAAGCAAAAGCCCAAACATCCTGGAAGGATAAGTACCAAATACCTGCCGCCTTGGATTTTCTGGGAAGTGATTCAAGACTTGCAGCAACTGGCTGTGTGTCACCTCTGCCCAGAGCATGGGATGCCCACTCTGTCTGCACCAAGTGAGAAGCCATGGGCCAAGTGAGTGTCCTGCTGAGAGCTTGTGGGGCTGAAAGCTAGATGCTTTGCCATGTGCCTATAACACATACATGAATTCTTCCCAAGTGCGAAGCATTTTTGGGCAGGAGCTAGGTGTTTTGTCATGTGTGAGTAGCACATAAATGTATTCCTCCCGAGCGGAAAGTGTCATGGGTGGGAGGTAGATGCTTTGCCATGTGCGAGTAACACATAAGTGAATTCCTCCTGATCTGGTCTCTCATTTTTGCCATGCCGATCCTCAAACCCATCCCCGGGTGGAGGAGAAGAAATGAAGAAAACTCAAGTCTCTTTCCCTGAGAGCTGGGGAGAAGTTAGGATATTCTATGTTCTGTCCTGAGAAACTGAAGGTCTGCGCTAAGTTACGTCTCTCACCTCCTCACTCTATAATTACTTCAGCACTCAACCTGCCACCAAAGTTACATCTTTAAACTTGGTTGCTTCCTTACCTGATATTTATTTTAATGTCTGCCTCCCTCATCATGCTGTAAGCATCTTGAAGGCAGAGATCATGTCTACTAACTCCATTGTTCTCTCCTAAGAACTTAGAAGAGTGCTCTGCACTGAATAAACATCTAATGAATATTACTGATTGACTGATTGACTGATTCTGTCTCATCAAGCCACACCAGAATTACAAAGAAGTTTAGTGTGAGTTAACTTGGTTAGAGACCTAGCTGATGCATAATTTCAGCTTGAATCTAGGTTTTCAGGGGTATGTCTTATGTAGCTCAGGCCTGAATCATCAGGGCCAGCTGATCCAGTTGGATTTTTAATGGTATTTGTTGCGCTATGTTCCAGGCACTGTATTAAGCTTTGGGGGAGATCAAAGATAATAATAATTATTATTATGGTATCTGTTAAGCGCTTACTGTGCACCAGGCACTGTACTAAGCACTAGGTTGCTTACAAGCAAATTAGGTTGGACAAAGTCCCTGTCCAGCATGGCGCTCACACTCTTAATCCCCATTTTACAGATAAGGTAACAGAGGCACAGAGGAGTAAAGTGGCTTGCCCAGGGCCACACAGCAGACAAGTGGTGGATCCAGGATTAGAACCCATGACCTTCTGATTCCCAGGCACTAAGCCACACTGCTTCTCACTATACCATGCTAATCACATTGGATACAGTTCCCTCTCAACATAAGTCTCACAGACTTAAACTCCATTTCACAGATGAGGTGACTGAAGCACAGAGAAGGTAAGTTCATTCATTCAATCATATTTATTGAGCACTCAACGTGTTCAGATCACTGTACTATGTGCTTGGAAGAGTACAATACAACAATAAACAGACACATTCCTTACCCACGAGTTTACAGTCTGGGGGAGAGACAGACATTATATATAAATCAATAAATTACAGATATATACATAAGTGCTGTGGGGCTGGAAGGGGGGAAGAACAAAGGGAGAAAGTCAGGGTGATGTAGAAGAGAGTGGGAGAAGAGGAAAGAGGGGCTTAGTCAGGAAAGGCCTCTGGAGGAGATGTGCCTTCAATAAGGCTTTAAACCAGGGGAGAAAAATTGTCAGATTTGAGGAGGAAGGGCGCTCCAGGGAAGAGGCAGGTGGCAGAGTCAGAATTAGAACCCAGGTCCTTATAACTCCCATACCTGTGCTCTTTCCAATAGGCCATGCTCCTTCTCTGGACTTCTAAGAGGAGGATCTGTACGATAGCTCTAAAACTCTTTAGGAGCCCGAGATAGTTGCCTTGCAAGTTGTTCAGCATTCTGAGTTTTTTCCCCTCTATCTGTGTTTCAAACCAAACCCTGGTATTTGTTTTGTTTTGTTTGGTGTTTTTTTTTTGTCTTGCCTGTTTGTCTGGAACTTATTGCCTTCTTTAGGAGTAGTTGGTGGAATAATACAGGTTTATACCTGCTCTGGGCAGTGTCAAGCCTGAGTTCTCAATCATTTTAGCTCCAAGCAGCTCCAAAATTAGTTCAGAGGGAACCTAGTTTCTCCCCTGGATTCAATAACAACAACAGAAATAATAATATTTGTTAGGAACTTACTATAAGCCAAGAATTGTACTAAGCACTAGGGTTGATACAATATAAGCAGATTGGACACACTCCCTGTTCTACAGTCTACGAGTGAGAGAGAAAAGTTATTTTATCCCCAGACAAGTTAAGTAACTTGCCCAGGGTCATACATCAGGTCTAGTACAGCAACAGCATCCGGCCCCTCATCTCCTGACTGGACTATGATATTAGCCTCCTCCCAGGTCTCTCTGCCTCCATCCTCTCTCATTTTCTGCTTCTCCTCCACTCTCTTGCCTAGATCAACCTCCAGATCAACCAGACCATCCGCTCTCCAAGCAAGCTAGCATCTTAGGTGGAGTTGCCAGAAGCCCACCACTACTTCCCCTCCCCACAGAATGGAGGAGCTGAAATCCCATCTAATGATTCAGGTCAACTGCTTTCCAAGAAGTGCTGTCCACGACTAGCTCTTCTTAGAAGCCCCCATTCCTCCTTAAGCTCCCAATCTCTTCTTTGCTTCACTGACTATTTCACTGATAACATCAAGGACATCACACTCCCATTTCCTCATCTTTCTCCTTTCTTCCTTCTGACTCCCAAGAGATCTCTAACCTGCTCCTCCAAGGTGACTGGTGACTTTCTTATAGCATGCCCAAAGGACTGTACTCCTTCTTGATCCTTCTCCAAGCCTTCATTGCTCTTGACACTTTATTACACTCCCTTCTCCTCAAAACACTTCTACCCTTCATTTTCATTCACTGGCTGGTTTGCTCTCACTCTCTTACCTCGGGCATCTTACAAGGTTCCGTTCTCTGTCCTTTCCTCTTCTCACTCTGTACCCACTCTCTCAGGAAGCTTCAGCAATTATCCTTATGTGGATGACTCCCAAATCTGCCTTTCAACTACCCTGCCATCCACATCACCTCTTCTTTCTCGGGCATCTCCATAGTGGGAGCAGTAGAAGAAACAAGGACATAACAGGCAGAAGCGTAATCATGTCAAGATGAAGTAATTAACTAAATAATTGAATCAGACAAATAAATAGACAAATGTTCATGAGTGCTGAGATTCAGAATTAAATACATAAGTGCCAAGATGGGCTGCTGGCTTGACATGATTTGAGTGTTGGAAATTAATTGGGGAGGACGCTTTTGGTTCTACATCAGTTAGGATGGGCTGTACCAAGGCAAGCAGCATTATGAATTAGGGGGATTAAAAGGGTGTTAAGAATCCTTAGAGGCCCTGAGGTTGCTCCCATCACCCCGACCTTGAAACTACTCCTCTAGAATCAGGGAAAGAATTGTTAGGTTTAGTCAGTATCCATGATAGGGCAAAAACTTCAGAGAAATACAGAATCCTGCTTTGTCTAGGAACCCCCACTTTCCTTCCAGCACTTCTGAAACCTCCCTGCTCTCATATATTTATTCCCGTCCTTAATCCGAGGCTAAATCGGAATAAACTCTGATGACAGAGGCAGAGGAAACTGTGGCAGAAATAACTTTAGGTGCCTGCTCTCTTTCTGTCGTCGAAACACACACAGCAATGCTCATTATAGTTAATCAGAATCGCCACACTGCATCAGGACTGAAAGTAATAGCCCTTATTGTCCATTAGAAACTGGGTTACATCGTTCTTTCACGGCTGCAGTTAACACCTATTATTTCCTTCAGGCACCAGTACACAGATTCAGGACCATTCAGCTAGGAGGTGGGTTAAGTGTGTGCAGGGTTACCTTTTGTCAGAAGCAGGAGTTCAAGAAGCCAGTCCCTCTGGAGTGTGGATGGATACCCAGAGGAGAGATGTTGCCGGAATCCCACTGAACCAAAGCAGGGTGGAAAGGCAGAGGTGTGACTTTACATTAGCGTGCTGTTTGCCTTGAAGGCCCCCGGAACAAGAGGATTAGTACCCTCAGAGGAGCAATCCATTTTCTGCTTTGAGGTCTGGGCTGCAGGTGCTTAGAGCTGAAGAGCAGCGGAGAAGCAGAGTGGCTCAGTGGAAAGGGCACAGGCTTTGGAGTCAGAGGTCATGGGTTCAAATTCCTGCTCCGCCAATTGTCAGCTGTGTAACTATTAACTGTGTGGGGATTAAGATTGTGAGCCCCACGTGGGACAACCTGATCGCAGAGCATCCCCCCAGCACTTAGAACAGTGCTTTGCACATAGTAAGTGCTTAACAAATACTATCATTATTATTATTATTACTACTGAGCCCTGAGTGGCTTTACACCCTGACTCAGGTGTACATCGCTCCCCTGGAGCCATTGCAGAAGGAGAGGATTTATGAAAAAGCTCCAAGTGCCACTGATAACAGAGAGTCCAAATACAAGGCAGTCAGACAGGATTTCTCCAACCTTCTGACTCGGTTTGGCAGGATAACAGTGGAAAAGAAAAAGCTTTTGGAACTTGATGCCAACATCCAGCCAAATTTTGGTTGCTTCAGAATCCAAACTTTTCCCTTGTGAAACCATCAAGAGCACAGTGGGCGATGATGGAGTGAGAACTTCAATCAGAATTTGGTGGGCAGGTGTGTGTCTGTGTATGTGTTTGTATGTGTGTGCATGTATGTGTGTATGGAGGGTGCATATATGAATGTGTGGTGGGGGGTGTTTTAAAACCATCCATTTGATACCAAAGAAGCACAGAAAAGAAATTTAAAACTTTTTGATCAGATGCTGGAATGTTCGCACTGACACAGAAAAATATATTTCTACTTTATTACTTTTTTCCTCTTTTAAAAGGATAATTTATTTATTCTGTTTCACTGGGAACTTATTTTTGACAACCAACCAGCCCTTCTGAAATGCCAGAAAGCGAAGGAACTAAATATATAGATTGCTTAAATTAGAATATACAACTTCAAAATCAGTGTTCGTGAAAGGAAAAAAAAATCAAAAAATCAGCTCAGTTCTCTCCTCCCTTTACCCCATGGGGAATGTGAGGATAAATGACACCCCAATATTTCCAGCACAGTCTGACACCTCTCTTCAATTCTAGACTGTGAGTCTTCTAGACTGTGAGCCCACTGTTGGGTAGGGACTGTCTCTATATGTTGCCAGCTTGTACTTCCCAAGCGCTTAGTACAGTGCTCTGCACACAGTAAGCGCTCAATAAATATGATTGATTGATTGATTCAATTGGGCCCGGGACGTCAGTCCTCTAGCAAACATTCACCTACCTGCCTCCTCCCTGGGTAGTGTACCTGGCTTCTTTCCAATCCCAGTTAGGGTGGAGTGTCCACCTCATATTTACTGCTTCCTCCTCCTTCCCAGTTTTGCAGGAGAGCCCTGCCCAATTCCAGGCACTCCGACCACACCATAGTTTCTCCCAGCACTTAGGAAGTGCTGAAAGTCAAATGGAACATGAAACTTCCAGATTCCCACTGCCCCTGCCAGAAAACCCATTTGCCCCTGGAGTGAGGGAGGGGGTGGGGGTGGTCACTGCCTGTCAAAGTTCCAGTTGGAAGTTGTGGGGGGGTTTTTGAGAAGCAGCATGGCGTTGTCGATGGCATGGGACTTAACGTCAGAAGGCCATGAGTTCTAATCCCAGCTTTGCCACTTCTCTGCTGTGCAACCTTGGGCAAGTTACTTCACTTCGCTGTGCTGCAGTCACCTCATCTATCTGGGGATTGAGACTGTGAGCCCATGGAAGAGGGACTGTGTTCAACCCAATTTGCTTGGATCTGCCCCAGTGCTTAGTACAGTGCCTGGCACACAGTAAGTGCTTAACAAATACCGCAATCATTATTATTACTGTTATATGCTTTCTGCACTGCATTTAGATTTTGAGAATTCTCCCCAGAATTCCCTCACATACATACAAATCCATAAATTTTGCGCATTCCTACATTGTGTGTGCACCAGTATAATTTATACCAAGGTCCCTTGTACTTCATGACTACATGTAAATGCTATCCTGTTTCTCAGTAACTAGTTTTACATAAGTAGATTTTCACTCCCCTTAAAATGCTCTTTGGTCTTGTTAATCTATATGTTTTGGAACAAATAAAACCCCGGTTTCACTTGAAAAGTCCTAGATAGTTGAGGCCATATCTGAGGGCTGAATCATCTGGCTAATTTGCTCAACTTACATCCAAAGGGGATGGAATCATCTTCACACAGGGAGGGTGGTGTGCTACCCAAATCCAGCAGACCAAGAAATCATTTCCAGTACATTACAGACTTTTGCAATTCTAAAGACCATAACTCTTAAACCCTTGGTTGGCTATTTCCCTCTTTCACTGAGCAGAAAAACACTGTTTTCACACAAGGAGGTGTGTTGCAGAAACTACTGATTTTGATTAGGGTCAGAATAAAATCTCTTCAGAGCAGGTCCTGAAAACTGCAGCCTCAAATTACTTCCAAAGAAGCCATCCTGAATTTGTTACCATTTTCCTTTGTGGAAAAAAAAACACATGGAAGTGTGGGTCTGGGTTTTCTTTTCTTTTTCTTCTCCTCCTCTCCCCTTCCACCTTCCCCTCCTCCCCTTCTTTGTGCTCCCCCCCTCCTCTTTCTCCTCCTTCTCTTTCTCCTTCATCTCCTTCTCCTCCTCCTTCTCCACCTTTTCCTTCTCCTTCTTTTAGATTCAGCTTTCCATCTGGGTGCTGGAGAAGTTCTATGAACTCAGTTCAGCAAGTCCAGCAACCTCCTTGCCTCATCAAATGTTTCTTGCCAAGGACCTTGTACATCGAGTGACATTTCAGGGACTCCATCTTAGCTTGGCCCCATTTCTCTCCCTTCTATGCCCTCACATAGCATTCCTTTACTATCACACCCCACTTATGGAGCTTGGCAGCCTCCTGCCCATCCACTGACAAACTGCCCCATATTCATTCATTAATTCATTCAAACATCTATATTGAGCATTTACTGTGTGCAGAGCATTGTACTAAGCACTTCAGAGAGTACAATACAACAATGAACAGACACATTACCTGTCCACAATGAGCTTATAGTCTAGAGGTGGGGAGACAGACCTCAATATAAATAAATTACAGATACGTACATAAGTGCTGTGGGGCTGGGAGAGGGGAAGAGAAAAGAGAGCAAGTCAGGGTGAAGCAGAAAAGAGTGGGAGAAGAGGAAAGGGGGGCTTAACCTGGGAAGGCCTCTTGGAGATGTGCCTTCAATAAGGCTTTGAGGGGGGAGAGTAATTGTCTGCAGACTTGAGGGGTAGGGTATTCCAGGCCAGAGGCAGGATGCGGCCTAAGGATCAGCAGTGAGAAAGGAGAGATTAAGGCACAGTGAGACGGTGTGGACTGTGTTTTAGAAAAAGACTAGTGAGGTGAGGTAGTAGGGGGCAAGGTGGGAGAGTGCTTTAATGCCAATGTTGAGAAGGTTTTGTTTGATGCAGAGGTGGAAGGGCAACCACTGGGGTTTTTGAGGAACAGGGTGACATGTCCTGAATGATTTTGTAGAAAAATGATCTGGGCAGCAGAGCAAAGTATGGACTGGAGTGGGGAGAGACTGGAGGCTGGGAGAACAGCAAGGAGGCTGATGCAGTAATCCAGGCAGGATAGGAGGAGTGATTGTATTAGCATGATAGTAGTTTGGATGGAGAGGAAACAGTTGATTTTTGTGATGTATTGAATATAATAATAATAATAATAATGGTATTTGTTAAGCACTTATTATGTCCCAAGCACTGCTCTAAGCGCTGGGGTAGATACAAAGTAATCGGATTGTCCCACATTAGGCTCACAGTCTTAATCTTTATTTTATATATGAGGTAACTGAGGCACAGAGAAGTTAAGTGACTTGCCCAAAGTCACACAGCTGATAAATGGCAGAGCCGGAATTAGAACCCACGACCTCTGATTCCCAAGCCTGTGCTCTTTCCACTGGTTGAATGAGACAGAAGATTCAAGGATAATGCCAAGGGCTTGTGAGACAGGAAGGATGGTGGTGACACCTACAGTGATGGGAAAGTCAGAGGGAGGACAGGGTTTGGATGGGAAGATAAGGAGTTCAGTTTTGGACAAGTTTAGTTTGAGGTGACGGGAGGTCATCTGAGTAGACATTTCTGTGCTGGAGGGATGGTTTCCTACCCCTGCTGGATCTCATCTTTTTTATATGTTATTTGTGAAGCGCTTACTATGTGTCAGGTACTGAACTAAGTGCTGGGGTAGATACAAGCTAGTCAGGTTGGATACAATTCCCGTCCCACGTGGGGCTGAAAATCTTAATCCCCACTTTGCAGATAAGGTAACTGAGGCACAGAGAAGTTAAGTAACTTACCCAAGGTCACACAGCAGATGAGTGGTAGAGCTGGAATTAGAACCCAGGCCCCAGGCCCAATCTCTATTCACTAACCACTGTTTTGATCAAGCACAATCAGTGGTACTTACTGAGTGTTTATTCTGCACAAAGCACTTGTCTAACACACTTGGGAGTGCTTATTCTGCACAAAGCACTGTGTAACACACTTGGGAGAGTCACTGGAGTTAGTAAACATGATCCTTGTCCTCCAGGACATTATGAAAGAATGACCCTAACATCAAAAAGCTACTGGGGGTGAAATAACATATCAATGGTTTCCAATCCTGGCCCCACCACTCATCTGCTGTGTGACCTTGGTCAAGTTACTTACTTCTCTGGCCTCAGTTACCTCTCCTGTAAAATGGGGATTAAGAGTGTCACCTGTGAGCCTCATGTGGGACAGGGACTGTGTCCAAGCTGGTTTGCTTGTATCTACCCCAGAGCTTAGTACAGTGTCTGACACATAGTAAGTGCTTAACAAATACTATTATTATTATTATAATAGTATTATTAAAAACAGCTTGTTACTAATAAATGTTAGTTTAGTGTAAAAAACACAGGTCTGGGAACCAGGAGATCTAGACTCTAGTTCAGGTTCTCAAAATAGGTAAAGCCAGACGGAGCCATACCAACAGGGGCAAAGCTTTATGACCAAAGAGCCACCTATGGCTTTCTGTGAGGTAGGTAGGTAAGTATTTAAAGACAGTACCAGTGTCAGGTCAGATAGCTCCAATCTCACCTTGCTCCCATGAAGGTATGGCCTAGACCCTGGCCTACAGAAAAGAGGACAGGACTGAGAGTCAGGAAACCTGGGTTCTCATCCTGTCTTCACTACTTGCATGCTCTTTGGCCTTGGGCAGTAGCATGTCCTCTAGACTTTAAGCTCATACTCAATGTGGGCAGGGAATGTGTCAGTTATTATATTGTACTCTCCCAAGCACTTAGTAATAATAATAAATAATGATGGCATTTGTGAAGCACTTACTATGTGCAAAGCACGGTTCTAAGCGCTGGGGGGAATACAAGGTGATCAGGTTATCCCACGTGGGGCTCACCATCCTCATCCCCATTTTACAGATGAGGTAACTGAGGCTCAGAGAAGTTAAGTGACTTGCCCAAGGTCACACAGCAGACATGTGTCAGAGCCGGGATTTGAACCCATGACCTCTGACTCCCAAATCCGGGCTCTTTCCACTGAGCCACACTGCTTCTCTAATAACATTTGCATTGGCCGGGAATCGAACCCAGGCCTCCCACGTGGCAAGAGAGAATTCTACAACTGAACCACCAATGCTCAGTGCTCTGCACACAGGAAGTGCTCAAAAGATATGATTGACTGCCTGACTGCCTCAGTTTCCTGTAAAATGGAGATTAAATACCTGTTCTCTTTCCCACTTAGACTGTGGGACAGTGACTGGGTCTGATATGATTATTTTGTATCTATCCCAGCATTTAGCACATCATAAGCATCTAAGAAATATGAAATAGCCCTATTATGATTACCATTTATTATGCTTCTGTGTTTGTTTCATTTTTGATCTTTGTTTCATGATCCTCCCTAAGATGCTGCGCTAGGAGAACTGCACCTCTTTCAACTGCAATGTGCCTTGCTCATTATTGGGTAGGGACCATCCCTATATGATGCAGACTTGTACTTCCCAAGTGCTTAGTACAGTGCTCTGCACACAGTAAGCGCTCAATAAATACTATCAAATGAATGAATGAATTGCCAGAGTTTCCTCCTAGCTTTTAGCTGTAACATGTCACTTTTCAGGGTCTTGAAAGCACCTCATCCATTCCCCATGTTAATAGTTGCCCCACATCAGTATACCTCCCTAGGATACCAGGGGAAATAAGAAGGCAGATAACAAAATCAAGAGAGCTAGTGTGTCCTCTGTGTCTCCTCCTCCCTCTCACCCCCCTGGCCCTACCTCCTTCCCCTCCCCACAGCACCTGTATATATGTTTGTACAGAATTATTACTCTATTTATTTTCCTTGTTCATATTTACTATTCTATTTATTTTGTTAATGATGTGCATTTAGCTTCAATTCTATTTATTCTGGCGACTTGACACCTGTCCACATGCTTTGTTTTGTTGTCTGTCTCCCCCTTCTAGATTGTGAGCCCATTGTTGTGTAGGGACCTTCTCTATATATTGCCAAACTTGTACTTCCCAAGTGCTTAGTACAGTGCTCTGCACACAGTAAGTGCTCAATAAATATGATTCAATGAATGACCCGCCATCGACACCCAACCCACATCCTCTCCCTGGCCTGGAATGCCCTCCCTCCGCACATCCACCAAGCTAGCTCTCTTCCTCCCTTCAAAGCCCTACTGAGAGCTCACCTCCTCCAGGAGGCCTTCCCAGACTGAGCCCCCTCCTTCCTCTCCCTCTCCTCCCCCTCCCCATCCCCCGTGCCTTACCTCCTTCCCCTCCCCACAGCACCTGTATATATGTATATATGTTTGTACATATTTATTACTCTATTTATTTTACTTGTACATATTTATTCTATTTATTTTATTTTGTTAATATGTTTTGTTTTGTTGTCTGTCTCCCCCTTCTAGACTGTGAGCTCATTGTTGGGTAGGGACTGTCTCTATATGTCGCCAAATTGTACTCACCAAGCGCTTAGCACAGTGCTCTGCACATAGTAAGTGCTCAATAAATATGACTGAATGAATGAATGAATGAAACCGACAGTGCGATACCAACATGACATCAAGATGCACACAAAGTTGAATGCCTGTCAGGCAGCTATAGTCTCTGACCTTATTTAACATTACTAGACTTGACCTTATAAAAAATGCTAACCACGAAAGCCACCTACGTAGTATGAGCATAAGTAGTAACAGTAGTAATAGTAGTAATTAAAAAAATATTCTACATCTATACCAACTTCCTTGGAGAATTTATTCACTCAGCTTCAACTATCGCCTCTATGTGGATGATTTCCAAATCTTCATCTCCAGCCCGTAAATCTCTCCCTCTCTGCACTCTTGCATTTCCTCCTGCCTTTGAGATATCTCTACTTGAGTGTGCCACCATCACCTCAAACTCAATATGTCTACAACAGAACCCTTTATCACCCCACTCAAAACCTGTCCTTCCCCTGACTTTCTCAACACTGTAGATGGCACAGTCAAAGCCCGTGAGAAGCAGCGTGGCTCAGTGGAAAGAGCACAGGCTTTGGAGTCAGAGGTCAGGGGTTCAAATCCCGGCTCTGCCAATTGTCAGCTGTGTGACTGTGGGCAAGTCACTTAACTTCTCTGTGCCTCAGTTACCTCATCTGGAAAATGGGGATTGAGACTGTGACAACCTGATCACCTTGTAACATCCCCAGCACTTAGAACAGTACTTTGCATATAGTAAGTGCTTTATAAATGCCATTATTATTCTTATTATAAATGATGGCATTTGTTAAGCGCTTACTATGTGCAAAGCACTCTTCTAAGTGCTGGGGGGATACAAGGTGATCAGGTTGTCCCACATGGGGCTCACAGTCTTAATCCCCATTTTACAGATGAGGTAACTGAGGCACAGAGAGGTTAAGTGACTTGCCCAAAGTCACACAGCTGACAAGTGGCAGAGTCGGGATTCGAACCCATGACCTCTAGCTCCCAAGTCTGGGCTCTTGACACTGAGCTCTGCACACAGTAAGCGCTCATTAAATATGATAGACTGACAGACTGACAGACTGGTACTTGTTAAGTACTTACTATGGGCCAAACACCGTTCTTATAACTGTGGTAGATACAAGTTCATCAGGTTGGATGCAGTCCCTGTCCCACATGGGAGTCACGGTCTAAACAGGAAAGAGTAGGATTTAATCCCCGTTATACAATTGGGGTAACTGGGGTGCAGAGAAGTTAAATGACATGCCCAAGGTCACAAAGTGGACATGTGGCAGAGTAGGATTAGAACCCAGGTCCTCTGACTCCCAAGCCTGGTCTCTTTCCACTAGGCCACACTGCTTCTCTAATAGTAAGAGTAGTAGTAGTAGTAATAGTAGTACTAATTGTGGTATTTGGTAAATGCTTACTCTGTGCTAGGCACTGTACTAAGTGCTGGAGTGCATTTGCGTAGGACACAGTCCTGCCCCACTTGAGGCTCACAGTTTCAATCCCCATTTTACAAATGAGGCAACTGAGGCCCAGAAAAGTGAAATGACTTGGCCCAAGGTCCCAGACCTGGGATTAGATAAATAGATAAATGGCAGAGCCGGGATTAGAACCCATGACTTTCCGGTTCCCAGGCCCAGGCTCTATCCAGTATGCTGCTTCTCAATAGTAGAAGTAATAATAATAATAACAATAATAATGGCATTTATTAAATGCTTACTATGTGCAAAGCACTGTTCTAAGCACTGGGGAGGTTACAAGGTGATCAGGTTGTCCCACTGGGGGCTCACAGTCTTCATCCTCATTTTACAGATGAGGGAACTGATGCTCAGAGAAGTGAAGTGACTTGCCCAAAATCACACAGCTGACAGTTGGCGGAGCCAGAATTTGAACCCCTGCCCTCGGACTCCAGCAGTGTAGCACTCATTCCTACATGCAGGAAGTGGTAAGAATGATGGAGTCTCCTGTCAAGAGTGAGATTTGAGCCTCAGAATGTGAGTGCAGGAGTTGATTATAGTACTAGTGGCTTGCTCAGAGCCACTCACTCTCTCTGACTCCTGCCAGGAAAGAGAGTCCCTGCCGGGACGTGGAGTGCTATGAATAAGAAGGTAAGCAGGGGCACGGCACATTGTGAAATACATGTATGGTTTCCACCCATGTTAGCCAGACACAGGCAGAACTGGAATGAGAACCCAGGTCTTCTGATTCACAGAGTGCTCTTTCCACTGGACCAACAGTAGGTCTTCGAGGGGCATGGCAGAATTGCAAGAAAATGCAGTCAGAAGGCCAGCATTAATGTAATCCTTGTCACTTCATACCATTTCTAAGCAGGACTTGGGAGGAGAATGGATAATCACAAGTTATCCAAACAGCTGATTTTGTTAAAATGAAATGGGGAAACTAAACCTAATAGGCAGGAAAATGTCTCACTGATACAAAACTTCAGCTATTGTGACAGGATAGTAAACAGATGAAAGACAACAGAAGAAAACAGGTGATCTCAGAGTGCTATATACAGGAAGGGAGAATTGTCATGGAGCAGAGGCTCAGGGAAGATTATCACACACAAAGAAAGAGAAATGACGTGGAAATAGTATCTGAGAAGGTGGTGTTTTTTTTCTTCCCTCTTTTCCCCCTCTCTCCCTCCACCCAGCCCTATCTACTCCTTATACACTCTTATATCCTCCTATCTTTAGTAGATTTTGGGGGCCCATCTCCCCACTAAATTGTAAATTCCTTGAGAACAGGGATTATGCCTAGACTTCCCCCTCTTGACTGTAAACTCACTGTGGACGGGGAATGTGTCTATAAACTCTGTCATATTGTATGCTCCCAAGCACTTGGAACAGTGCTCTGCACACATTGAGTGCTCAATAAATACCACTGATTGATTGATGCCTACTAACTCTACTGTATTCTCCTACACATACAGAGCAGGGGTCTGCAGGAGTAAGTGCTCAGTAAATATAGTATTTATTTCAGCATAGGCAGTGTGGCTTAGTGGAAAGAGCACGAGCTTGGGAGTCAGAGGACGTGAGTTCTAATACCGACTCTGTCACTTGAATGCTGTGTGACCTTGGGCAAGCCACTTAACTTCTCTGTGCCTCAGTTACCTCATTTATAAGACAGGGATTAAGACTGAACGCCTCATGTGGGACAACCTGATTACTTTCTCTCTGTCCCAGCGCTTAGAACAGTGCTTGGCACACAGAAAGTGCTAATGTAACTGATCGACTGAATTCCATTTGTTTGAGGTCAGAAAAAACTCAGGTCTTTGTTCATGTGATTCCTGACTTGCTGACAATTCCGCTTGTTTGACAGGGCTGCTCAGCACTCCTTAATGGTCCATTAACTTCAAAGACGAATTGTGTCACACAGAAGTGTTCGTCTTTCAGATTCTATATATACACATAACTTGCTGTCCTTTAAGCTTGAAAATAATTTGGAGATGACCTGAAATCTTTATTGATGTGTATATCTGGTTGACAATCCCTTCCACATTGTGCTAATGCAAGTATTTCACCTTACAGCTATTGCATGTTACCCAATCAATCAATCAATCAATCAGTGGTATTTAGTGCTCACTAAATGCAGATCGTTGTACTAAATATTTGGGAGAGTACAATACAAAAGAGTAGGAAATAGATGATCCCTGCTCACAAGGAGATGAGAGATTAGAGAAGGATACATACACAAGGACTGGGGGGCAGGGGGAGGGGTGTATATCAAAGTGCTTAGACCCAAGTGAACAGATGATGCAAGGAACTGAGGGTGTAGTCTGGGAAGCTATCTTGGAGGAGATGTGATTTTAGGAGGCTTTTGAAGGAGGGAGAGTGGTGATATGTCAGATGTGAAGAGGGAAGGAGTTTCAGGCCTGAGGGCAGGTATGGAGAAGGGCTCAGCAGTGAGATAAATAAGAATTAGGTACAGTGAGGTGGTTAGTTTTGGAGAATCAAAGTGTGCAGGTTGCATTGTAGTAGGAGATTGTCTATGGGGAAAGCCTAATGAGTGCTTTAAAGCTAATGGTGAGGAATTTCTGGGAATGTGTCTGTTATATTGTTATAATAATAATAATAATAATGGCATTTGTTAATCGATTACGATGTGCAAAGCACTGTCCTAAGTACCGGGGAGGTTACAAGGTGATCACGTTGTCCCACATGGGGCTCACAGTCTTAATCCCCATTTTACAGAGGAGGTAACTGAGGCCCAGAGAAGTTAAGTGACTTGCCCAAAGTCACACAGCTGACAAGCGGCAGAGCTGGGTTTGGAACCCATGACCTCTGACTCCCAAGCCCGGGCACTTTCTACTGAGCCACGCTGCTTGTCATACTCACCCAAGTCCTGCACAAAGTAAGTGCTTAATAAATCCCATCGATTGATTGAAAAACTTCTGTGTCATGTGGAGATGAATGGGCAACCACTGGAAGTTTTTAGGAGAAGGGACCAAGTTTGTTTTTTTTTAGAAGAAACAATCAACTTAGCAGAGTGGAATGAGTACTGGAGTGGGGAGAGACAGGAGGCTGGGAGGTCAGCAAGGAGGCTGCTGCAGTATTCAAGGTGGGAAAAATGATGGTGTTATCTATTGTAATGGGAAAGTCCAAGGAAGGACAGGGTTTGGGTGGAATGATAGGAGTTTGGTTTTAGTTTTTTCAGTTTGAGGTATTTGGAGGACACCTAAATAGAGATGGCTTTGAGGCACCACAAAATGTAAGACTGGAGAGGAGAGAGACCAGGGCTGGAGAGGTACACTTGGAAATCATCCACATAGAGTTGATAATTGAAGCTGTGAGAGTGAATGAATTCACCAAGGCAGTGGGTGTAGCTGAAGAATTGAAGGTGACCTAAAATTGAGCCTTGAGGGACTCCCACAGTTAGGGGTTGGGAGGCAGAGGAGTAATTGGGGAAAGAGACTGAGAAGGAAAGGCCAGAGAGATAGGAAAACCAGGAAAGGTTAGTGACAGTGAAGCCAAGATTCAATAGCACTTCCAGGAGAAGGGGGTGGTTCACTGTTTCAAAGGCAGCTGAGCAGTCAAGGAGGATTAGGATGTAGTAGAGGACACTGGATGTGGCCAGAAGGAGGTCATTAATAACCTCTGATAAGACAGTTTATGTGGTTGGGGTGAAAGCCAAATTGAAAAGGGTCGAGGAGGGAATAGGAGGAGAGGAAGTGAAGACAGGGTTGTAAACAATTCGCTCAAGGAGTTTGGAGAAGAAAGGTAGGAGAGAGATAGAGCAATAACTGTAGGGTGCCATGGGGTCTTTTTTTTTTTAGGATAAGAGACAAGGGCAGGTTTGTAAGAAGTAGAGAAGGAGCCATTAGAGAGTTAGAGGTTAAAGATGGCAATCAGAGAGGGGTAGGAGGGGAAAAGAGTATAGATAAGGTACTAAGGAATGGAATTGGAGGAGCAGGTGGAGGGAGCAGATTTTAAGAGGGGGGAATACTGCTGGGAAGAAGGGAGAGTCAAGGAGGGTACAGGAGGAGGGTGGGATTTGAGAGGTGCAGGGGAAATTTTAGGGAGATTGTGCTTGATTGTTTAACTTTAATCAATGAAATACCCACTGTATCAATTAATTGTATTTACTGAACATATATCGTGCTCAGTATGCAGAGTACTGTACTGAGGGCCGGGAAAAGTACAATAGGAGTAGTACACATGACCGTTGCCCACAAGGAGTGAACTATTGAGCAGGGTTCCTCTTATTTAGAAAACAGGAGCAAGCCCTTCCAAAGTTCTTTTTTCTTATACAGATTCAGCCACTCAGGTTTGAAGGCTCCCAGTGGTCTTTCTTTGAGAAGCCTATCAGCTGAATGAGTGCTATTTCCTCCTCTTCACTTGGATTGAGCAGACCCAGCCACTGTTTAACAGAAGCAATAAGCTACCCCCAGCCAGCTTGGCAATCAACCCTTTTTATCTAATGTGCGTTTATGCCCACCTGACTTTCTATTTATGCAAACCAGGATCCGTTTCTATCGGACCTTTGGACATCACAAGTCCACGTGGACATCTAGCACAAGTCCTGTGAGACCAGCAGATGGTAGCTCAACTCCCTGAAGAACACTCTTCTCCAGAGCCCTCTGGAAGGCTAGAAACTGCAGCTTCACACTCTGAAGTCTCTCTCTCTCTCATATACACACACACATACACACATAAACAGGTATATTTAGTCAGATGATGTACTTGTTTTAAAAAAAAAAACAGTCATCTGCTGCCATTCCCCTCCTTTTCCACAACTTCTGTTCAAGGAAGCTATCACTTTTTGCATCTGTTTCACGGCCAAACATCTGGAACTACAACTCCATCCTTGACTTCCCCCATTAGAGTTTGTTTGGATTAGTACTGGCCTCTGTGCCCTGCACACAGTACGTGTTCAATAAATACCAATGATGGAAATATTGGAGGTTGCATAAGGACTACACTGTTGGGTAGGGACTGTCTCTATATGTTACCAACTTGTACTTCCCAAGCGCTTAGTACAGTGCCCTGCACACAGTAAGCGCTCAATAAATATGATTGATTGATTGATTGACTAGCCAAAGGGGAAGCATATTGCCTGCATGAGCTGGATAGATGGTCGACACAGTTCCAAAGCACTGGATTTTTGCTGAACCCTCCGCTGAGCATTAGCCATAGACACAGAGCTGGGAAAGTGGAATAGGCCAAAATGGAGGTCAAAGTCTAAAGTACCATTTGAAGAAAGTAACCCCAAAACAAAAATTTGTTTAAAATGTCAGAAGCAGGAGAGCACCATTGGTCTAAGTGACAAGAGCATGGACCTGGGCATCAAAGGACCTGGGTTATGATCCTGGCTCCACCGTTTGTCTGTCATGTCACCTTGAGTATGTCACTTAACTTCTTTGTGCCTTAGTTACCTCATCTGTAAGATGGGGATTAAGACTGTGAGCCCACTAGGAAGGCTAGAAACTGCCGTTTCACTTCTTCTCTCTCTCTATCTGTCTTTTAATCATTTAATCCATGCCCATGCCCACATCCTACCTCTGGCCTGGAATGCCCTCCCTCTCCATATTCATTCATTCATTCAAATGTATTTATTGAGCACTTATTGTGTGCAGAGCACTATACTAAGCGCATGGGAAAGTACAATACAACAAAAAACAGAGACATCTTCTCCAAGATGCCTTCCTTGACTAAGCCTTCACTCTCTCTTTTCTCACTCCTTTCTGCAATGCCTGGATTTGCATCCTTTATTCACCTGTCCCTCAGCCTCACAGCATTTATGTATATATCCTTAATTTATTTATTATGTTGGTATCTGTCTCCCCTTCTAAACTGTGAGTTTGCTGTGGGCAGGGAATGTGTCTACCAAGTCTGTTGTATTGTACTCTCCAAGCGCTTAGTAAAGTGTTCTACACACAGTAAGTGTTCAATAAATATGACTGATTGATTGATTGAATTTAAGGCTAGAGAAACAGGAAGAGTACTGGGTGGGAAGCAGGAGGGAGGAAAGTCAGAAGAGGAGCTTGGGAGGGATAGATTGTGAGCCAGTAAGTAGCAGGGAAAAGAACATTTCTGTTCAAAAAGTTGAAACAGCTCCATCCCAGAGAACAGTTTTACCTATGAGTCCTCTTGGCTGAAAATGACCTGAAGAAACTCATTTTCCCAAGTTGTAATGGGCCCTCCAACATTCAACAAGGAAGCCAATTCTCCATCTAGCCCTTAACCAAATCAGAGCTACAGAAAAGTGTGGCCCCAGGCACGGGGTGTTCCCTAAGACAAAAGACTCTGGAATCCAACAAGCTTTTGTTCATCTTTTGGTCAATAACTTTGTTCAATTATTGTGAGGCTCCTCTGCAACCTTTAATGCATGGCCTGTGGTTGAGGGAGGACCAAAAATAAAAATTATTGAGTACGAAGTAATAATAATAATTGTGGCATATATTAAGCACTTATTATGAGTCAATCATTGTAATCAATCAATCAATCAATCAATCGTATTTATTGAGCGCTTACTATGTGCAGAGCACTGTACTAAGCGCTTGGGAAGTACAAATTGGCATCACATAGAGACAGTCCCTACCCAACAGTGGGCTCACAGTCTAAAAGGGGGAGACAGAGAACAGAACCAAACATACCAACAAAATAAAATAAGTAGGATAGAAATGTACAAGTAAAATAAATAAATAAATAGAGTAATAAATATGTACAACCATATATACATATATACAGGTGCTGTGGGGAAGGGAAGGAGGTAAGACGGGGGGATGGAGAGGGGGACGAGGGGGAGAGGAAAGAAGGGGCTCAGTCTGGGAAGGCCTCCTGGAGGAGGTGAGCTCTCAGCAGGGCCTTGAAGGGAGGAAGAGCACTGTACCAAGCACTGTAATCTATATAGTACAACCTGACTGGACACAGTCCCTGTCCCATGTGGGGATCACTGTCTAAAGGTGGAGGGAGAGAGCAGGTACTTTAACCCCATTTGACAGATAGGGAAACTGAGACCCAGAGAAGTTAAGAAACTTGCCCAGGGCCACTCAGATGGGAAATGGCAGAGCCAGCCAGGATTATCCAGGTTTCCATGACTTCCAGGATCATGCTCTTCCCCTTACGTTCTGCTGGTGAGTGTGATAATTCATTGACAAAGCAACATGGTGTAGAGGATAGAACACGGGCCTGGGACCCAGAGAGTCATGGATTCTAATCCTGGCTCTGTCACTTGTCTGCTATGTGACTTTGGGCAAGTCACTATAATCAATCAATCAATCATATTTATTGAGTGCTTACTGTGTGCAGAGCCCTGTACTAAGCGCTTGGGAAGTACAAGTTGGCAACATATAGAGACAGTCCCTACCCAACAGTGGGCTCACAGTCTAGAAGGGGGAGACAGAGAACAAAACCAAACATACTAACAAAATAAAATAAATAAAATAGATATGTACAAGTAAGATAAATAAATAAATAAATAAATAAATAGAGTAATAAATATGCACAAACATATCTACATATATACAGGTGCTGTGGGGAAGGGAAGGAGGTGAGATGGGGGGATGGAGAGGGGGATGAGCAGGTGAGGAAGGAAGGGACTTCAGTTCTCTTGGCCTCAGTTACCTCATCTGTAAAATGAGGATTGAGCCCGTGAGCCCTATATGGGACAGGGACTGTCCAACCCAATTTGCTTCCATCCACCCCAGTGCTTAGTATAGTATCTGGCACTTAGTAAATGCTTAACAAATACCACAATTATTATTAATAATAATAATAATAATAATAAACCAGGGGATAGGAGAGCCTTGTTGGGCCTGAGGAAATGCCAGATTCAATAGATCCACTCAATAGATCTAATGGATCAATGGATCCTGGTCCTGGACAAATGATCAGTGAAAGAGATTGATGCAGAAACACTGTTCCCAGCTACAGGCAATTCCAGGGGTCCCCATGCTGGTAGAAAAGGAAAGAAAAGGAAAGAACAGGCTTCAGCCTCTAAAACATCCAATTGCCAAGAATATGTCTGAAACTCAGGAGCACGGTTCTGAAGGAATACCACAGGCATGTTTAGGAAAAAAAACTTCTTCACAGCTTCTGATCATGACTCCCTGGGGAGCGAGGGCTCAGATTGAACTAATGAGTCTATTAGGCTTAATTAAACAAATGTGAAATTATTGACTTAATCTGGGACAGTCTCCTGATGGGGAGAATCCCTGTGGATCAAGTGGACTCAATATCCTAACACCCAACGCCATTACCAGTGCAACTGGTGCTCCTGGAAATCCAATAAAACGGGGACCCCCTGTAGAGTGGCTATTGGCATCCCCTTGTGACTTGCTTCTGGTCTGCCCTGCAATACTGAGCCTGGGGCACTTGGACCACTTCTTCTGGTGCTGTAGTGACTGCGCCTTGACAACTTCAGGGTGGCCACAAACCAGCAAAGCTGGGAGCATGGGCCCCCCTGGATCTCTGGTTGCAACTTCCAGGTCACTTCAAGATCCCTGGCACTGCATAGATCCTCAGTCCCAGAGGAGAGGGGGTTTCTCCTCCCCAAACCCACCTAAGAAAGGCTTCCACCATGATTCTGGATGGTGTCCAGCAGAAGGGCAGTGGAGGAGAAAGCTGACAACCCGCAACTCTGGTTCTGGTCTCCGACTTCTGCAGCAGGCTTACTGTCAGCGTTATTTGGGCACAGAGCTACGATCTTGTTTCCTGTGCTTGGGTTTGTTGGCTAGCCCTGCCCATTAAAGGTTTGGTCTGTTGGAGCAGAAAATGGGACAAATGCTTGGCTGACTGAAGCGAACAAGCATGGAAATCCTGCCCTTTGCAGGCCAGTGCAGATGGGCACAGCTGCCCTTGAGCAGAGACATGTCTGCTGGATGTGAGAAGCAGCATGGCCCTAGTGGAAAGAGCATAGTTCTGGGTGTCACGGGACCTGGGTTCTAATCCTGTCACAACTACTTGTCTACTTTATGGCCTTGGCAACCCGCTTTGCTTCTTTGTACCTCAGTTACCTCATCTGTAAAACGGGATTAAGATTGGAAGCCCCATGTGGAATATGAACTGTCCAACTTGATCATCTTCTAACTTCCCTAAGGCTTAGTACATTCATTCATTCAATCGTATTTATTGAGCCCTTACTATGTACAGAGCACTGTACTAAGCACTTGGGAAGTACAAGTCAGCTACCTATAGAGAAAGTCCCTACCCAACAATGAGCTCACAGTCTAGAAGCAGCGTGAGAAGCTGCGTGGCTCAGTGGAAAGAGCCCAGGCTTTGGAGTCAGGGGTCATGGGCTCAAATCCCGGCTCTGCCACTTGTCAGCTGTGTGACTTTGGGCAAGTCACTTCACTTCTCTGGGCCTCAGTTCCCTCATCTGTCAAATGGGGATGAAGACTATGAGCCCCCCGTGGGACAACCTGATCTCCTTGTAACCTCCCCAGCACTTAGAACAGTGCTTTGCACATAGTAAGCACTTAATAAATGCCATTATTATTATTATTATTAGAAAGGGGTCAGAGAGGCACATGGGTCTCAGTCATGAAGCCAGCCCCCTTTTGCTGACTAGTATTTTTAGTCTGATTCCCGGCACCCAGGCCAGGAAGATCCAAATAAGTACCATCAAAACTTGAGTACATCATCATCACCATCAATCGTATTTATTGATCGCTTACTATGTGCAGAGCACTGTACTAAGCGCTTGGGAAGTACAAATTGGCAACATATAGAGACAGTCCCTACCCAACAGTGGGCTCACAGTCTAAAAGAGTATATGACATGGAGGCAGTCCCGCTTTTTGCCAGCAATCATGTTCTCCCTGTTGTTTAGGTCACAAAGACCCAAATGGCAAGACTCAAATCTGGGGTTCATGGCATGAAGCCATTCCCCCCTTTCGCCGGCGCCCCTATCTTTATTGTTTTTCCCCTGTGCTAGGGCCATGAAGACCCAAATAGGAAGACTCAAATCTGGGGTCCGTGGCAAATGGGGATTAAGACTGTAAGCCCCACGTGGGACAACCTGATCACTTTGTAGCCCCCCCAGCGCTTAGAACAGTGCTTTGCACATAGTAAGCGCTTAACAAATGCCAACATTATTATTATTATTATTAAGCCAGTACTCCCATTTGCCAGCATCTCTATCGTTATTGTTGTTCCCAGTGCCTGGGCCATGAAGACCAAATGGGAAGAGTCAAATCTGGGATTCATGGTATGAAGCCGGTTCCTCCTTCTGCCGGCACCCGTATAGTACAGTGCCTGGCAATAATAAATGCTTGAAAAATGTCACTGAAAAAAAAAACAAACAGGTGAAGCTCCCATTCCCCAGCCTACCCACCATACCTCAGGGAATTTGGGGCTTTCAGAATACCTTCCCCCCTGGAGCAGGGCTCTCTGGTGCTCAGGGGGCTGCTTTTGTCTTTATTCTAATTGACAATGAAGGAAAACTCTTGCCACCTTTGATTTCCAAAGCAAGAATGTTGTGGCTGCATTTCAACCCCCACACCCAGTTCAGTCCCTCAACTTAAATCCTCCTCATGCACCAATCAATCAGTCAATCAATTAACAGTTTTTACTGAGGGACTTCTTTGTGAGAAGCATGGTACTAGACACTTGGGAGAGTCTAATAGAATTAGCAGAAATGATCCCAGGCTTCAGGGAAATTGTAATCTAGTAGGGGAGGTGGACACTGAAACAAATTATAGGTAGGAGGAAATGTGAGTGGAATATATGTACAGAAATGCCATGGAGACAGAGAGTGGGGTGGAGGTATGGGTATTCAAGTGCTGAGGTGAGAAAAGCAGGGTGGCTTAGTGGAAAGAGAACAGATTTGGAATTCAAAGGTCATGGGTTCTAATCCTGCCTCCGCCACTTGTCAGCTATGTGACTTTGGGAAAGTCACTTAACTTCTCTGAGCCTCAGTTAGCTCATCTGTAAAATGGGGATTAAGATGGTAAGCCCCACTTGGGACAACATGATAATCTTGTATCTGCCTCAGTGCTTAGAACAGTGCTTGGCACATAGTAAGCCTTAACGAATACCATTACTGAGAATTAGTGTGGCTCAGTGGAAAGATCATGGGCTTTGGAATCAGAGGTCATGGATTCAAATTTCGGCTCCACCGTTTGTCAGCTGTGTGACTTTGGGCAAGTCACTTAACTTCTCTGTGCCTCAGTTACCTCATCTCTAATTAGGGATTAAGACTGTGAGCCCCCCCGTGGGACAACCTGATCACCTTGTAACCTCCCCAGTGCTTAGAACAGTGCTTTGCATGCAGTAAGTGCTTAATAAATGCCATCATTATAAAAGTGGAAATAGTGTGGGAAGAGGAGAGATTTATCAGGGAAGGCTGATTTCAGAAGGACCTTGAAGGTGGAGAGAACTGTGGTCTTTCAGATGTAAAGGGGGAATTCTAGTAAGAAGGGAGGTCATGAGGAAGAGTTCAGGGGTGAGAGAGATGAGACTGAAGCACGGCGGATAGGTTGGCTTGAAAGGTATAAAACTTACAAGCTGGAGTGCTTTAGGGACAGGAATAAGCAGAGGTAGCAGGGTGGGAGCAGAGGGAATGCCTTAAAACTAGTGGCAAAGAGTTTCTCCTTCATGCGGAGAGGAATGGATAGCCATTGGTGGTTTTTGCAAGCAGGGAGACATTTGCAGAGCACTGTGTTAGGTGAAGGATCCAGGCAACAATGTGACGTATGAACTGGAGATGGGAGAAATCAGTGGCAGGGAGATCAGGGATGAAGAGGTCAAGGTGGAGTATTTCAAGGGCTTGGACCAGGGTTGGGGCAGTTTAGATGGAGAAGAAGAGGCACATTATGGAGCTGTTGTGGAGAAAGAAAACATGAGGCTTTAAAGAGAGAGAGAAGCCAAGGATAATGCCAAGGCTTTGGGCTTGAGAAATGGGTGTTGTCAATTGTAACAACTGGGTTTGAGAAATGAGTGTTATCAATCCTTGGTGCTGTCACTCTGATCGAAGCACTTATCATATCCCATCTTGACTCCTGCATCAACCTCCACACTGACCTCCCTGTCTCCAGTTTTTCCCCTCTGTTCCCTTCACAATGCTGCCCAGATCATTCATCTAAAACGCTTCGATGTCCTTGTCTCTCTGCAACTCATCCAGCTCCACATCAAACAGAAATTTCTTATCACCATCATGAAGGCACTAAATCAGTTCCCTCTGGCTTGGGGAACCAGGAGGCCTAGTGGAAAGAGCACAGACCTAGAATTCAGAGGACCTGGATTCCAATCCCAGCTCCATCACTTGTCTGCTCTGTGACCTTGGACCAGTCACTTAACTTTCTCTATACCTCAGTTTCCTCATCTTCAAAATGGGGATTAAATCCTACTCCCTCTACTTAGTCTGTAATCCTCACGTAGGACCAGGACTGTGTCCAACCTGAATATCTTCTGTCTATCCCAGCGCTTAGTACAGTGCTTGAAGCAGCATGGCTCAGTGGAAAGAGCCCAGGCTTTGGAGTCAGAGGTCATGGGTTCAAATCCCAGCTCCACCAGTTGTTGGCTGTGTGACTTTGGGCACTTCACTTCACTTCTCTGTGCCTCAGTTCCCTCATCTGTAAAATGGGAATTAAGACTGTGAGCCCCCTGTGGGACAACCTGATCACCTTGTAACCTCCCCAGTGCTTAAAACAGTGCTTTGCACATAGTAAGCACTTAATAAATGCCATTATTATTAGTAGTAGTAGTAGTACAATGCTTGGCACATAGTAAGGGCTTAACAAGTACCATTATTATGATCATTATGATTATTGCTTTACCTCACTGATTTGCCAAAATCCAGTCTTCACACTTGGCTCCTCTAGCACCAACCTACTCTCTGTACCTCAATTTCATTTGTCTTGAGGCCTCGATTTCCCTCCCCACTCACTACTCTCCCCACATTTGAAGCACTACTAAAATCATGCCTCCTCCACAAGGCTTTCACTGACTAAGCCATCACTTCTCTTATTTTCCTTCCCTTCTGTGTCACCTATGCACTTGGACCTGTGTCCCTTAAGCACTTTATATTCACTCCACCTCCAGCCCTGCAGCACTGGTGTACGTATCCATCTGTAATTTATTTCACTACTGGTCTCCCTAACTAATCTGAAAAATCCTTGTCGACATGGATCATGTCTACCAACGTTATTGTATTGTACTATCCAAGGGGCTTGGTACAGCACTCTGCACATAGCAAGTGCTCAAAAAATGCCATTGATGGATTGATTCAGTGGAGGTAATCTGATCTGGGAGAAAAGATGAGGGGTGCAGACACCAAATACCAGACACCAAGCCAATCTTGGACTGCCTTTTAATGGAACAGAAAGTCTGTTCTTCCCTAAAATCCCACATTTCCTGGAATTATCCTCTTCCCTGGGACCAGAAACAACAAGCACAGGAGCCCCTGAAGCAAAGCTCTGGTTTCCAGGCAAAACCCTGGTGCTATAGGGAACCATGTTTCCAGCATGAGTTCAATGGCTTGAACACCACTACTATTCTCACTAGTTGTTTGGCAACCGAGACAAAATTAGCAACCCTCTGAAAGTGGCCAGGCCACACCCCTGCTTCCCTGACCACAAGACCAGCCTGTTTCTGGAGCTGGGGCCCAGGCAATCAGCAGAGGGTGCCTACGGCAGATGGGAGTCTATAGGTTCTGGACTGAGACTCAACCCAGCTTCCCAATAGGTTTAGATGCTGCAACTGAACCAAAGTAGACCAGAGGGCTCTAAGAGGGATCATGGAAACCCTCACTCAGCAGCAAGGGATTCTTCTGTCCCACTTTTCTGAGAGCCAATTTTCCTCCACAACACAAACTTTCTGGTTCTGGGTTTGGTCAAGGGGCTCAGGTAGACAGCCCCGTTGGCTATTGGGAAGGGATCTCCCATGGGCAAGACCGGGAGAGGAGGAGCTGTCAGGCTTGGATATTTCTGGGCAGACCCAGAGTCTCCTGCAGGCACCCCCAGAAGACCGGGTCAGGAAAGTTCCAGGAGCCGGCTGCCCAGTTTTGACTTTTCTGAAAGCTTCTAGTGGCACTGACTCACTAGGTCAGTGGGGAGAGAGCAGATGAGACATGGCCAGATTGCTTTCCAAAACTTGGCTGTATTTCCTTCTTTGACTTGAAGACCCAGCCCTGAGAGGAGGTGGACAAAGGAGTGGGAAAAGCAGCAGCAACAGAGTCCAAGGCCAGCTGCCCTCTGCCTCCCCCTGGACCTGATGCTTGAGTGAATGGAAGGTCCAGGAAGACTTTCGCAAGCCATTCAGCAAGTCCAGAAACAATACCTGCTTCCCCCAGCTCTCCATTAATAAAGAAAAGAGGCTAACTGTTTAGGCATCAGTGGATCTAGACCCCACCCAAGGGTCTCCAGGGAGAACAACCCAATTTCTCTGTTGACTCAGTCCTGCTTTCACACTGTCCATGGCTGCCAATATATTCTAGGTGGAGATATATGCCAAAAACCATGGGATTGGCATCATGCTGAATCTCATGAGCTGCTACTTGGCTCTAATCCCATGATTTACTCAGATGCCCCAATGTTATCCCTGAATTCCCTTGCTTCCAACTTGGATCTGCCCCTCCATAATCAGGGGACCAAGGAAAGTGGTGGGAAGAGAAGGCAAGAGGCAGAAAAATAGAAACAAGGATGGAGAAAGAGAAAGAGCAAAAGAGAGAAAAAGCAAGAGAGGGAAATGTTTGATGCCCCTTGTTTCAAGGGCTCATCACTAGGCTCTTTTTCAATCACAAAGCAAAACAGAGAAGAAGGGTCCTTTGTATTTAAAGATAATAATAATAATAATAATAATAATAATAATAATAATAATAATAACGACATTTATTAAGTGCTTACTATGTGCAAAGCACTGTTCTAAGCACTGAGGAGGTAACAAGGTGATCAAGTTGTCCCACGGGAGGCTCACAGTCTTATTCCCTATTTTACAGATGAGGTTACTGAGGCCCAAAGAAGTTAAGTGACTGGCCCAGTCACACAGCTGACAATTGGCGGGGCTGGGATTTGAACCCATGACCTCTGACGCTCTGACATTGGTATACACGAATGGGTGGAAGTGCAGTAAAGTCCTTCACCTTGTATTTTTCACCCCAAGAAGAAACTTATATATCTTTTATTTTCTTTCTCCATCTTTCTCACATTTCTCAAATCCCTTTATCAGCAAGCCCCTCTCAGGTTACTGCACTCCTTCTGGATTGAAGGTGTTTATGGCTGCATCTGCATAAGAATCAGAACTATCAAAGGAACCAGAGAGTCACTCATCAGCAGATGGGGAAAGTCCTAAATACCATCTCCCTCTGTAGTAGGAGGCTTTGCTGGGGTCTGTGGTAGCTTTATGAGAGAGGAAGAGATGGCTAAGACCCTGTGAGTCAGTGCACATGATCACTCACTCTCTTGTGCTCTTTCTTCCTCTCTTTCTCTCTCCCTCTCCCTCTTCCCTGCCTCACCCTCACTTCCTCTCCCTCACTCTGTTTCTTTCTTGTTCACTTGCACACAGTAAAAGTTCAATAAATACCACTGATTGATCGATTCCTCTTTCTCTTTCTCCCTCTTCCCCACTTTCCTTTTTCCCCTCCCCTCTTCCTTCCTCTATTTTCTATCTCCCTTTCTGTCTTTTTTTCTGCTCTCTGCCTCTCTCTTTCTCTCATCCCATATCATCCATCTCCTTTTTTTCTCTCTCTTTCTCTCTCTGTTTAGATAAGGAAATAACAGAGACATCAATTGGAGAGCTCAGTTCTGAAATCCAGTCTTAACCTTTGGAAATCTAATTTATTCAGGCCCAGTTTATTATTGCCAGCCCAGCGTGGATTGGGGATTAGGTGGCAGGCACAGCTTCAGTCCAAGGAACAGGATAAACTGAGCATCTCCCTGGAGATCATTACCTGAGGAAAAAGTCTTGCTGGCCAAGGAGTTAAAACAGAAAGGCTGGTGGCAGGGAAGAGACAAGGAGTGGGAATAATAATGATGGTATTTGTTAAGTGTTTACTATGTGCAAAGCACTGTTCTAAGCGCTGGGGAGGTTACAAGGTGATCACATTGTCCCATGGGGGGCGCACAGTTTTAATCCCCATTTGACAGATGAGGGAATTGAGGCACAGGGAAGGTAAGTGACTTGTCCGAAGTCACACAACTGACAGTTGGCAGAGACGGGATTTGAACCCATGACCTCTGACTCCAAAGCCCGTGCTCTTTCCACTGAGCCACGCTACTTCTCCAAGGAAGGAAGGAAGAAGGCAGGAAGTAGTCTCTTCCCTGTGCCATTGGGTGGTGAGAGTCCTGCTGGGTGAGTTTGGAAGACTCGCCGTTGGTCAAAAGAGGATGAAATACTGAAAAGCTTCAAAAGCTCCCAACAGTCCTGAGCTAAATCACAAGATCTGTGGACGTCTCCCTGATCACCCTTAAATGTCATCCTGCTGACTGACCTGAGAGCATTGAGCCACCTCCACTGCTAATTAGTTGGGGCTGGATCTGGGTCCAAGGACAACTGAATGACCTGTCTCCACTCTGTCATCACCAACTTCAGCAGAATTGACTGGCCACCTGAACTAGGCACTTCGATTGTGTAGAGGGGATTAATCAAATCCTATCCTCAAGAAGTTTACAATTGAATCGAAAATTCCAGCAGGCATGAAAGGATGGAAATGGAATGTTTTCAAAGTATGAGAGTTCATACAGATAATGACATCAGGGGGATAAATGCATCAATAATGAATAAGGTGAGTGATTAGGGAGGGGTGAGGTGGCTGAGGGATGACCTGACTAGGAAGGAAGAGGAGGATAGGGCTGTCTCCTGGAGGAGATGATCTTGGAGGAGCAAGATGCTAATCTGCAATGCTTCTGTGCCTTTGTGTAGGAGGTGGACTTGCAGACATGTTGGCTCTCCACCAGGTCAGAGAAGATCACTATTTTATTTTTCCTTTCTTTGAATTTTACTTTAAATCCATATGGTTACTTGGATCTTTTCCTACCTAAATTCACCTAAAACTGAAATATCCCTGAGCATAGTAAAGATGCATCTGGTTAGTTGGAAAGAACTACAGGTTTTCCTTTGGTGCAATTTCCCCTAGGAGCCTAAGGGATAATTAGACACTGACAACGCAGGCCTGTGATCATATCCAGCTCCGCCACTTGTCTGCTGTGTGACCTTGGGCAAGTCACTTAACTTCTCTGTGCCTCAGTTACCTCATCTGTAAAATGGGGATCGAGACTGTGAGCCCCATGTGGGACAGGGACTGCTTCCAACCTGATTTACTTGTATCCACTCCAGCACTTAGTACAGTGCCTAGCACATAGCAAGCGCTTAACAAATACCATAGTTATTATATCCCTTGTCCCCCAAGAAGCAGCCTGAAGCCCCAAGGTGTGCTACTCCATCTTTTTTTTTATTGGTATTTGTTAAGCACTCACTATGTGTCAAACACTGTTCTAAGTGCTGGGGTAGATACATGTTAATTAGATGGACACACTCCCTGTTCTTCAATGGACTCACAGTCTACATAGGAGGGAGAACAGGTATTTAATTCCCATTTTATAGTTGAGGGAACTGATGAGGCATAGAGAAGTTAAGTTACCTGAAGTCACACAACAGGCATTTGGCAGAGCCAGGATTAGAACCCAGGTCTTCCAACTCTCAGGCCCATACTCTTTCCTCTAGACCACACTGCTTTCTCCCAAAGCTTTCTCTTCTAAGCCTAAAAATTAAAACTCTGGATACTCTAGACTGATTTTCATGGGAATCTTAGACAATCGTTAAATCCCCCAGTTGCATCATCATCATTATCACAATAATAACCATAATGATAATTGGGGTATTTGACAAACCCGTATTATGTGTTGTGCTAAGTGCTGGGGTAGCTACCATACTATGAGATCAAACCCATTCCCAATCCTGTGTGGGACTCATGGTCTAAGCGGGAGAGATCTAAGAGGGTGTAACATGCATCCAGTTCTCCAGCATCTATGGGGAAGACCCAGCCAGGTAGGCTAGGGGACACTTTGGTAGGGAATTGTTGGTTAGAGCTGAAGCATATCAGGGTCAGGAATCTTCAAGTGAGACCCGACCCAGAATGGGAAATGCACAAATGTCTAAATGGGGCTCTTAATCAATCAGATATATTGAGCACTATGTGCAGAGCACTGTACTAAGCAATGGAATAATGTCATCGGCTTTTGCTGAAAAAGGAGCTGCATACAGCCTGGCCAGAAGAGAGGTGACACCAAATGCAAAACCATAGCAGCTCTTCCTATCTGCTTTCTGGGTTCTAAAGTCATGGAACATATAGGGCCTCACTGCCTCTTTAATGTGGGCTCTTCCAAGGGTAGGAGGTAGGTGAGAGTATTCTGGGCCTCCTCACCACCCTTACATCCTCCTCTGTGCTGCAAAGGAGAATTAAGCTTATCCTGAGTATTTTGAGTGCCCAGATCAGGATTTTGGTTTCTGGGCAAAGTTGGTATAAGTTTCCTACGGGCAGGAAACTCTTTTTTACTTTCCCAAGTGCTAGTACAGAACATTGCTCTTAGTAGGCCCACAGTAACTCCCATTACTACTAGTACTACTGTTACATCCAGGCCCAAATCCTATGCTGCCATGAGATCCAATACCTCGGCAAAGCCAGACTGGCTCTGATGTGCTATCCAGCTCCTTAAGGAATTTCTGCTATCAGCAAGTCAGCAAGTCTCATGCATCCACATTCAAGAAGCTCCCTTAAAAGGCCATCTCCACCAGAGCGACGCAAGGGACAGAGAGCAGGAGGGCATACCACCCACTCTCTCACCCATTCTTAACCCAGACCAAGGGACTGAACTCTTTGGGTCTCTATTTTCTGATCTGATAAATAGAGCCGCTAAACCTGCCAGGCTCTGGCTTCATGAGGATCTGGAAAGACACAATGAGAAAAAGCTTCAAACTCCTCAGAGCTGCACACACTGAAAATCCCCAGAATGAGCTTGTCTAAAATATTTTAATCTCACCCGGTGAAGAGAGACAAGCAGAGTGCTGTCCCAGTCAATGTATTGTTAAACTTGGTAGGATTTCTCTGTTTTCCTAACAGTTACTCTTATGTGGCTTTTTTCTCCTCTCCATCTTCACCCGGGGGGGAAAGGGAAGAGATGCTAATTGGTATCTTGTGTCTAGCTCAGTGCTCCTGACGCTCAGGAAGTGTTATATAATACAATGTATTGTCCTACTTTGGACCTACTCTTTGGACTGATCTCAAAGGGGCCTCCGTCTCACAAAGAATAGGCTCTTTCAGGTTTGGAGGAAACTTTGGCTTCTGATCCCAGCTGGAAATCCCTTGGGAACAGAGCTGCAGATACTTCTGATGCCAGTTAGAGCCAGAGAACAGAGAAGGGTGTAAAATGCATATCTGAACAACATAGAGCCTCAAAAGACTTCAGACAAGGTGGAAACCCATTGTTTTTTTGTCAAAGAACAAAGTTTGTAATGGAAAGGGAAGAAAGTCTGTGACTTTCTCTGTTAGTGGAATTCGTTCAGCCCAGCCTCACCCTCTGTGGGGCAAACTAAGATCCTGGGTGAGAAACTTTCCCCAAAGTGTAGGTTGGAACAAACCAGCAGGATCCCCATGCCTTTCTCCTGTCCTGGAAGGAAGTGTCATTGAGAGGAGAGGACAAGGCAGGTGGGAAGATTTAGGAATGTGAAAGGACTGGACCCATCCCTAAACTTCCTATACAGAAAACATATCGCTCGCAAAACCCGGATTAAGAGGCTCCAAGAGTCTGCCCTTCAGTTCTCTTGACAGAGGGCTATAGAGGGAAATGGAAATTTGAAATCCATCTAAGATGGGTCCAATCAGGGGTTTCATCCACCACTGATATGAACCCAATTAGGTGTATTTTTGAGGATAGGGTGTATGTATATTAGATTTTAATTAAGTAGTGTTAATTATAATCTATGAGATGTGCTTACTGCTTATCTGATAATTATGAGAAAGCCAATTTGGCTGCTGGCTTGTGACTAATTAAGTGGAATTAGTAGTGATAATTATAGATTTAATTTCAGGTTGCCTTTATTGAGGATAGGGGCAAATTTGTTTAGGATGGGGTGGGGCAGGGTATCAAGTCATAATACAGCTGGAGAACAGCTGAGGCTTCTAGACATGTCATACAACAGGAAATTAGAGACAGGATGGCAGGAAGGAAAGACAGGTGACAGTTTTCCAATCTTGACTTATGTCTCCCACCTCCTCTCTCTGGCCCACCTCCTGAACTCAATCCCTTGGTCAACTGGCTTTCATTCCTCTTTCTCACTTCCTTTTGGGAGAACCCGGTTTTAATAGATTGCCACCAAAAGGGTGGAGAGTAAAGCAATTTGATGTTGGGGGTTTCATCCCTGAAATTGGGAAAAGAGAAAGTCCAGAAAGAGACATACCTCTGTTAAGCCCAAGCGGGGTCATCTGCTTAAGATTCCAAGTCTCTCCCCAGATGTGAGCTTGTCTTTCCTTCCACATTCTCCCTCTCCTCATTTCCTGGAGTCCTCCACCCTCCAGTCCAGGCAGCACTGAACAAGAGCTATTTCCTTTTACATTTTCTGGACGGCTCTTGGCACTCCCCATCCCCTACAGCCCAAATGGTGCCTGAGCCACCGCTCCCATTCCATGTTCCCAGTTATTTTCTATCATCTTCATCATTGCTCTCCTCCACTAATGGGAATAATCAAGGATGAAGTGGACCTAGCCAGTTTGCAACCTATATCAGGAACAAAAATTCATCAAATGGAAAAACGGTTGCAAACCCAGTCGGATACCAAAGATTTCCAATCCCATGTCCTCTCTGTCGGACCTCAAAATATTACAGAAGAATATTCCCTGCCTGGAATTTATAAAGGCTTATGCACCAGAAAACCATTAGAGGCCAGGCCAAGCTGAGACAGCAAGCACGTCAGGAATTTCTCCAAAGAAGACATAAGGGATTCAAAAAGACACATTCCCCAGTCTCTCTCCAGGTCCCTGCTTCTGATAATACCCAACTATCCAAGTGAGTTCTTGTGGGGTTTCCAACCCTGAGCCCTCGAATGCCAGATTCATTCATTCAATCATATTTATTGAGCGCTTACTGTGTGCCGAGCACTGTACTAAGCGCTTGGGAAGTACAAGTTGGCAACATATAGAGATGATCCCTACCCAACAGTGGGCTCACAGTCTAGAAGAGGGAGACAGAGAACAAAACAAAACATATTAATTGTCCTTGCCAGCAGCAAGGTATCTGGGATGGGTGGGCTACTGAAATGATCGAATCTGGAGATTCCTAAACTCTCTCTGTCATCACTATTTGTAGAATCCCAACTGAGAGCCATGACTGTATGTAATCACATAATGCCATTTTACTTTGAGCAGTGCCTCTCCTCCAGATCAGACCCCAGACTGCTTTGTAGAGGGTTGATTAATGCCCGGCGGCAGGCAGGAGCCGATACAGAATGCAGCTGTTTAAAGATATTGTGTAGAGAATAAAGTCAAGTGTCACTAAGTCACTCCTTCCCCCACAGGGCAAATCACTCTCGGGCAGAGTCAGCCTGGCTTCCAGCTGGTAGACCCAGGTGGGCTTACTGGCGCAAGTCTGGCAGCCAGGGCCAGGTAACTATCATCAGTGGCAAAGGAAAGGTTGTTCTCTGGCCACTCAGATACCAATATTACGCTTGCTTGAATGATACCAATATTACCCTCGCTTGAATGATCTGAATAAAAGCCGGAGGCCCGCTCAATACTGGTTGTCCGAGCTTCCCAGTCAAACCTCATTGCCCAGAGTCCCCGGAAAGGGGCTTCCCTTGAACGGAGCCCTGTTCTGGCTGCAGTGGTGGGGAGGGAAGGACCACCAGCCCTGAAAGTCAACTGGAGGAGCACGTTATTGCCACAGTAATAATAATAATGGCATTTATTAAGCACTTAATATGTGCAAAGCACTGTTCTAAGCGCTGGGGAAGTTACAAACAAGGTGATCAGGTTGTCCCACGGGGGGCTCACAGTCTTAATACCCGTTTTACAGATGAGGGAACTGAGGCACAGAGAAGTTAAGTGACTTGCCCAAAGTCACACAGCTGACAAGTGGCGGAGCCGGTATTTGAACCCATGACCTCTGACTCCAAAGCCCATGCTCTTTCCACTGAGCCACGCTGCTTCCCACAAATAACTTTATGTGACTCAGCCTGTGTCCACACATGGAAAGTGAGGTATGGATATCACTTGTCGGGCATGAAGGGTCTGAAATATGCAGATTGTTCAGACCAAATTGGGTTTCAGTTCATTCATTCATTCAATCGTATTTATTGAGCACTTACTGTGTGCAGAGCACTGTACTAAGGGCTTGGGAAGTACAAGTTGGCAACATATAGAGACGGTCCCTACCCAACAACGGGCTCACAGTCTAGAAGTTCATCTGACTGTTTGCCTGTCTAGACTAGCCTGAGTATCCTATACCTGCAAATATCAGGCAGATCGTTAATGTCCACATCAGGATCAGTCATTCAATCTTATATATTGAGCACTTACTGGGTACAGGGCACTGTACTTGGGAGAGTGCAATATAACAGGTGGTAGACTCATTCCCTGCCCACAATGAGCTTGCAGTCTAGAGGATGAGCTTTGTCTACGTGTAGTCTAATAGCATTAGAAGTAGTAGTAGTAGTAGTAGTTGTTGTTGTTATAGTAGTAGTACCAGAAGTAGCATTGCTTAGTGGATAAACCACAAGCCTGGGAGTCAGAAGGACCTGGGTTCTAATTCCAGCTCCGCTACATGTCAGCTGTGTGACCTTGGGCAAATCATTTAAGTTCTCTGGGCCTCAGGTACCTCATCTTCTAAAATGGGGATTAAAAGTTGAGCCCCATGTTGGGCAGGGACTGGGTGCAACCTGATTAACTTATATCTACCCCAGCACTTAAAACAGTGCTTTGTACATAGTAAGCGCTGAACAAGTACCAAAATTAGTAGTAGTAGTTGTTGTTTGATTTATGCGCGTACTGTATGCATAGCACTGTACCAAGCATGAGAAAACGATACATAGGTGGGAATTTGACACAGCCCCTGCCCCTCATGGGGATTTTGACCCAAATCTGTCCACACTCTGAGCCACACTCTGGATTTGTCTTTAAATGGTATTGTCTCTACCGCACAAGTGGATTCGCCTCAGGAAACACAGAATATCAGCCCTGTTGGCATTCTGTTCAATACCCATATTCAAAGCATAGCACAATGCTTTGCCCACAGTAGCTGCCTGAGAAATATTGATGACAATAAGAGTGATGTCCATGGTAATCTATAGTCATCAAAGAGTTGATTTTTCCCTCTTTGACACTTGTTGTGAGTAGAGAATATGTCTGTTAATTCTGTTGTATTCTCTAGTGCTCTGCGCACAGTAAGTGCTCAATAAATACCATTGATTGATTGATTGACTTTGATCCAGTTTTTAGGTAAATCAACCTATCGTAGCCAGGAGGACACCCACATAATTCATATTTTTTTACTTGTAAATATTTACTACTCTATTCATTTTATTAATGATGTGCATATAGCTTCTAGACTGTGAGCCTGCTGTTGGGTAGGGACCGTCTCTATATGTTGCCAACTTGTACTTCCCAAGCACTTAGTACAGTGCTCTGCACACAGTAAATGCTCCATACGATTGAATGAATGATTATAGCTATAATTGTATTTATTCTGATGGTTTTGACACCTGTCTACGTTTTGTTTTGTTGTCTGTCTCCCCCTTCTAGACTGTGAGCCCACTGTTGGATAGGGACCGTCTCCATATGTTGCCGACTTGTAATTCCCTAGCGCTAAATACAGTGCTCTGCACACAGTAAGTGCTCAATAAATACGATTGAATGAATGAATGAATCTTTGCCAAAAGGAGTGTTGATTCCTACTTGTTGAAAGTGATACATACATACACATAGACGCACACAAGTGCACACACACACACACACCCACGCACACTCCACATTGGGTTAATTGTTCTAGGGCCCTGTACAAGGAGGAAAATTAAAATTCTTCTCATCCAGGGCTGATCTGGAAACTTTCACACTGGGAAGAGTGGCACCACAGTATTCTGAAAAGAGAGGCAGACCAGAAGGGTAAGAGCGGAGGATGTGCATCCTGAGATTTTGGCAACTCTTCAAGGGCCAGGAAATGGATTTTCAAAGGCCAATGCTATGGGAAGGAAACAAGTCATTCCCAAAAAGACATGATCCTGTTATTAATTGCCAACCATTCCTGGCCAAGTTATCGGTGGTTCTTTTGAAGAATTATGAAGGGCTTCAGGGAGTGGGCTTGGAAAAGGACAGAATTGAAAACTGAAAGACTTTATCCTTTTACCTTCCCTCCGCTCATCCGTCCAGACCTGTAGTCCAGACTGATGGCAGGAAAATGCGGAGCCACCAATTTCACTAAAAAATGTCAGGTCATGGCTTGGGGGGACTATCAGGATCTGAAAGTTAATGGGGAACTGACTCTTCTGGAAGGGATAGTAACTTGGAACTGCTGAATCTCTATTCAGGGAATTGCCCTTCTCCTCTCTGCAGAATGAAGAATTCTGTCAGGAATGGGTATGGAGAGAGATTGCTAAAGGGAAGAGAGAAAGCAGATACTTCCTTTCTGCTTCTTTCCCTTAAAATAATAGATGATCGCCTAGTCCTCAGAGGGACTCTGCTGTCTTCAAATCTTGGGAAAACGCAGCCAAGCTCATGTGCCCTTGGTAAATACTGGATTTTTTCATTTTACTGCCTGGATGCCTCTTTGGGGAGAGGGTAAACTACAAGTCTGCCTTAGCCAATTGTCATTCCCATCACTGTCATCCTGGAAACTGTCTCCCTGATCTAGCTCTGTAGGAGTTGATAGACCAAAAAATGTTGATGGAATGTCTCCCAGCAAGGAAAAGCAGTGTGGCTTAGTGGAAAGAGCACGGGCTTGGGATTCAGAGGTAGTGGGTTCTAATCCTGACCCTGCCACTTGTCTGCTGTGTGACCTTGGGCACGCCACTTAACTTCCCTTTCCTCATTTGTAAAATGGAAATTAAGACTAAGAGGCCCACATGGAACAACCTGATTACCTTGTATCTACCCCAGTGTTTAGAACAGCGCTCGGCTCATAGTACATCCTTAACAAATATTATAATAATAATAATCATTATTATCATTATTATCTCCTTGTCATCTCTCCTTGCCTTTCCATACCTCCTTCTTCACATTCGGGATTAGAGCTCTTTGGTCTTGGCTCTATTCCACTGCATATGTCTGGCCATTGACCCCACAGGAGGACTAGCAGGGGTCAGACAAGAGACTATTCATAATGCTTGAACCCCTTATGGTGACAACATTTTAGTATCCCTATAAATTCTCTATGTACCCACGAGTAGCACTTCCAACTCCATAACGATTCTTTAAGGCATAAGACCTATTCTAGTGAAGGTCTGGGGAAGAGAGCAGGGTGAGGCTTTTTTCATAAAAATGTAAAATTTGAATTGCAGCATGGCTTAGTGGAAAGAGCCTGGGCTTGGTAGTCAGAGGTTGTGGGTTCGAATCCCTGCTCCACCACTTGTCAGATGTGTAACTTTGGGCAAGTTACTTAACTTCTCTGTACTTCAGTTACCTCATCTGTAAAATGGGGATTAAAACTGTGAGCCCAATGTGGGACAACCTGATCACCTTATGTCTACCCCAGCACTTAGAACAGTGCTTGGCATATAGTAAGTGCTTAACAAATACCATTATTATTATTACTATTATTATTATTATTATATGCTATTAGTAGTAGATCCCTTACTATGCACTCAGCTGTGTGCCCTTTCAGCACCGTGATACTCCAATACTACAGTATTTGTGTAAATATCCTAATCCTCCACAATTTCTCCTATCTACAATTCATTTTAATGTGTATCTCTCCCTCTAAACTGTAAGCTCCTTAAAGGAAGGGATTGCTTTAACAACTCTATTATATTGTACTTTTCCAAATGCTTAGCATAGTGCTCGGTGAACAGTAAGTGCACAATAAATACCATTTATTTAATTGATTGAGATACTGGGCTGGATGAACCCACTAATCAACCAATGGTATTTATTGAGCACTTACTGTGCACAGAGCACTGTAAAAAGAACTTTGGAGAGTACAGTGCAAAAGAATTGGTAAATATGTTCCCTGCCCACAAGGAGCTTAAAGTCTAGAGAGAAGGAGAAGACCATCAGCATGTTAAGAAGACTAGTCATTCCTTCTTGTCTGGAAAAGAGATTTTCAGACCAGTATGAATACAGACAAGCCATCAGCCCCTGATATACATCCAAGGGAAGAATTAGGACTGAAGTTTATGATACCAGGACATTAAAGGAAAATATAAAGGATGGGATAAGAGCTGAGCTGCCAATTACTGTCCAATAAGTCTAAATTCAGTACCTAGTAAAAATCTTGGAATAAATATTAAGAGAAAAAATGTGTAAGCACTTAGGGGATAATGGAAACATTAGGAAAAATGTCCATAGAGTGAGCTCTGTTAGACTGTAGAATGGTCTATTAGATTCTGGAATCGTTTCCCCAGGGAAAACTTTGATGCTCCCACACTGGAGTCGTTTGAAAATGGACCAAAAACCCCTCTAGAGAATACATCATTGAAAGTAATCTTGTACTGGCCAATGGGGAAAGCAGAGGACAGTCCATCTCCCTACTCCAGCGCTTGGGGTTGGAACCGATGCCTTACAGTACCTACAATGAGCTTTGATTGTTAGAGGGGGAGTGACCTGTGAGTGAGTGTATTTATTGGGTTTTCCCGTTTGAAAGATCAAGGCTTCTCCCTCCTCCCTTGATACCCACTTTCACCACCCCCACCTCCTAACTTATATGCACTCTGCTTAATTCCAGCAAATCAACATTTTTTGAACAGACTGAGGAGTTTAAGCTCCTTAAGGGCAGGGATCATAGCCACTCATTCTTTCTTATCCTTCCAGACACTTAGAACAGAGTTGGGCATGCAGGCACTCAGAAAATAGATATACTCAGTAAATACATTGATTGACTTATGACCCATTTTAGTTTCGAGACGGTCATTCATCCCCCGCCCCCCACCCCATTGTGGCTGAGGAGAAGGAGGAGGAGGAGGGAAAGGAAGAGGAGGAGAAGGATCAGGAGAAGAAGGAGGGAGGATGAGAGAGAGTGTGATCTCCCTTAAGAAGTCAGCTTGAGCAGAGGAGAAGCTGAACGAGAGACTGCAAACTGTCTTGGAAGGAGGAGGCTATCAGCTTGAAACAGCTGAGACCTTTAGCTCAAATCCATTAATCCTCTTTATTAAACCTGGGTCACCTCTGAGTCCTGGCAAATTAACCAGCTTCTCCCCACTGCAAGTACATCAAGAGGAAATGCACTGTACACTGCCTGTAATTTTCATGGACGAAGGCTCGGAGGTCAAAGGGCTTCTCAGACTCCATTCTCGGCTTTTGTCAATTTAAAAGGGAACACTGGCTGCACTTGTATAAATTATGAAGAAGTCTGTGTGGAGACCAGGGACTTCTGTGGTGTCTTGGCACCATGCAGGGGGCAGGGTGTGTGGCAGGCTGCAGCCGCTCTGCTAATTTGGAGAGCTCGGGAGCAGATGCTGAGTGGGCCAGCAGAGCGGCAGAACATGAGACTATGTTGTGGAGTTCAGGGACTGAGGAGGAAGGAATCTACCCTTCCCTCACTGTGTAGCTCAACTCCATCGTTTATGGCAGTCTTAAACTTATACTCATCCTCAGTATTTATGTATCTAAGGTTATTCAACTGTGCATTCATAACTGACATACCACCCCTCTCCCCACCCGCAAAGCCCAACTACAACCCCATTTGTTCCAAGATGCCCTCCCCTACTAAAGCCCTCATTTCCCCAATCCCTCTCCCTTCCATGTTGCCTATGCATATGGATTTGTACCCTTTAAGCACTTGATTTTCACCTCACCCTCAACCCCCAACATTTATACATATATCTGCAATTTATTTTAATGTCTGTCTCCCCCTCAAGACTGTTAGCTCCTTGTGGCAGGGGATGTGGGCAGGCAACTCTATTGCACTGTACTCTCCCAAGCACTTAGTACAGTGATCTGCACATAGTAAATTCTCAAAAATTGCCACTGATTGATTGATTGACTTATTTCTTTTGATTTCTCTGTAGAAAGTAATCGATAGTATCTATTGAGTGCTTACACTGTGAGGAGCACTTTCTAAGCACTTGGGAGAGTACAATGGCACCAGTGGACATGATCCCTGCCCTCAAAGAGTGTTCAGTCTATTGGGGAATAATCTGTAGGGAGATGACAAATTAGGAAAGGCTTCCTGAAGGAGGTGTGCTTTTATAAGGGTTTTGAAGATGGGAGAGTAGTTATTGCCTAATTTGAAGAGGAGAATCCTTTATGGGTCAGGAATTTGGTACTTGCTTGTTTTGTGCATTATAAATGCTTAGAACAGTGGACTGCACCCATTGGGCTTGAAATAAATTAATACTGCTGCTGCTACTACTGACACTAGTTCATCTACTTACAGGACACTCTCAGATATCCTGAGTCCTTTTTTGAATGCTCACATACCCCAGACAAGGGTGGATTACCAGAAGGTCAGCCCAAGGACCTCAGTGGTTCTGTCCATGGATGTCAGGTTGGATGACTCCCAAATCTTCTAGATATCTGAGCTTGGTACTTGGAGCATGTATATGGACCCTCAGAAACTTCCTAAGGAACATGCCCTAGACCCTAGGGCCATTCCTCCCCATAGATAGGCTTCTTCTTCCTCACAATCTCATTTTTTTGTCCCTGGTGCTGAGGAGGGACGATTCTTTCTTTCAAACTCCCCACAACCCCAAGCACCCCCAGGACCCTACAGGCCTTTTTGTAAGCTCTTGCTATTTGCAAAACATTGTAATAAGTGCTGAGGTAGATACAACATAATCATGTTCGATGCAACAGTGCTTAGAACAGTGCTTGGCACATAGTAAGTGTTTAACAAATGCCATCATTATTATTATTCCCTATTTTATTCATTCAATCATATTTATTGAGTGCTTACTGTGGGAAGAGCACTGTACTAAGGCTTGTACTAATTCCCTATCCTACATGGGGCTCACAACTTCAGAAGGGAGTAGGATTTTATCCCCATTTTATAGATGAGTAAACTAAGGCACAGAAAAGTTAAATGACTTACCCAAGATAACACAGCAGATAGTGGTGGAGCCAGGATTAGAACCCAGATCCTCTGTCTCTCAGACCCATGCTCTTTCCACTAGGTCACACTGCTTCCTGAGGTTGTTAAGCTCTCAAGGACCCAGGGAGAATTTCCCCTGGGAAGAAGAGCGTACCTAGTCCCTTCCTTCACCAATTCATATGCATTTCCTTGAGTTTAAAGAAATTCTTCAAGGATTATAGGAATTGGAGAATAAAATGCAAAATTTGTGCAGTAATCCCCCCTTTTATTTCACCTGGTTGGGCCCTTATTAAAATCAGAATCAGAGCAGCTACAAGGGCCCACCTTCCAGCTCTAGGCTCTACTTAATATGAAGAATATGGGAAAATAGGAGACAATCCAGAGGGGAGCAGAGGAAATGTTTGAAGTATTGGAAAATTAGAACCACTGAGGAAAGAGATTATTTAGCTTTGAGAATGGAAGGCAAAAGTTGATTTAATAGCAGTCTTCAGGTAGAGACAAGGATAACATTTGTGGGGAAACCAACATTCTCCAGCTTTCTGGTGGATACTGAAAAAATAAAGGTAGTTCGGTCTGCAGCAAGGTGGATGGAGGGTAGCTGGACTGAAGCACTTTCTGGGCATTGCAAAGCTCACCCCACAGTGGAAACAGTCTGTAAGTTTGTTGTGGTCAGGGAACATTTCTGCTAACTGTTGTATAGTACTCTCCCAAGTACTTAATATACTGCTCTGCACATAGTAAGAGCTCCATAAATACCATTGATGATAATGATGATCTAATGGGTTCTTGAATGAATAGGAGGATTTTCATGTAGCTCAGTGGAAATAATAATAATAATGATGGCATTTATTAAGCACTTACTATGTGCACAGCACTGTTCTAAGTGCTGAGGAGGTTACAAGGTGATCAGGTTGTCCCACGGGGGGCTTACAGTCTTAAGCCCCATTTTCCAGATGAGGTAACTGAGGCCCAGAGAAGTTAAGTGACTTGCCCAAAGTCACACAGCTGACAATTGTCGGAACTGGAATTTGAACCCTTGACCTCTGACTCCAAAGCCCGGGCTCTTTCCACTGAGCCACGCTGCTTCTCACGGGCTTTGGAAAGAACACAGGCTTTGGAGTCAGGAGTCATGGGTTCGAATTCCGCTGCCAATTGTCAGCTCTTCCAGGAAGAGTCAGACTTTTTTTTCAGGTTCAGGAAGTTCAACAACTAGAAGGGCAGGGCTGGAACGTGGATCCTGGTGATGGTGTGTTGAAGGCCAGGAGATGCAGGTGCCGGCAAATGGCTGCTAGATCCCCACCCAAATGAACCTTGAAATTCCATCAACAGTTTCCCCCTGGCACTGGGCCCTGAGCAAAAACAGGACTCCTGAATTTTTCTTAGGATCCCTGCTTCACTCTTCCCAGGGACTGTACTGACTGGTCCCACCTGGTGCATGTGAGTGCTACACACTGATCCCTTCACATTTTACCCAAAAACAAACACCGAGAGGCAAAGCCACTAGCACTTAGATCATCTATCTTTCAAACTATCAGTTGTGGATCTCCACCACTAACCCATAAACTTAATTCAAGATATAACCTTAAATTTCACTGTAGATGATAACACCATCCTTCCTGTCTCACAAGACCATAACCTTGGCATTATCCTTGACTCCTCTCATTCAACCCACATATTCAATCTGTCACCAAATCACACTAGTCCCACCTTCACAACATGGCTAAAATCTGCCCTTTCCTCCCCATCCAAACTGCTACCATGATAATACAATCACTCATCCTATCCCACCTGGATTACTGCAGCAGTCTCCTTGCTGACCTCCCAGTTTCCTGACTCTCCCCACTCCAGTCCATACTTTGCTCTGCTGCCTGGATCACTTTTATACAAAAATGTTCAGAGATATCAACGCCCTCCTCACCACCTCTGTAACAAACAAAAACTTCTCACCATTGGCTTTAAAGCACTCCATCACCTTGCCCACTCCTACCTCACCTCCCTTCTCTGCTTCTATAACCCAGCCTGCACACTTCACTACTCTACTGCTAACCTTCTCCCTGTGCCTCAGTCTTGCCTGTCTTGCTGCTGAAACCTGGCCCATGTCCTGCCTCTGGTCTGGATTACCCTCCCTCCTCAAATCCACCAATTACTCTGCCCCCCTTCAAAGCTTTATTGAAGGCACATCTCCTCCAAGAGGTCTTCCTAGACTAAGCCCCACTTTTCCTTTTCTCCCACCCCTTTCTGAGTCACTCTGACTTGCTCCCTTTGCTCTTCCCTCCTCCCAGCCCCACAGCACTTATGTGGGGCTGTAACTGCAACTTTACAGTTACAGCTTAAGTTAGTTACTGTAACTTTATTCATGTATAATGATGTCTGTCTCACCACCCTAGACTGTAAGCTCATTGTGGGCAGGGAATATGACTGTTTATTGTAGTACTTTCCCAAGCTCTCAGTATAATGCTCTGCACACAGTGAGAGCTGAATAAGCATGATTGAATGAATGAATGAACTTTAACTCTGAAGGCTCACCTTTTCCAGCATGCCTACCCCAATTAATGCCAGCTCTAGCACTTAGATACTGACTCATCCTCATCCTCAACACTTAAGTTTATACATAGATTCATTTATTTATTTTGATTACTTTTTAAATACCTTCCGTGTCTGTCTCTCCCATTAGAGCATAAGCCCTTAGAGGCTAAGGAATGTATCCTTTGCTTGTTTCATTTTCCCCAAGCATGTATTGCAGTGTATTACCCGCAGTGGGGGCTCAATAAATTCTTCTACTACTCCTACAACCAATCCTACTTCTATTCCTACTACTACCAGTGCTAATTAATCAATCAGTCCATCAATGATATTTTTTGAGTGCCTTCTGCATGCAGTTTATTAAACACTCAGACAGGTACAATACGGTTGGTAGACATGACCCTAAATTAGTCTTAACCTGAATCCTATCTCCAAAACGAGTCCCATTCTAAATTCTATCCTTGTCCCAAGCCTTAATGGGATTACTCAAGAATCAGGGTTGCCTTTGGGTTCACTATGATTTTGGAAAGATCGACAATTGGCATTTGGCTTTAGCTGATGTATTCCCCCTGTTAGAGGAAGGACATTCCACAGCCTCAGGGAACTAGAGTAGCAGGCTGACTAGAAGGAAACTAGAGTCCGTTCAAGAGGAACAGAATTCTTCCCGCTGCTGCTAGCCAACAGGGGAAACAATAAAGCTACTTCAGTGGCAAAAATCAAAAGAGAAACTTTTTTTTTCTTGCTTGCTAAAGTTGAAACACCACGACAATAAATGCAGAACAGAGCCATTAATCTGAAGTCAGACACACATGGCTCCCACCCTGCCCATGGGGTTACTTTTGTCTCATTGGTGTGAATTGTGGATGGATCATGGGCAGTCACTGAAAGTCTCCTGGCTTCTGTCAAAGTCTCTTACAGCAACATGTTATTAAAATAGGGTGGTGTACTTGCGTCTTTAATCACCACGGTGTCCGCTTACACAGATCTCCAGCAGCCTTCCAACTTCATGGAACAGGAAAGCTTGGGTCTCTAGCTTATCCTCTTGGAGGGGTAGAAGGGCTGGCTGACAAGATTCATTTCCAGAGAAAAACAGTGCACAGGACATATCCCATAAGGGAACCAGTGGGCAGGGATCTTGCTTCCAAGAGCATCATCCGGGAAGTGCTCTTATCTCACTACCAGGATCTCAGTGGAGGAAAATTGCCCAGTTCCCTCGGAGCCAGCCAGCCCACCTTCCTGTAGCCAATTTCTCCTCCTTTTAATTCAATTCAGTTCCTTCTGACCTCAGCAGGCCAGAGTTTCAGAGTTGCTTTCAACAGATAGCACCAATTACAAAGGTGTGAAAATAGAAGGCTTCAGTTTCTGAGAAGCCAGAGACAAGAACTTTATTGAACTAAGAAAGGAGGTTGGGAGGGGAGAGGAACTCCTGAAAGGAGAGGTACAAATTGCTCAGTAAGCATTCCTGGCTGATGCTGTCCTGCCAGTTTGGTACCTGGGAGTTTAGGGAGAGATAAAGTCCCACTACCCTCTCAGTGGGGAGCCAGAAACAGCTGATGGTAAGGAGAATCCCTGGAGAAATGCCCCAAGGCTCTGTGGGCAAGAGAAAATGCTTAAATGGTAGAAAAGGCTGTAATCTGTTATCTTCCAATCACTCAGTTGTGTAAGATACTCTTTGGGAATGGACATCACTGCCTGGAGAAGATACATATTTGTGTCTTTTAAAATGTCACATGCCTACTCATCTCAAGGGACTGATGATTTAGCCCTGCTGTGTGGTTTCAAATGTTAATGTCCTCTACCTTGCCTCCCTGATAACTTCCTGGAGGAAGATGAGCTGGGAAAACACCAACTGTTTCAGTTTTTATCCTTTTTTGCACCTTCATGCCTGTATTAACTCATGCCTTCAGTATGCAATCTGGACTGCATACAGTGGAAGAAATAGGGAATATTTTTCCCCCAACATGAGTTTTGTTCTGAGTACCGCACAATTCACAAGTTGACACAACTAGACTCTGTCTCTTCAGAAATGGATGCTTGCCTGCGTGTGGTGTCCATCAAGGCTTGAAATTGCTATGCTTCCCACCATCTGCCTCAGGCTTCCTGCACTTTATGCATAGTACTTTATATTTCTTTTTGTTTTTGCAACTTTACAGTATTGAATACAGTAAAATAACATGGGGTGGCAAAGGTTTAAAGAATTCTGCTAATAGTGGGTATAAACAGAATACTGGCATATTGAAATATCAATATCTTCAAACTACCTACTCCTGAACACATTACTTTCTAGAAAATCAATCAATGGTTCTTATAGCATGATTAACAAGAGTGTCTTTTAGATGCTAGTCTCCATGTTATAGAAATGCTCCCTGTACATATATATTTTGTGAATGGGTCGAATTATCCATGCTAGGATGCAGACATAGCTATAACACACAGTAAGCATACGTATGAGTTTTGCCAGACAGAGTAAAATAAATGTCTAGATGTTCCTGATGATTTCCTTCATGAATTAATTCCTTCTCAGCTGTTAGAAAAAGAGGTGTAAGTCATTCCACCCCTATTTGCTGGTATCCAGACAGACTTCAAGATGAGAAGACTATAAGCTCCTTATAGGCAAGAATCACGCCTACAAACTCTGTTGTACTGTACATTTCCAAGGGCTTTACACAGTGCTCTGCACACAGTAAGTGCTCAAGAAGTATGATTGACTGACTGACTGATCCTCCTAAGGTAAGATGCCATTGTGGCCAGGGTGATTTCTGATGCATAGAATCGTGGATGGATACCCTGATGTGTGATCAGCATCTCCTCCCACCCTCAATCACCCATGAGATGTCTAAGACCTCCTGGCCCGGCCCTAAATGCCATCAGCCTCATTTGTGGAATTGTCCTCTGGTGCTCCCCAATCCCGTGAAATGGAGCAATGGCCAGAGAGAAATGGAAAGCCCAGGATTAGGAACAGATAGATTCAGGGGATTGGCTTCTATGCTGTCTGCTTCATGGAAAAATCTGGGTCACAATGGACATCAGGATGGATTTAAAACTCTAACACTCTCTCTCTCTCTTTCTCTCTCTCTCTCTCCCGAGAAAATGCTATCACACATTTTTCGCAGCTCAAACCTTTCTGGGGTCTCAGTCTGAAAACCCCATAGCACATTATCTCTTCCAACTCCTCCATATCTCAACAAGTCTCATCTACAACTCCCTTCATCTACCGAACATAAATCTTCCAACTCAGTAAACACTTGTACCACGGCTCTTTGCCATTGCTTAGTCCTTCTGACACTAATTGCTCTGCAGAGTGCGTGTAACTGGCAACACCTTATTAAAAGTGAAATATATTATACTGTCCACTTACTGTGTTTTTATAGAGATAAAGTATCCCTGCTCCATGGAAGAAATGGCAAAGAGGTAGAGAGGATTCTAAGCAGCATGAGGGTTCTAAGAGTGCACAGTTCAAAGCCGAGGTAAACTGGGAGCCTTATTGGTAGACATTAATGCAGGATCAGGTTAATTTCTCTTCCTCTCCTAACACCGTACCTGCTCATTGCACTTGCCTAGTTCAGCCTCAGAAAGGTAAGTGCACTTCTTTGGAGGCAAAGACAAATTTGGCTGCTTTCAGCTTCCTGGAGCCCGGGAAGAAACTCTGTCCATCCATCTGATAGGATGTACTATTTTTTTCCTTCCTTTCAAGGACAAAGAAAGGGAGAGAGAAGAGAGAGAGAGAGAGAGAGAGAGAGAGAGAGAGAGAGAGAGAGAGGGAGGGAGGGAGGGGAGAGAGAGAGAGAGAGAGAGAGAGGGAGAGAGAGAGAGAGAATATGAGGCTTAGGCAGCCAGGAGGGAAAAAATTAAGGCAGATGGGTGAGACCATAAGAGATAGCATTGTTGTTTGAAATAACCATGGGCCAAGGCATGATTCCTGAGGGAAATCAGGTCCAACCCAAAATTACAACCTAAGTCAAACATTGTTGTTATGGTGGACACTTTAAAATGTATCTACCAATCACCCAAGAATGGAAGCATGGAATCCTGGGAATGTTTCTCAGAGTGAGAAGTGTCTGATGAGGACCAACACTCAAGGCAGATTTCAAGTTCCTAGGAGAAATGGAAGGAGCACTGTGAACAATCAAGGAAAAACCAAGGAAATCTTTCCAAATCATAAGCAGAGCAAGAACTGGCATTATTCCTCTAGAAAAACAAAGAATGAGATGAGTGAGAGATAGAGAGAAAGAGAATGAGAAAGATGGCAGGCCTAAAAGGAAAATGGTGAGATGGACGGATGGATGGATGGATGGATGGATGGACAAGGAAAGATGTAAAAGCATCATCAGGAAAATAATGACCTCTTTGACAGACTTTCCTGAGAAAGTTAAGCTTAACAGTGCTGAGATCTGATTAATTATGCTAAATGCACTTGTTGGAAAGATTCTGTCTGCAATAGCCTTTGTCTTTTGTCTGGGAGATATTTTACTGCTTTGCTTGATCTCTGTTGTCTTTGAGAAGCAGCCAAATGGGATGGGGTGGCCCCCAGGAATGAGGAGATAACAAGGGAGATGGAATCCCAGAGAGAGGAATCTTTTGTCCCTGCCACGTTTTGTGTTTCCCAGATACCAAATTGCCCGATCGCTTTGACATTTCCATGACCAAATTAAAATGCGCCGCCATGGAGACAAAATGTCATTAGCCTCATTAAAGTGATCGTGTTAAAATAAATACAAAAATAAAGTGGAAATTAGCTCAAACCATTAAAATACAGAAGTGAAAATGGTCAACAGGGACCTTGCAGGAGACAGACATGAAAATGGTTCTAGACACTGTTTAAAGAAACAGGGAAAGCAAATGAGGCAGGAACAGGGGTAGAGGGAGAAGGCTTAGTAGCCTTTGTAAATGTCCCAGAATCAAAGTGTCTGGACTCCTATCTTGGCTATGCTGGGTGACTTCAGACTGGGCACTTCACCTCTCTGCTTTCCCAAGAATCCCTAGGTGACAACTTATACGTCCGAAGCACTTAGTACAGTGCTCTGCACACAGTAAGCGCTCAATAAATACGATTGAATGAAAGAATGAGTGACAAGGGAGAAAAAATGACCCTTGTCCTGTTCTCTGTTGGGTCAGGAAAATTTGTCAAAAGACTAAGGACATGATCATACCACTGGCTGGCCAATCAATAAATGCCATTGATTGAACGATTGATTTATCAAGTGCTTACTGTGTGCAGAGCACTTGGAGAATGCCAAAGATTTGGTAGGCATGTTCCATGCCCACAAGAAGCTTACAGTCTAGAATCTACAGTCTACAATCTTCGCAAAGCAACCTTTTGGGGAGTGTATTTGGGTAATCACCTAAATAAAAGCATGGTCAATAGTGAGGTGAGGGAGTATCCCATGGTGAACCAGAGCCTCCCCCATCTCAAGGTCAAATGCTATCTCATGACTGCCTGAGACAGCAAAGAGGAATTGGGAAGTGCAGGTGGGACACAGGCAACACAACCAAAACAGCTACATAGACATCCCTAGCCGGGAATACAGAAGATGTTCCTTACTCCCGTGACAACCAAATAAGCTGTAGGGGGAGAGGTGGGGAATGGAGATGGGATAAGCAGAAACTGGAAACACAAACAGCCCAGAAGGACAGGTGATAAATATCTCCAACATTCTGTAAAGTGGATCGAAATTTGCAGCACCTGTCCAGAGAATGGGATGCCCGCTGTCCCTGTGCAAAGTGAAGAACCTTGGAACAGGTGACTGTCCCACTGAACATTCAGGAGGCTGGAAGCTAGGGCACTTTGCCATGTGAGGATAACACATAAATGTATTCCTCCTGATTGGGAAGCTTTTATGCATGGGAGCTAGCTGTTTCACCATGTGCGACTAATGCATAAAGTGAATTCCTCCTGAGTAGGAAACATTTGTGGGTGGGAACTGGTTGCTCCTCCCAAGTGGGAAGCATTCATGGTCAGGGAAGAGGTACTTCTCCATATACAAGCAACGCATATGCAGTGTTTACTGTGTGCAACATCAGATGTCTTGAAAGATAACAATTTATTTAGTAGACACAACCCCTGTTCACCAGGAGCTTGCAATCTAGTAGACCCTTCACATAGGAAACTAAATTTTGAAGGACTCTGGGGCAAGGCAAATGTCTGCCTGACCACATCAAAGAAAAATCCATATTATTACCTCTGTGGAAAAATTGCATCTCTCTTTGGGAAAAAGCAATAAAAAGGAAACAATAATTAGTTCTAAGATAGTCAAGTCCACACCTCTGACTTCCATTGTCTGTCCCCACCATCTAGAAAAGTACTCTGCCTTAAATCAGTACCGATGATGGTGAGAAAGCACTTGAGTCCTGCCATAGGTCCCAAGAGAAGGAAGGTGTTGAAACCCGAGTGACTCAGGAAAATTTGTTACCAGCAAATGACAATAAAGATCACCAACTTGAGGTCCTGAAATGCAGCCTCCCCCACCTGGGGAGGTTACAAGGTGATCAGGTTGTCCCACGGGGGGCTCATGGTCTCAATCCCCATTTTACAGATGAGGTAACTGAGGCACAGAGAAGTTAAGTGAAAAAAGCAGCATGGCTCAGTGGAAAGAGCACGGGCTTTGGAGTCAGAGGTCATGACTTTGAATCTCAGCTCTGATAATTGTAAGCTGTGTGACTTTGGGCAAGTCACTTCACTTCTCTGTGCCTCAGTTACCGTACCTGTAAAATGGGGATTAAGGCTGTGAGTCCCGCGTGGGACAACCTGATCACCTTGTAACCTCCTCAGAGCTTAGAACAGTACTTTGCACATAGTAAGCACTTAATAAATGTCATTATTATTATTATTATTATTATTATTGTTATTATTATTATTATTATTATTGCCCAAAGTCAAACAGTTGACAATTGGTGGAGCCAGAATTTGAACCCATGACCTCTGACTCCAAAGTCCGTGCTCTTTTCCACTGAGCCATGTGGCTTCTCTAGAAACAGAATAGAAACAGAAACTTTTGGCAGATACTTTAAAGGCAGACTTCAAAGCAACACCAGGTGTTGTAAATAGCAAATGCCACAGGGCCTAATCATCATCATCACCATCAGTGGTATTTATTGAGCACCTTGGGTATCTGGAACCTTGTTCTAAGGGCTTGGGAGAATATAAGAGAAGTGAAAGACCTGGTCCCTATCCTCAAAGAGATCATAATCTAATGGCACACAGTATGGATGGGGCTTCTGGTCATGTAATACTCTTTATAGCTACATTAACCCACAGGAATAAGGTTCATTGCCAATCAAACCATTTTTGAACTCAGGGCCCCTATGTGGAGCATGTAAACTAGATAGAAATTCCAAGTCTTAGTGGGCGAGTGGATGAGGTGGTGACAATTACCCCCTAGCACCTCTGCTGAGGTGATCACTTTGAGACTCAGAGGAAGTCCTTCATGGTCCCCAGATCCTTGTAAGTTCAGTAAGTCAAAGGCCTTCAAAGTCACTTTCTGAGAACTAGTTTCTGCAAAGTTTGAGTTCCAGTTGAACCTTTGAATCCTCAACAGGCAACTGACTTGAAAGTCACCCAGAAGCCAAGTCACAATCATTCTCTTCTCTTCTATGTTTCCCAGAAAACACTCCTGAGGCTGCATGAGTGCAGCAGGAGAAAAAACAAAAAACACCTATCATCAATAATAATAATCAGGGTATTTGTTAAGCACTTACTATGTGCCAAGCACTGTTCTAAGTGCTGGGGGAGATACAAGGAAGTGAGGTTGTCCCACAAGGGGCTCACAATCTTAATTCCCATTTTACAGATGAGGTAACTGAGGCCCAGAGACGGGAAGTGATTTGCCCAAAGTCACACAGCTGACAAGTTACAGAGCCAGGATTAGAACCCACAACCTCTGACTCCCAAGCCCGGGCTCTTTCCACTGAGCCACGCTACTTCTCTGCTTCAAGAGCATAGGTTTGGGAGTCAGGGGGTGTGGGTTCTAATCCCAACTCTGACATTTGTGTGCTGGGGGATCTTGGGTAAGTCAGTTAACATTTCTGTGCCTTGGTTTCCTCATCTGTAAAATAGGGACTCAGTATCTGATTTCCCTTCTGCTGGTACTGTGATTCCCATGAGGGATAGGTTCTGCATCTGACCTGATCAACTTGTATCTATCTCAGCACTCGTACGGTACCAACAAATACCACTGAGGATGTGGAACTGAGACTGAGGATAGAGGGGTGAGATCTCTGTCCTGAGCCCACCCTCTGAATGAAAACAAAAGAACCAGGTGAATGGCAAAGGGGCGGAGCAACCGTTGAAGGCCAATTGTTAAGCTGAGGGCAGTGGCATTTAGGCTGCAGGACCTCCAGGTGTGGCCACTAAACTTTGGGGGGAGGAAGGAGGTGCAGGAAGGGACATCTGCTATCCTGGGAGTGCTTAACTGGTTGGCAGTTGTCTCCATGGGTTTTTCTCTAGTGCAGGGACCACAGGGGAAACTGAAACCCTTATAATACTAGTAATAATAATAATAATAATGGCATTTATTAAGCACTTATTATTTGCAAAGCACTGTTTTAAGCGCTGGGGAGGTAACAAGAATAATAATAATAATAATAATGGCATTTATTAAGCACTTACTATGTGCAAAGCACTGTTCTAAGTGCTGGGGAGGTTACAAGGTCACCAGGTTGTCCCACGGGGGCTCACAGTCTTAATCCTCATTTTACAGATGAGGGAACTGAAGCCCAGAGAAGTGAAGTGACTTGCCCAAAGTCACACAGCTGACAGTTGGCGGAGCCGGAATTTGAACCATGACCTGTGACTCCAAAGCCCGTGCTCTTTCCACTGAGCCACGCTGCTTCTCAGGTGATCAGGTTGTCCCACATGGGGCTCACAGTCTTCATCCCCATTTTCCAGATGAGGGTACTGAGGCCCAGAGAAGTGAAGTCTTGCCCAAAGTCACAAAGCTGACAATTGTCGGAGTCAGGATTTGAACCCACGACCACCGACTCCAAAGCCCAGGCTCTTTCCCCTGAGCCACACTGCTTCTCTGTATAAAATAGGGATTCAATGCCTGACCTCCCGTCTTCTTCAAATTTGAGTTTCATGTGGGTCGGGGACTGTGCCTGACTCGATTATCTCAAAACTACCCCCATGCTTGACCTACAGTACATTTTTAACAAATACTAATACTACTAATAATAAGCACCCGAGAGGTAGCCTAATCACTGACTACAGCATGGTTTAGTAGAAAGAGCATGGGCTTGGAAGTCAGAGGTCATAGGTTCTAATCCCGGCTCTGCCACTTGTCAGCTGTGTGACTTTGGGCAAGTCACTTCACTTCTCTGTGCCTCAGTTATCTCATCTGTAAAATGGGGATTAAGACTGTGAGCCCCACGGGAGACAACCTGATAATCTTGTATCTACCGCAGCATTTAGAACAGTGCTTGGCACACAGTAAGCCTCAACAGATACCATCATTATTATGATTATTACACTAAAGGCATCAGGACTTCTTTTTGCAGACTCCATACTGTAACTTAGGTTGGAGTAAGGGACACATAAAGCGCTAAGGTTAAGTCATTTATTCATTCATTCAATCATATTTATTGAGCACTTACTGTGTGCAGAGCACTGTACCAAGAAGCGCTTAAGTCATGAATGACTCTCAAGTGCTTGACGCTCATGAAATGGTATAGAAACACTCAATAGTGATAATGATAATAATTAATCATAATTTGGGCATTTACTAAGCACTTACTATGTGCCAAGCACTGTTCTAAGTGCTGGGGTGGATACCAGGTAATCAGGTTGTCCCACGTGGAGCTCACATTCTTAATCCACATTTTACAGATGAGGTAACTGAAGCATAGAGAAGTTAAGTGACTTGCCCAAGGTCACACAGCAGACAAGTGGTGGAGCCAGCACTAGAACCCACGTCCTCTGACTCCCAAATGCTCTTTCCACTAAGCCTCATTGCTTCTCTGTAGGGACTCAGGGGGCTTTACTGACAAGAGCTCACTAATCCTCACAAACCTTCAGGAGGTGAGTTCCTTGTCAAGAGTCAGTCTTTCCAGTCTCCTTAGTTCCTCCTCCCATCTACACAATCTGATTCTCATTCTTTCCAGGCAGGGGTAGGGGACTGGCCAGCTGTAGAGATGGGGCAGGGTGGCGATTACGGTGAAAATGTTTTCCCTGTGAGATCCCCAGGCAAAGAAGCCTCACTGAACCATGACAAAGGTGAAAGATAGTTGGGAAAATAAAAGAGAGAAAAGGAAGAAGAGAAAGCGAGAGGAGAGACTTGGATGGGGGAACAGAAAAAGTGGGGGAAGGAAAGAAGAGAGAAAAGGGAAGAGGGGAAGAGATGAGGTGAGATGGTCAAGGCAAAAAAATCCCAAATTAAAGAAAACATGAGATTGTTTTTGTATGGCTTGAAGGCAGATGAATCACTAGTAGCAGGAAGAAGCAGCTACACAAACATGGACATGTCATCAGACAAGATATATAAAGAAAATAAGTTACAGAATACTAGAAAACCACCCTGCTATTTAACCTGGGACAAATCACTAAACCTCTCTGAGCCTCTCTTTCCTCACCAGCAAAATTGAGATAGTGACAGTTTCTGCTTTACAGGGATGGTGTTGAAACAAAAGAGAAATGTATTGCGGAAAATCCAAGCACTGTGTAAAATTAAGGTATTGTTATCAATATCATCAACCCCCAAATCTGTCACTTGTGGAGAACTGAGAAGACACCCCAAAGAAGACATTTCATCCAAGTCACATTACTTAGTTGGGGGTCTACATGTAGGTCGGGTGTCTTAATAGCCTCTTGGACCCTGGCAGAGGACATGGGCCTACGGGTCAGGGATAGTCTGGTCCCATCCCTATCCAGCTATGTGATCTTGGATTAGCCTTCTTGGGATCTCAGTAAATTATGCAAGAAAATTCCATTTTCTTGACCAACCTGTCTATATGGTGTGTGATATGGATGCCACATTGATGGCTAATTGAGCAAACTGACTATTGGACAGCCAGGGTTAGTCAGCAAGATCTCATCCCACAAAGCTGCAACATTGTGGGATCATGATCACCAAGGGGTTGACAACAGGGATCCAGAGGTCATGGGTTCTAATCCCGACTCTGCTACTTGCCAGCTGTGTGACTTTGGGCAAGTCACTTAACTTGTCTGGGTCTCAGTTACCTCTTCTGTAAAATGGGGATTAAGACTATGAGCCCCACGTGGGTCAACCTGATCACCTTGTATCCCCCCAGTGCTTAGAACAGTGCTTCACACATAGTAAGCACTTAAATGCCATTATTATTATTATTAATAAGAACTCAGCCACTGTGGGGTAGCCGTCTGATACCCAAGGAGATGAGGAATGTATGCCCACGACCATCTTTGATGTAGACATCAGTGCTACAGCATGTTCCAGGGGTGGACAAGGGGAAGGAATGTGGACAGGCTGAGGCTGACCTCACAATGTGCTCCCAGGACACCAGTTCTTGAACATTGGCAGCATGAGGCTGGTCATCCTGGTGTCAGCTCTGTCAATGGACTATTCAGTCTTGATCAGTTGGGTGTGTTGTCACAGCAAAGGAGAAGCATGCCCAAGAAAGGGAGCTTTAACTGCCATGAATAATGAGGGCTGACCTTCACAGCTGCAGGGTCGGGAGGCTGGGTGCTTTGCGCCAGACTACCCCAGTCATTTCACAACCTGGTGGAAGTACTGAGTCCAAAGATCCATCGTCATTTCCGACCAAAGATTCCAGCAACCCAGGCTGCCTCTTCACATAGCTGAACTAAGAGAAATGAGATGCTGCCCCCAGACAGCTCTGGGTGCTTCACAGAAAGAGGACCTCTTAATTGAACATATTCTGAGATGTCTGGACGTGAGGCAGGGTACCTGGTCTCCCTGCAGGCCAGCCCCAAATTGCCCTTAGATCCCTGGGTACTGACAGAGAGGGTGGAGGGGAAGCAGTTTAGGAGTTATCTGCTTGGTGGCATCTCTGCTGCACCTCATCCCCACAGATCTATGACAGCAGCCTCACCATTCCAGCTTGATGTAGCTTGGCACCCAGCCCGCAAGGAGAAAGATGAAGAGTTCAGCTTTCCCATCCTGCCTCATCTTCTTCTCTGGGAGGCCTCTGAACTAGCGACGCACAGAGCAGACACCCTCCAACCCCCAACTCTATCCCAGGTGCACTCCAGTTGGAGATCCTATAGTCATTAATCTGCTTTTTCTGAAGGCCTTCAAATCACAAAGCCTGACATATACTCACATGGTATCCAAGGGGAAGCAGCTGGAGAAGTTGATGGAGAAACTGAGGTCCGGGTAAGGGATACGGAGATTAGTGAGGAAGGTGGGGAGACATCCTAAGTCCCTGGACCCCAAATCCGGAACTCTGCACTCCGCAGTGCTAAGCCCCAGATGAAAATGAAGGCCTCTCAGCTTCCGACTTGCCCCCTAAGGATAGAGATCCATCTAGGAAGACGGTTCAGAGGAATCAGTTGTTTTTGTATTATGAACACAGTTTGTTCCCTAAGGGAGTAACAACATCAGAGAAAGCCTCATGTCAATTTGTTGATGCCATAATATGTATGATAACCAATTACTCTTTCCACAAATATCTACAGAAAGAAATGTCACCTTAATGATGCAAGTCCCTAGGGTGATTCCTTCTTGAGTTGTTTGGGTGGTGTTTCTTGGTCAGGATGGTTTACTGTACCAACAAGGCCCAGGGAACCAGCTTGAAAATGTCTGAGGAAACCTGGTGGAAATGTAGGCCAAAGCAGCTGAAAAGGAGCAATCAACATGCAGCACATTCCCAAAATAAAAAAGACTGTGCCTGTATTACCAGAAACAAAATCATGTTAATGGGTAGACAGACAGACAGGCAGGTAGATAGATTGGATAGATAGATAGATTAGATAGATATAGATAGATAGATAGATGATAGATAGATAGATAGATAGATAGATAGATAGATAGATAGATAGATAGATATAGATAGATAGATATAGATCGATCACTGGCCTGGGCATCAGAAGATATGCATTCCAGTTGCTGCCCCTTGATATCCATATGAGTTAATGAATAAAATAAGAATAAGAGTAAGAGCCCCTTGTGGATCAGGAACAGTATGTGATTTGGTTATACTATATCTATTGGAGCACTCAGCAATATGTTCAGCATGTAGTAAATGCTTAATAAATGCCATCATCAGATAAACTGTTAAAAAGGCCAGCAGATTGTGCTGACTCCTGAGTTTTAAGATGATGCTGATGGCTGTGAAGTTTTATTTGTGCATGAGTAGCTAATGGGATCAATGTGCGTCTGATGATCACTTTCATAAAGTGTGAATTAGTAAAGTATGCGTATTTGATGATCATTTTCACAGAGTAAACTTTATGTACTAATTTACATCTGAAAGTGATCATCAGACATACATTGGTCACATCAACTGCATAAATATACTGATGCTTTGCCTCTGAAAACATACACTCAAGAAGACATGCAGATGATAAAAGAACTTTTCAGAAGTCCTGCAGGCTGACAATTAGTTTTCAGAAGACAAATATTATGTATCACCCTATACCTGGATCAGCTTCAGCAAGACAGAACAGAATGCTATCTCTCAGTTCTACTACCCAAGCAGCAACCCATACAATAATACAAGGCTGGACAAAGAGAGCAGGGAACTGGAGGTGATTCCAGCATCACATTAAGATCAATTATAATGTAAGGTCTAAAAAGCAACTGTAATGCCCAGTCTTCTGTAACTATCTGGTGGCTGTCAGATAACCAAAGAGCTGTTTTCCAGTAAGTTGCAATGAGAATAGCTGCCAGATGGGTGAACTGAAGAAAGCTTTAGAAACACAGTGAAGCAAAACCTCAGATAATGTGGCATAAAAGTAGATATTTGGACAATACTAAAAGAAAACATAGCCTGAAGGAAAGCAATCTGAAATGGGAAGTGTATCCTGGAGCAGAGACTTTGGAAAGATCAGAGCACCAAGAGTTAGAAATCAAAATGGTGCCGGGCACTGTGAGTAGCAAATGCAGCAGTGCTACAGTCTTTTTCATGTTAGGGAATAGACTGCTTCTCATGCAGAGGTCTTAACAGCACCCAACGTTAAAAATCTCACATTTAATAGTGCCGTCTTTGGTCATCCATCTCTGCATCAAATAGAAATTCCTCACCATCAGCTTCAAGGCCCTCAGTCAGCTCTATTCCTCTTGCCAAACCTCTCTCCTCTTCTCTCTTCAACATCACAACCCTACCTCCTATCTACCTATGTCAGTTTCTTTGCTCTCATCTTAAAGCAGAAACTCCATCCTCCCCCTTGATTTTCCCATCACTAGAGACAACACTATCATCCTCCTTGTTTCCCAAGCTTGGCATTGTCCTTGACTCATCTCTCTCATCAAACTCCCATACTCACCTAATCTTGTCGGTTCTACCTTCGCAACAGGATTATAGTTGTCCCTGGTACCCTATGATCTACCTTCAGTCAGTTGAAGGGTTTTATTACCACGAAGTTAGAAGTCATCATTTCCCATTTGTTACCCCTGATATGAGCCTTGTTCTTTGATTGGTCCTCGCCAACAGGATTTGAAACTTTATTGAAATGGAGACACTGTTTCTGAAAAGCCCAAATTAGTATCTGGGAGGGGATTTAGCCCTTGGGACTGCCTGTCCACAAGATCTGAAACTTTATTAAAATGTATTAGAGAGGGAGAGAATGTATATCCTTCCTTATCCCCAGTCCATTGTCCCTGCTGTGGGAAGGAATTGGATCCAGTGCCGCCGCATCTCAGCAGAAGCTTTATTAAAATCTCCTGTCCACAGGTAATAGTGAGATCAGAGTGGGACATAGTGACCGAGAGACAGAGAGAATGTTTCTGAAAATTCAAATCAGTGGAAAAAGCAGAGGCCTGGAATTCAGAGAACCTGGTTTCTAATCTCAGCTCTGCCAAGTACTTGCTGTATGTCACTTAACTTCTCTGTATCTCATTGCCCTCATCTGCAAAATTTGTATTTATTACCATCCTCCCTTTTACTTTGACTGTTACTTTGATGTGAGGCCTGATTATCTTGCATCTACCTCAGAGCTTGGTACAGTCCATGGCGCATTGTAAATGCTTAAAAAATTTTATTGTTATTATTATTATTATCATTCCCATCCCCAGCCCCATTACAGGAGGAGTTTGGAGCCAGGGCAGCCACCTTGGCACCTCAGGGCACAGAGCTGCAGAGAGGGACAGAAAGGAGAAGGAGTGGAGAAGGAGGGGTAGAAGAAGACTTAACATGTGTTCCACTGGGGCTGAGGCCTTCCACAGCCACCCCAGCCCCTTAGGAAGGGGGCCAGGAAAGGTAGAAGTCAGGCTCACCAGGGCCATGGAATTTATTCTTTATTTATTTTTAAATAAAAAAAATGCCAGCTCTACCCTACTTCCACCACCAGCCATAACCAGTCGTATCCACAAACTGGGGAGCCCCAGAGCAAGATCATTTATTTTTGATTTAGGGCTGCAGTGATAGCAGCTTTCCAGATCCCTCTCCTCCTCTTCCGCAATGTGGTGACAGGGGCAGCAGCAGCAGCTGCTCTCTATGACAGATTAGGAGACCCCTAGATGTGGTGGCCCAGAGTAGGGCCTCCTCTGCTGTCGGGGTCAGTTTCAGCTTCACCCTCATTTGCTTTGGTTTTGGAGGAAACTGTATTTGCTCCTGTGATCAGCCTAGCTTCCTCTACAGCTTCATGGACAGTCCCACTTTCCTCTTCCTGGGCTTCATCATCATCATCATCAATCGTATTTATTGAGTGCTTACTGTGTGCAGAGCACTGTACTAAGCGCTTGGGAAGTACAAGTTGGTAACATATAGAGATAGTCCCTACCCAGCAGTGGGCTCACAGTCTAAAAGGGGGAGACAGAGAACAAAACCAAACATACTAACAAAATAAAATAAATAGAATAGATATGTACAAGTGAAATAAATAAATAGAGTAATAAATATGTACAAACATATATACATATATACAGGTAAGTGGGCTTCTCACTTTACTCTCAAGATCAGGCAACACAGTAATTCAATAAGGAAGACACCTTGTCCCAAGGATGTATGAAACCACTCTCTGATCAATCAATCAATAAATCAGTGGTATTGATTGAGCACTCACTATGTATTGAGCACTGTTCTAAGCACTTGGGAGAGTACAGTACAAGAGAATTTGCAGACACATTCCCTACCCACAGTGAGCTTACAGTCTAGAGGGGGAGATAGACATTGATATGAATAAATAGCTTATAATAAATAATTTAAAGATAGGTATATAAGTGTAGAGAGGGAGACAGACATTAATATTAATAAATACTTTATAACAAATAATTTAAAGACATGTACATACGTGTTGTGGGGTTGGAGGTGGGGCGAATATCAAACGTCCAAAGGTCACAGATCATCTTGAAGGATTTCACCTGAATAATTTGCCATGGAGAAAAATGGGCTGCCCTGTTGGAGAATCTTCACAACATCTCTAGAATCTGCCCTTTCCTCTTCATCCAAACTGCTGCCATGCTGATTCAGGCACATCTCCTCCAAGAGGTCTTCCCTGACTAAAGCCCTCATTTACATTATCTGCCCTCCCCTCACCATCAAGTATGTTGTGTACCTCACTAAGTATTTGATATCCACCCTCTACGCTTTTGATACCCCCAGCCTCACAGCACTAATGTCCTTACACTCTTCCATTTTCCACCTGTAATTTATTTTAATATCTGACTCTCCCTCTGTACTGTAAGCTCCTTGGGGGCAGGGATCATGTCTACCAACTCCATTGTATTTTATTCTTCTGAGCTCTCAGTACAGTGCTCTGCATATAGTAAGTGCTCAATAAATATCATCCATTTGAACACAAAGAGAGCTATGCATGTGTTCTGTGGGCTTGGCCCTGGTACTTCTTGTGGAAAATGCTACTTGGAGGTGTGAATGTGGTAGTGTGTGTCAGCGAAGCCACAGTTGGCCCTTTGGTTGACCTCTCTTGGAGCTGTTTCCATTTCACCTCTCAATCCCCAAGTGCAAAGGCTAGGCTTCAAAGGAGCTCTGTGACCCCAGGCCTGACTGTTACCTTTGGCTTGATTCCATCCATCCAGGCCACTGTTGAGCAGCACACAGCTCTAATGCAGTGTTTGAGGCTGGGCTTCTCCATGTTGTAAAGGCATAAATATAAGGGAAAAGTCAGGCTTGTGGATCTAGAAAGAGGGGAATTGGTTCAGCAGAGAGTAAGAGGACTGCATTAGACCCTTCCCAGATCCCTGGCATCCCTGGATCCATTTAATTGGCTGCTTCAGAGCCACCAGTGAAAAACTTGCCTCTACGACATTCCCCTCTAACCTTCACTAAACCCAGATCCCTTCCCCAACCTGGCCCGCTGGAGATCTTCCCAGAGGGAATGCCAGCAGTTCTCTCTGCCTAGAATCTGGATGCCAATGGGCCTACCACCAGGCTTGCCCACACTCTTCCTGGGCAAAGCCTTTAGCTGGCTTGAGGACTGACTTCCGGTGGGGTCCCGGGGGATTCCGGGATGGCGAGGACCTTGGCCTGTATTCCAGCTTGAATATGTGTGTGAGGACAATGGGGATGAGGATTGCTCAAAGTCTAAACAGAAAATACATTGTCCTGGGGCTGACGGGCACTGAAGACAAAGAATTAATGTAGACTATTTTAGAGGGATACTACAGTTGAGCCCATGAACTTGGTTTTGTCTCCAATTCAGTGTCATGTGGTACTGTCTCCCCTCCCCTGCAAGAACTTTTACTGTTTCCTTTTAGTCATGTTTTATCATTTTCAAGAATGTTCAAGTGCCACTGAGTGACTGAGGGGACATTCTGCTGCTCTGGGGCTTTCATATTTCCTTTCCCTCTGGGGCCCAGATTCACTGTTAAGTTGTTGTCCCTCACTTCTCTACCTGCCCTGTTCTCTCCACCCCCCAACCCCAAAAAGAGGGGAAATCTAACCTTTGAGGGGATAGAGATGCTGCACAGGAATACTCAGTATACAATGCTCCATGCAGCCTACCCTGGATGTGGGCTCCTGTAAACCCACTGGACCCAGGCTACTGCAGCCCACACTTGGCCAGGCCCTGCACTATCTCCAGTCCTTCAGTGTCCAGGATCAGGAGGAAAACACACAGCTCTCACTCTCCCTCCTCAATGTTGCAGAAGTTCCTCTCCCTGACTGAGCCCTCCTGAAAAATTATCCTGTATTTGAGAGCCCCCCTGAATGAAGCCTTGTTCGAGGCTGCACAGAGGTCCATTTCAATGAGTCAATCAACAAGTGCTTCATGAGGTGCAAAGCACTGGGTGAGCAGCTTCAGATGTCTGCTCCCGAGCAAAGAATTAGCTAGAGATTCTGTGTCTACCCAACTGCAAATGCTGCACCTGGCAGTAGTAGCAAATATAGTAGTAGTGGTGATAATCGTCATAATAGTAGTAGTCATAGTAGTGGTAGCAGTCTCTCCCTTCTAGACTGTTCTCCCTCTTCTAGACTGTTCTCCCCCTTCTAGACTGTGAGCCCGCTGTTGGGTAGGGACCATCTCTATATGTTGCCAACTTGTACGTCCCAAGCGCTTAGTACAGTGCTCTGCACACAGTAAGTGCTCAATAAATACAATTGAATGAATGAATGAATGAATAGTAATAGCAGTCATAGTACTCTGTCCCAATGCAGATGATTCCAAAATCTACATCTCCAGCCCTGACCCCTCTCTGCAGTTTCATATTTCCTCCTGTTTTCAGGACATCTATACTTGAACGTCCTGCTGACACCTCCAGCTTGACATGTCCAAAACAGAACTCCTTATCTGTCCACCCAAACCCTGTCCTCCCCAACTTTCCCATCACTGTAGACAGTACCATTCATTCATTCATTCAATTGTTTTTATTGAGCGCTTACTGTGTGCAGAGCACTGTACTAAGCGCTTGGGAAGTATAAGTTGGCAACATATAGAGACGGTCCCTACCCAACAACGGGCTCATCATCTTCCCTGTCTCACAAGTCCGTAACCTTGAAATTATCCTTAACTCTTCTCTCTCTTTTAAACCCACATATTCATTCTGTCAACAAATCTTGTTGGTTCAACCTTCACAACATTGCTAAAATCCACTCTTTCCTCTCCATCCAAACTGCTTCCACATTAATGCAAGCACTTATCTTATCCTGCCTTGATTACTCTATCAGCCTCCTCACTGACCTCCCCGTCTCCTGTCTCTCCCCACTCCAGTCCATTCTTCACTCTACTGCACTGATTCTTTTTCTAAAAAAAAAATCAGTCCATATTTCCTCACTCCTCAAGGACTTCCAGTAGTTGCCTCGTCACCTCAGCATCAAGCAGAAACTCCTTATCGTCAACTTTAAAGCACTCAATCACTTTACCCACTGCTATGTTACCTCATTGCTTTTCTACTACGACCCAGCCCATACACATCACTCTTCTAAAGCAATCCCTATATCTTGATTTCATCGATCTTGCCACTGACCTCTCACCCACATCCTGCCGCTGCCTTCCCTCTTCATAGCCAACAGATGATCACTCTCCTCACATTCAAAACCTTATTTAAAGCATATCTCCTCCAAGAGGACTTTGGTGACTTAATCCTCATTTCCTCTTCTTCTCCTTCTTTCTGTGTAGCCCTTGCACTTGGATACACACCTTTTATTCACCCCTCCCTCAGCCCCACAGCACTTATGTACATATCTGTAATTTATTTATATTAATGTTTGTCTCCTTCTCTAGACTGTAAACTCACTGTGGGCAGGGAACATGTCCACCAGCAGCGAGAAGCAGCATGGCTCAGTGGAAAGACCATGGGTCTTGGGTTCAAATCCTGGCCCCGCCAATCGTCAGATGAGAGACTTTGGACCAGTCACTTAACTTCTCTGGGCCTCAGTTACCTCATCTGTAAAATGGGGATTGACTGTGAGCCCATCTGCCAAGCTAGCTCTCTTCCTCCCTTCAAAGCCCTACTGAGAGCTCACCTCCTCCAGGAGGCCTTCCCAGACTGAGCCCCCTCCTTCCTCTCCCCCTCTTCCCCCTCCCCATCCCCCATGCCTTACCTCCTTCCCCTCCCCACAGCACCTGTATAGATGTATACATGTTTGTATTTATTTATTACTCTATTTATTTATGTATTTTACTTGTACATATTTATTCTATTTATTTTATTCTGTTAATATGTTTAGTTTTGTTGTCTGTCTCCCCCTTCTAGACTGTGAGCCCGCTGTTGGGTAGGGACTGTCTCTACATGTTGCCAACTTGTACTTCCCAAGCACTTAGTACAGTGCTCTGCACACAGTAAGCGCTCAATAAATACGATTGAATGAATGAATGAATGACAACCTAATCACTCTGTAGCCTCCCCAGCATTTAGAACAGTGCCTTGCACATAGTAAGTGCCTAATAAATGCCATCATTATTATTATTATTATTACCAACTTTGTTATATTGTACTTTCCCAAGTGATTTCTACAGTGGTCTGCAAACAATAAATGCTTAATAAAATGATTGATTGATTAATAGTAGTAGTTGTACTTTCAGAATTGCACTTTCCAAGTGCTTGGTACAATGCTCTGCACACAACACTCGATAAATAATTGAATGAATGAATAGTTGTAACAGTAATAGTAGTATTTGATGAGCACCTGCTAAGTTCCAAGCATTGTTCTGAGTGCTGGGATGCATACAAAATAAGTAAATTCAAACACAGTCCTCTTTCCACAAAGGGCTCCCAATCTCAGTGCTAGGGAACAGAGACTAGACTGTAAGTCCTTTATTGGCAGGGAATGTGTCTACCAACTCTTTTATACCATACTCTCCCAAGCTCTTTCTACAGTCCTCTGCACACAGTAAGCACACAATAAATCCCATTGATTGACTGATATTTGGAAAAGAGCAATAAATTAGAGACAAGGCACAGACGATGGGAGGAGGCCTTCAAAATACAGAGGAAGGGAAACAAAAGGCAAATGAACAGATAAATAACCCTTGGACGGGACATTCCTGGGGTTCTGCCCACTCCAGGCACAGTCCTGGAGTCCAACCACTCCAAGGATCAAGTGCCTTATGGGGAAGCTCAACCCTGGAATTTCTGGTGGGGAGAGAGCAAAGATTTGGAAATGGGATCCTCCATATCCCTATATGCCCCAGTGTCCTGTCTCTGAAGGATAACTCCCAGCATCCCATCCTCTCGGGATCCCTGCTGAGGGAGCAAAATCTTTTTCAGGACAACCCAACCATTCCACCCTACCCATATTCTGACATCAGTCCTTCTGTGTTCAACTCCTGTCACTCAGGTAAGATTGGCCCCATCCTGCTCTACAGAAGTCCTCCCCCAGCAGGGAAAACAGATAGATTGACAAAGAATGGAGAAGGACAGCATAGCACAATTTTAAAAACAATCAATCCCACTACACTAAAGGGTTCCAACAGTTACTTAAAGCATTCATTCAATCACACTTATTGAGCACTTACTTTGTGCAGAGCACTGTACTAAGTGCTAAAAGCAAACAGGCTCCTTCTCATTACTCAGACAAAAAAAGGCTACCCTGATCAGTCAGTCACTCAAGCAATAGCATTCTTTAAGCAGGTTCTCTGTACAAAGCCATGAATTAAGAATTTGGGAGAGTACAGTTCAGTAAGAAGGCACAATCCCTACTCTTATGGATCTTACAATCTAACAAAAGAGACCGATACTAAAAGGAAAACAAGTAGAGGGAAGAAGGAGGGCATGGGGTGCATCCCTCAGTTCTAATAATAATAATAATTCTGGTACTTGTTAAGCACTTACTATGTGCCGAGCACTGTTCTAAGCACCGGGGTAGATACGAGGTAATCAGATTGGACACAGTCCCTGTCCCACATGGGGCTCAGTCACATGGAGCTCACGGTTTTGAGAGGGGTGGGGATGGCGGGGAGGCATGAGAGATTAATAACTAAAGGCTTCCTGAAGGAAATGTGATTTTAGCAGGGTTTTGAAGAAAGGGATGGTGGAAGTGAAGGGAGAGGGAGTTCCAAGCAGAAGAGAGGGTCTGAGCAAGGAGTCGGCAAAGAGAAAAAGAGACTTGAGAAAGGCACAGTAAGTAGGTGGGTGTTAGTGGCACAAACTGTGCGGGCTGGTATGTGGTGGGAGAGGAGCGAGGCGAAGTAGGAGGGGAAGTGCTGACTGAGTTCCTTAAATACAATGATAAGGAGTTTCTATTTTAATGTGAAGATGGATGGACAACCTTTAGAGGTTATAGTAGAGTGGGGATATGTGCCCAGAACTGTTTTAGAAAAATGATCCGGTCAGTAAAGTGAAGTATAGACTAGAGGACGGAGAGGCTGGGAACAAGAAAGCTCATACAGTAGTAATGCTGCTGCTGTCAGCTCAGGGCAGCCAGGTTTTGGAACTGAGCATAATAATAATAATAATAATAATAATAATAATAATAGCATTTATTAAGCGCTTACTATATGCAAAGCACCGTTCTAAGTGCTGGGGAGGTTACAAGGTGATCAGGTTGTCCCACGGGGGGCTTGCAGTCTTAATCCCCATTTTCCAGATGAGGTAACTGAGGCATAGAGAAGTTAAGTGACTTGCCTGAAGTCACACAGCTGACAATTAGCGGAGCTGGGATTTGAACCCATGACCTCTGACTCCAAAACCTGTGCTGTTTCCACTGAACCACACTGCTTCTCGCATACCTAGGAGAGAGAGAATCCAGCACTCACTGTTCAATAATCCTTAGTTTTACATCCATCTGCACACTTCTTTTACCCCACAGAGAAACCATGAACCCCAAGCAGAAAGAGAACAGGTAGAAAACCTGGTTTATGGGAGAAGCTGGGCCTTCAAGTTAGGCAGGAGAGGGAGGGCGAGATAAGGAGAATGCACAGGAAGATTTTCAAGGCAGAATTTCTCCCTCCAAAAGCCAGCTGAACCTTCCAGCCAGAAACTCTCCAGGCTTAACTATGCTCCTTGACCAGACGTAGTTGAGCAGAGTCAATTTGCAACATTTCTACACTGAGCGCCGCTTCCAGGATGTGGGGGAACATGCCTCAGAATCTTGGTTCACCCTTAAAGATGCAGATCTTTCACTCTTTCTCCAGCCTCTCTCCCCACAGGCTAAGAAGAACCACCTTTCCCTTCTGGCTGAGTCTTGGTCACTGGTGAGTAACATTTTTTTCCCAAGCTTTCTCTGCGAAAGGAGACAGAAGCACTGTAACTCCAATAGACGGGAGTGAAGCAGTTCCTTTAAATGTCCCACCCACTCCAGTCACTTTTGTAGGAGCTGTTGCTACATGAGTAATTATAATCACACTCTTAAGCCCCTTTTGCCAAAGAGAAAAAGCAAGAAGGAAGAAAGAGTTAAGTAAGAAAGTAAGAAGAAAATTAGAAAAAGAAAGTTAGAGAGACAAATGCAAAGAGCTATGATGATGTGTCAGAGAGGGGACAAGAGAGTCATATTATTTTTTATGATGACCTTAACTCCAATGAATTAGGAGGGAAGTGAGAGACAAGATCTCCTGGTATTGATGGATACGTGGATAGATGGATGGGTGGATTATTATTATTATTATGATGGCATTTGTTGAGCGCTTACTATGTGCAAAGCACTGTTCTAAGCATTGGGGGGATACAAGGTGATCAGGTTGTCCCACGTGGGGCTCACAATCTTAATCCTCATTTTACAGATGAGGTAACTGAGGCTCAGAGAAGTTAAGTGACTTGCCCAAGGTCACACAGCAGACATGTGGCAGAGCTGGGATTCAAACTCATGACCTCTGACTCCCACGCCCAGGCTCTTTCCACTGAGCCAAGCTGCTTCTCATGGATGGATGAATGAATCAATGAATCAATGAATTAATCAACAAACTGTATTTATTCAGCACGTACTGTGTGCACTATTCTAAACGCTTGGGAGTGTTCAGTGTAACAACGTTGACAGGTATCTTCTCTGCGCCCAAGGAACTTAAAGTCTAGATGGGGAGCCAGAAATTAAAATAAATTATGACTAGGTACATAAGTGCCGTGGGGCTCAGGATGGGATGAATAAAGGGTACAAATAATAATAATGATGGTATTTGTTAAGCGCTTACTAGGTGCAAAGCAGTGTTCTAAGCACTGGGGAGGTTACAAGGTGATCACGTTGTTCCATGGGGGGCTCACAGTTTTAATCCCCATTTTACAGATGAGGTAACTTGAGGCACAGAGAAGTTAAGTGACTTGCCCAAAGTCACACAGCTGACAGTTGGCGGAGCCGGGATCCAATGCAAAGATGATGCAGAAGGGAGTAGAGAAAATGAGGACTTAGTAGGGGAAGGCCTCTTGGGGAGATGTGATTTTATTAAGACTTTGAAGATGGGGAATGTGGTGGTCTGTGGGATAAGAAGGGGGAGGAAGTTCCAGGCCAGAGGAGGATGTGGGCGCGGCATCAGCAGTGCAATAGACAGAAGGTGGACAAGGATTAGGATGGAGTAGAGGCCTTTGAATTTGGCAAGAAAGAGATCATTGGTGATCTTTGAGAGGGCAGTTTTCCTCAGAGTGAACGGGTGGAATAGGTGGATGGATCAGAGGATTGGAGGAAGAAAAGGATGGACAGATAGAAGGATGGATAGATTGATACAAATCCATCACAGGTCCGGGAAGGCAATAATCCATGATGCAAATGATGGGGAAAAGAGGACTGAAAAGGTGGGAACTGTAATACACCAGAAGATTGGAATGTCACTGGTTGTAGCAGTTAGGGAGATCTAGGCAATGGGGGAGAAACTATAGGGAAAGATGACAGAGAGTGGAGCTGAATGATGGGAGGATGGGAGTTCTACATAGATGGGGCTCTTTGTCCTTTCCCCTCTAGGTAAAGATGTTCTCACAACCCAGAAGTAATCTTCCAACTCAGCTGTTAGCCTCCAGTGGGTGAAGGAAAAACTCCCCTAGGATGTTTGACAATTTAAGATCTTTTAGAGATTCCTTTAAGATCCATACTCACAGTATTCTTGACCAGGGCAGAAAGATGAAAACTCTTACCCATCCTCCACTCTCTCCCCTCTGAAATCCACAAACCCCACCTCACCACAGACACCAGAAAGCTTGACAACAGCCAGTTTGATTCCATCCCAGCTGGGCCTCACCCAGAAAGATTCTCATCTTGGTGCCAATTCAGCCCAGGCACTCTTGCCTCCATGGGATAATGCCAAAAGGGACCCACTTTGCCAAGAGACCACATCTTCCTTACCTGATTGGGCCAGTTAGAGCTCCATAGCCCGAGTGGCCTCTCCATGATGAAGAGACCCATGTGTCTTCACACCAATTGAAAAACTGGAATGAGATTGTGGTCCAGTTCCCAACCCATTCATTCCTCCCTCCTCCACTCTCTCAACCACCTCCTATTGTGGAGGGCCAAGTGAATGACACAAATCAGCCACTCATTCTCATACTCTTAACTTCTTAGTCATTGGTATCACATGGTACAGATAAAGATCAACTCCCTGACACCGTGGAAACAAGCTCTTGGGTCTGCCATTTGCCTTTCCATCAATAGCTTAATACGAGGACCAGAGCTTCAGTGTTATAAAGGAACAGAACATTCCTTGCTCTTCCCTGGAGGACCACCTGTCCACTCCCACATAACCACCACTCCAATTACACCTGAACAAGATCCACTATCAACCACAACATTGTGCATGATCACAAATCCAGTAACCAACTGGTCCCTAGAAGAAACACCCAAGCACTGTACATATATTAGGACAACCATCTGTGTTTATGAAAAGAATCACACTCCCAAGTTTGTTAATCACAACATGTGATGTGAGATTTTAACACATGCAGCTCCAGCTCCCTGCATTCTGGCACATGTGTTTGTCTGGAACGTTTTGTCTGTATTTGTTGAGAAGAACCAACGCTGGAATGGATGATGATACTAAAGCACCCTTAGCAAGTTTCTGTCCTCCACTCAACAAGAGATGTTAAGTAGCAGTGTTTCTTGATAGAGCACAGTCTGTAGATAGAGTCAGAAAGACATGGATTCTAATCTCGGCTCCTCTATTTCTTTACCGTGTGACATTGGGCAAGTCACTTAATTTCTCTGTGCCTGTTTCCTCATCTGTAAACTGGATATTACGACTGTGAATCCCAAGTGGGACATGGACTGGCTCCAACCTGATAGCATGTGTCTACCCTAGGATTTAGTACAGTGCCTGGCACAGAGTTAACAAAAAAAAAGGCTGTTTCCCCAAGTCTCCCAGAGGGGAGGAAGTTGGAGGAAAGGGAAGAAGGACACAAGAGTTGAACTCTTGGCAGGGGTGAAAGCCAAGCCAAGGAATATCCCCCCAACATCCCTTGCTTTCCCCTCTCTTTCCCTAAACTTTCCCAATTCTACATAGAAGGATTTCTGAATGCTAAAGCTCAGTGCAGAGAGTTGAGCTAAGCAATTTGGCCTACCCTCAGCACTGTCCCGCCCATGATGTTTTCAAGTCTCTGCCCTGTGAAAAATGCCATTTGAAGGCTTCCCTGCCCATCAGTGGGCAATGCGACAGGCAGAAACCATTTCCAAGGAGCATACAAAGAGCAGTTGTGATCAATGGCCTGTATTCTAATGTCTCATTTCATCTCGACCTATCAGCAGAGTGGCTCAGCGCTTATTAAAGCAAATGCATCCATATCATAATGATAATGTTTTGCACTTATCCAGTACATTGCGTATGAACAGCTCCAAGTGCTTTGCCAACATTTAATTAAGCCAGTGACAAGACTACAGGCTAGGCTCTGGAAATTCCCCTCAAAGGGTTATAGGTGGAAGAGTTGGTCTGGGGGCAGCACGCTGTGGAACTGGGATTTTTAGGGACACATGTGAGCCTCTGGGTGTGTGGGAGTCAGGAGGTACAGCACATGGTGAAGCGAGCTTCTGTGTGTTGCTAGAAGGAAGTTTTAACACATTGGTTTGTGTGTTGGGAGGGGTCTGACAAGGAGAAGATACAGGAACATCTCCATCTGTTCAGGCAGAGAAATGGATGGGAGGCTCGCATAGGCTGCAAATCTATCACAGGACCAAGAGAAAAATGAGAAGGGGTTTGTGTCTAGGTGCATGGTACAGCCGTTGCTATGTGTGTGGGTGTGCGTGTGAGTGGGGGTTGTTTGCACTGGCTTATTTAGGAGGTTTTATGTGTAGGGACTGACACCAAAGAACATGCTTGTAAGTGGTTGGGGTGTGCTGCTTGAGAGTTTTCACATAGACAAGAGCATTTGCATTTACATTTCAACTTCAGGATTTTAATAATAATGATTGTGGTATTTGATAACTGTGGCATTTGTGAAGCCTTACAGCAAGTCAAGCACTGTAGTATACTCCAGTTAATTGGGCTGGGCACAGTATCTGTCCCACATTAAACTCACCTTTTAAGTAAGAGGGAGAACAGGTATTGAATCCAGTTTTACAGATAAGAGAAGCAGTGTGGCTCAGGGGCTCAGTGGAAAGAGCACGGGCTTTGGAGGTGAATAATAATAATATATTTCATAGTGGTTAACTGAGAAGTACAACCCATAAAACAACCACTCAAACTCAGATCAGGCTCAGTGGAAAGATCACAGGCTTTGGAGTCAGAGGTCATGGATTCAAATTCTGGCTCTGCCAATTGTCAGCTGTGTGACTTTGGGCAAGTCACTTAACTTCTCTGTGCCTCAGTTACCTCATCTCTAAAATGGGGATTAAGACTGTAAGACCCCCCAGGACAACCTGATCACCTTGTAACCTCCCCAGTTCTTAGAACAGTGCTTTGCACATAGTAAGTGCTTAATAAATGTCATCATCATCATCATCTTCTTCTAGACTGTGAGCCCATTATTGGGTAGGGACTGTCTCTATGTTGCCGACTTGTACTTCCCAAGTGCTTAGTACTGTGCTCTGCACACAGTAAGCGTTCAATAAATATGACTGACTGACTGAATGAATGAATCATCATAAGGAAATTGAGTCACAGAGCAGTTAGATGACCTCCCAAGATCACCCAGAAGGCAAGCAGCAGAATCAGAATTAGAATCCAGGTCCTCTAGCTCCCTGGCCTATTTTCTTGACACTTGGCCATGTTACTTTTCTGTCTTCTGTCTTCTATCCCAGCAACTGCATCCACCCCATGCTCCGTACATTCAATGCACAAACTCTGAGACCAACGGGGACCAAGATGGCAACTTCTTCAGTGAAGCAAAGAACCAGTATTACAGTCTCCTAACTCTTCAAGACCTCCAGGAAGAAGCAGGATCTTCTCCCAGGCTATGGCTCCTAGCACTGATCCCCGGAACCCCAGGGGGAAGCAGTGAAGGAGGTAGGGAGGGAGGAAGGAAGTGGGGAAGGGAGGAAGAGAGGAAGGGAGGGAGAGAGAGAGAGAGAGAAGAGTCCTGTGAACTGGAAGCCATGCTGAGCAACCAAGTTGGGAATCTTCAGCAGGGTTGAAAGAGCGAGGTGAAGAGTGAAGACAGAAAAGTCATCCTCAGGGTTTGACAATGTCTCATTCCCTGTTCAGCAGCTTCAGTTCTCCCTGGTTCCTGGAAGATGCCACTCAGTATCCTCAAGTGATAATGACTATGGCTGCTGATAGGCTGGCTTATCAACAGGCAGAGGCCATCAACCTAAGGATGCTCAAACCCAACTGCAGGAGTGCACTCTCCCCCTCCTCTTCTTCTTCTTCCTCCTCCTCCTCCCGTTTATTCCCCTCCTCCCTTTCCGCCTTCTCCTCCCCCTATTTCCCCTCTTTCTCCTCCTTTTCCTCCTTCCCTTCTTTCCCCTCCTTCCCCTCCTTCCTTTCCTTTTCCTCCTCCCCTTTTTCTTCTCCTCCCTTTTCTCCTCCTCCTTCTCCTCTTCCCCTCCTTCCTCTCTCACTCCTTCCCTTTTCTTCTTCTCCCTCTCCTCCTCCTCTCCTTTTCTTCTCCTCCATCTCCTCCCCCTCTTTCCCCTCCTCCCTCTCCCACTCCTCCTCCCTCTCTTTCCCCTCCTTCCTCTATTCCCCCTTCTCCCCCTCCTCTTCCTCTTCTCCCAGACTCGGGCAGCTACAAAAATGCATGTAAGGGCAGGAGTTGCAATGAGATGCAAAAAAATAAACAGGAAAAGCCATAGCTCATGGCTGCATGCCTTAGGCGCACAAAGTTAAATGGACAAATGGAAGTCCTAGAGCAGTCCCTTCCATCCAATGGGGAAACTCATCTATCTTTATATCCTTGCTATGGACACCACATTCTCGTGACCTGTAGGGAAACTGAGGCCCCGGGAGAGAAGAGGCAGAGGCAGGGGCACGGCGGAAAAGGAGACAGAATCCACAAACTCCGAGACTTCAGGCAATAGTGTGGCTACTGATGCATCCCATACCCCAGAGTGTCCTCACTTGGTCCACGTAGGGAGGAACCAAAACCCCACTAAAAAGGAACCTGTTTTCTCCCTCTTCTCCTTGCTCCTCTTTCTCCATGACACCTCTGGTCCTCTTTTAGCATCCGTCACCCAAATTCAAGTGAGGGCAGGGCCAGGATGTGAAATCCTACTTGAACCCTAGAGCTGAAAGGACATATGGTTTCTTGGGAGAGGGAAGAGAGTTTGGGGGAACACCCCCCCCCCCCCCCCAGGTTGATAGTTGTGGGTCAGAGCACAGCTGACAGCTGTCTGGAATAGTTTGTCTCTTATTCGAGATACTTGGAATTTACCTGTGGAGACCCTGCTCTGTGCCATGGGGATTGGATCATGACGATGCCAACGATGCCCATGGTGAGGGTGAGTCTACCACGATTTGAGCACACAGATCACATTTTGAGGGGGTCCAGCACCTTTGATTTGGGTTAGTTTTGGCTGGAGTTGGCAGACAGTGGGAGCGAATGTTAAGGGCCAAGAGGAGGGAGGGAGAGAGGAAGCTGAACTGAGCTCATGCATTCACCGAGGAGGACTATCTCAGGAGCAGAGCAGTCAGTCAGTCAATTGATGGTATTTATTGAGAGCTTCCTGGGCCCAGAACACAGACACCCCTCCCAAGTCAAAGGCTGTTTAAGTTGAGTACTGCTGGGTGAAGTTCACCCTGTCTAAGAGTGGCATCTCAAAACTCTAGAGGAGGAAACTGCACAGACAACTGGAAAGCACTCAGGACTGGGCTTCTGGAGAGATGGGTCCTAATCCCATCTCTGCCACTTGCCTGTGGTGTGGCCTTGGGCAAGTCACTTGACTTCTCTGTTCCCCAGTTTCCTCACTTGCAAAATGGGAATGAAATAACTTTTCTCCCTCCCCCTTCAACTGTGAGCCCCATGTGGGACAGGGACTGTGTCTGATCTGATTGTATTGTATCTACCACTGTGTTTGGCATGTAGCAGGCCCTTAACAGGTACTATTATTATTATTCTAATTATTAAGGACAGACCATGGCAGGGGCAGAAGGGATTGCTGCCGGGAAACAAAATCAGAAGCCACGTGACACAAAATGGAAGGAGAGGATTGCTTTACCCAACTTGTTTTCTTCCACCCTATAAACTATCCACCCTGATTAACTTGAATCTATCCCAGTGCTTAGAGTATTGCTTGACACATAGTAAGCATTTAACAAGTATCATAATAACAGTACTAATAAATTGAGTTGCTCCTTTTAGGGAGTGGGAACCTTGTCTCCATTCCAACAGGGGCCTATAGCTGGGGCAGGAGACCATTGCTTTGGGGAAAGAAGAATCATCCTCCTCAGGGGCTGGACACCTGCTCTACATTGACCCAGGCAGGTGGGCAAAGTTGGAGTTGGAACTCTGACTTTTCGGCATTTGCCCAAGCTGTAGAGAGCAAGGGAGAGCCTTTTCCTCAGAGAACCATCACCTGGCCCATCTTCCCTTCTCATTTCTATCTCCTAGGCTCTTCTCCAATCCCAGCGGGAGTGTCTTTCTGGGGCCTGGATTATTCACAGCATTTGCTAGTGTAGGCGTGTGAACGGGGAGTTTACATGAGGTAGCCTCTAGTCTTCTTCCTCACCACTCCTACTGATTCTGACTGAGCCCTTGCTGAGAGGAAACAGCATGTGGGTTTTTTTTGCTGCTATCATGTTAATCATTTCTAAGGAAATGAAGACAGAGCAGTGGCCCAGGAGGGAGAAGAATGATGTTTGCGTGGAAACACTGAGACCACAGGGAAATCTCTGCCAAGGCAGAAGGAGAAGGGCCCTGGCTAGAAAATGATACTCTGCGGATTTGGGCTTAAGTTCTCCCCAGCAAACTGGCTCCTCTGTGGGAAATCTAGGCAGTCCAGCAAGGGGGCACTGAATGCTGGACTTTAGGAGCATAAAGGCTTCCAGAAAACTGACTCCTCTGGGAAAGCTAGGCAGCCTGTCAGTGGTCCAGCAAAGGAGCAGGGAATCTTGCAGTGAGGAGCACAAAGGCTTACAGCAAATTGACCCCACCCTGGGAAAGGTAGGCAATCCAACAAAGGAGCACTGAATCATGGAAGTCAGGAGCAGGAAGGCTTACAGCAAAGTGGCTCTTCCCTGGGAAAGTTAGGCTGTCAGCCAGTTGTCCAGCAAAGAGCATGGGACCTTGCAGTGAGGCGCAAGAAGGTTTACAGCCAATGGCTTCATCCAGCAAATTCAAGCCAAGATGCTTCCCCCAGACCTACACACTAATGCCCCAGACCTGCGGTCCTGAATCCCTGCAGCCCTGCAGACTTACAGCACTGTACCCACGTCTGAGATGGAGGAAGGAGGAAGTTAGAGGTGAAATTCCAAAAGCTCAAAGCAGGCCTCCAACCAGGCTCTTTGATAACGATGGCATTTATTAAGCGCTTACTATGTGCAAAGCACTGTTCTAAGCACTGGGGAGGTTACAAGGTGATCAGGTTGTCCCACTGGGAGCTCACAGTCTTCATCCCCATTTTACAGATGATGGAACTGAGGAACAGAGAAGTTAAGTGACTTGCCCAAAGTCACACAGCTGACAATTGGCAGAGCTGGGATTTGAACCCATGACCACTGACTCCAAAGCCCGGTCTCTTTTCCACTGAGCCATGCTGTTGTATTGGCCCCAAGAGCCAGTCAGAGACAGCATATTGACTCCAGAGACTTCCACATTTCTTTAGGATACAACTCCCTCCACCTCTGGCTCCAGCTGCACCCCTACACCTTCCTCAATGCTCAAGTTATTTCGACTCGATTTTGCCAGTTTGGGCTGTGTCCCTTGCCAAACAGCTTATGAAACCGAGGTCAAGGAATACTGCCTCGTCACTCCATACCACCCTATCTCTCCTCTCCCACCCATACCCCCCTGCCAACAGGATCTGAGCCACCAGGGCCTGCAATTACCCCTACTCCGCAGAACACGGGCCACTAGCAAGACAATGAAATTGTCACCTGCTGGCTGCAGCCTCATTACAATTTCCTCTTGCTGCTGCCCTTCCCATCAGAAAGATTCTGCCTAGAAAAGCAATTTATGGCCAGTGGTCTCTCCCCTGAAGGCATCAGATGACAACAGCACTAGCCTTAAAATTATTCTGCAATGAAATCATGTTTTACCCAGAAATAAAAAAAACTGCAGAATAAAATGGCATTGGGGCCCAGGCAGGTCAGAGTGTCATTATTACATTAACCTTTCGTCTTTAGACCCGAGGAGAGTAAATTGTTAACGAGCTGACATTAGCTCCGAAGGGAGGAAAGCATCTTCTGAAAGAAGGAAAGATTTTCAGAAAGGGATCGGATAGGAGAGGAGGGAGAGAAAGTGTAAAGAAGCCATTATGGCTAATAATAACTTCAGGGAAGAGCTAGGTTCTATTTTCCACAGAAACCTTTCAAGTTGTGATGTTTTCCTTCATTCCAATTACACTTTCTAAAAGCAACTTTCCCTCCTCCTAGTGTAGCCATCTCGGGCTGAGCTCCAAGCCCAATTAGAATAAACAGATTCCTTGGAGCCGCAGAGCCTCACCAAGAGGAAAACCGTGACCAGAGAGATTGCAGGATCAACTCTCCCACCTCCCAGCCCCAGAGCTCCTGGGTGACCTCCACTCATTCATTCATTCATTCATCCATTCAATCGTATTTATTGAGCGCTTACTGTGTGCAGAGCACTGTACTAAGCGCTTGGGAAGTACAAGTTGGCAACATATAGAGACGGTCCCTACCCAACAAAGGGCTCACAGTCTAGAAGGGGGAGACTCGGGATGCCCAAGGGACCAGGCTGAGACGACTTGCCCAGAACCCGCTGGGCCTCTGGCAGTGGCTGGCACCAGGAGGGGTCTTACTTGCCAACTAAGTTGCCCGTCCTAGTACCGAGGAGCCAGCAGCAGGGAAGATTTCACCCCAATTTCTGACTTTCTTGCCCTTCCCGGATTTGGGGGTACTGCAATGCAGCTCCAGCAGAGTTTACTCTTTGTCCCTTTCATTTCCTCCACCCCGTCCTGATCTTCTGGGGGATGGGGAATGGAGTGTGGGCAGGGTCTGCTTCCCTAAGAGAGGGATTTTCCACGCAGATGACTTGACCACTGTCCAGTCCAGGGGCCTGGGATCCAGAGCTGGGGCCCGGAGGTGGCCAGACCCGATCGGGGCCATTCTGCTGAGGAGCTGGCGGCCCTCAGACAACCTGATTACCTTGTATCCCCCCAGAGCTGAGAACAGTGCTCGGCACATAGTAAGCATTTAATAAATGTTATTATTATTAATGATCTTCTTCTTATTATTATTATTATCATCATCATCATCAGCCCGGGGTCTGATCTGCAGCAAAGTTTTCATTCCTCTGCTGTTAGCCTTACAGGCCCACGTGGCGCCCTCTACCGGCCAAACCAGGTACTGTGATTCCCTGCGAGTCCTTGCCTGCCACTCCGCACCGCGGCCCGACTACAGCCTCCGGAAAGGAACTTTGGCTTGCAAATCTGATCCTGCTCTTTGAAATATTCTGCCGTAATGCCAGGTCCTCAGACATTTCAACCTTTCCTGGATATATTTCCAATGAGGAGCAGATCCTGGGTTCACATCCCATCTTGGACATTTAGTAACAGAAACAGCATTAAATAATGCTAATAATAATGATGATGGCATTTATTAAGCACTTACTATGTGCAAAGCACTGTTCTAAGGTTACAAGGTGATCAGGTTGTCCCATGAGGGGCTCATAGGCTTAATCCCCATTTTACAGGTGAGGTCACTGAGGCACTGAGAAGTTAAGTGACTTGCCCAAAGTCACACAGCTGACAATTGGCAGAGCTGGGATTTGAACCCATGAACTCTGACTCCAAAGCCCGTGGTCTTTCAAGTGAGCCACGCTGCTAAAGACACCCCGATCTAAGAACCTCTCTCTCCTTCCTCTTTCAGTTCGGTCAGCCACATCCTTTGCTCCCCTCCAAACCCTGATTTTCTCCTCACCTGTTATTCAAATCCCAGAGAGGCTCATTGATTTAGGATTTCAAGTACAGGCATACACATCTATCTGTCTAGTGAGGGTGTGTTTGTGTAGTACAGGCATACACCTACATCTATCCGTCTAGTGAGTGTGTGTTTGTGTACATGTGTCGGAGTGCATATCTGCGAGGTGTCTGTCTAGGCACAAATTTGATCAAAAATGTATACGTGCATATGTGTTCACATGTGTTTTAGTGTTAAAGTGTGTGTCCAAGTATTTGTGTGTGTGTAAATGTGTGAGAGGGAAGACATCCTTGCCTTCTAATACTCCAGCAGGACCAGATATTTATTCTTCTAGTAGGAAATTCCTTCAGCCTGGGGATCTGAGCTGAAAGCCCCCACAGACGCTTAAACGCCAGTTAGCACTGAGGCAGAATCGCCTCACAACATCAGCGGCGGTGGAAACACACACAGATCCATTTGTCTGCCGGCAATGACACGGTTGTAATTATCAAATCTATGAGAACATGCTGAATTGGGCAACAGTTCAGCTCAGCTTCTTGCTAGGATTGCAGTGCCTGTGTCACTGCAGACCGCTGTTCAGACAGGTAACTGCTGCCAGATGATCTTGTTTCTGTAATTGGGGAAAGGGGCAGTGGTGGGGGTTGAAACCAGACTCAATCCACCTCAACGGCCTTCTCCTTCCTGCAAGTTTCTCCAGCCCTGCTAGAGGGGAATCCCTCTCTCTCTGTCTCTCTCTGACTGTCTCTCTCTCTGTCAGATGGGAAAAGCCTGAGATGATCAGGATCTTCAAAGGCAATTCTGCCCTTTCATTGGAAGGATGGATATTTAGAGAGACCAAGGGGAAACGAGAAAGAGGGAATCAAATGCACAAGCATCAGAGAAGTCAGGGAGAGAGCAGGAAGCTGAGGTGGCGGTGAGGGGGTTGGGGGTGGCGGGGGAGTGGAAAGAAAAGAAAGGGAGAGGAAGAAGATCGTTTTGCATAGTGTCTGCAAGTGCCACATAACCTGCCCATTGAAATTCTGCCTATAAGATTGCGGAGAGTTGAAGAGCCTCTTCTATTGCCCCTTGCACCGCAGCTGGTTATTGCCAGTTTGTTACCGGCCATGGGACCAACAGTGCTTCACAAGGCCAGACACAGATCTTGAACCCAGCTCACCCGGACACTCAAAATCCCAGCCAGTTCTCTGCTGCAAAAGAGCAGTGAGGGAGTGTGTTTGTGTGTGTAATCCTTACATACATCAGATCTGTCCAGTTACCTCTAACACATGCTCACATGCATCTCACATTCTTTCCCTCCCTTTCTCCCTCCCTCCCTCTTTCCCAGTCTTCTTTCTGCTCTAACATCTGCAAATCCCCCAGGGCAGGGCAGAAGCCTCCCCAAGGTACCTGGGATGAAGAGCAGCGCAGTTGTCGCTGTAAAGACGATCCAGCAGGCAGGATGGTACATCTTGAGCCGCGGTGCTCTGAGCCTGGGGTTGCTGCTGCTGCCGCCGCCACCGCCTCCTCCTTCCTCTGTGCTGAATTCTGAGCAGGTTTAAATCCAATGTTTGCAAAGGGAGGGAGGGAGAGGGAGAGCAGAAGAGAGAGAGAGAGAGAGAGCAAGAGGAAGAGAGAGATGGGAGCACGCAGCCAGCGTCTCTTGGGTTTTTTTTTCCCCTGCACATACACACAACTGGTAAAAGAATCAGCAGCCCCAATCTGTACCGAGCTCAGAGCCGACCTCCTCCAAGGCTTTCATTGGTTCTGGTCTCCTGAGTGACATGCAGCCTCTTGCATCTTCTGCAGATTTGACGCTGAGGGTTGGGAAGGGAAACTTGTCCCCAAGCCACCCCGTCACCCAGTTCCAGCAGCGAGCTCCGGGGACTGGCAGTGTGTGGGCATGTGTGGGAAGTTGCTTGTTGGACTGTGGGGCGTTGACGGTGGGGAAACGGGGGCCCATGTATCAGATGGAGGTCCCGGGGAGGGTTGGTTTGGACCTGCCAGAAAGACCAAGGGCACCAGGATAAAGGAGCATTTGAACATTGGCAGAAATACACGCACAACCCATGACGTTCTCCAGCTTTGTTCTGCTTCCTGACTTTTAAATGGACACCCAGGCTCCGGGGAATAACAGGGATGCAGGAGACCTGGATTGCTTCTCTGACAAGGCAGTGGATCTTGATTGAGTCCCTAGGCGTCACCTGTGCCTCGGTTTCCCCAGTAAGAAGTGTGGGCCACTTCCTCACAGAGGGGGTGGGAAGTTGACCGGTTCTGCAGGACTGTTTTGAGATGCTACCACCTGAGAGTGTTTTCCGAGCTACAATGATGACAGTGATTACAGAACAGCTAGGAATGGATCCAGACTGGATTTCAACACGGCTGGAGCGTATCGATGCCATTTGAAACCAGCCTGTGGTTTGTCCTCCCTTTTCTTCCCTTTCCTGCCCTCTTTCCTGCTTTTCTCCACACCGCAACCCTTCTCTCCCTCCAGAGAAAAATCAGAGCCGTACCTTCCGTTGTCAACCTGTCCCTCCGTCAGTCAGAGAGTTAAATCCGCTAGGCTGATCTCACTTCCCACAGAGGCATGTGCTGCTGCTGATGGTGGCAGTGGGGTCTCCCACCAGGAAATAGAGATGAGATCCAGTGCAATCACAAAGACTTGGGGATTGAGCCCTCACACTCTTCCCACCGGGCCGATACTGCACCCCGGCGCGTGAAGGGAGCTGAGCCATTAGGTGGGCGGAGGGGCAGCACACTGTGAGTGCACATGCAGCCTTCACTCCCATCAACCAACTACAAGCCAAACTGGGGCTGGGATCCAGGACTTGTGTCTCCCAGGGTTAGGCTTTTTCTCCTGGGCAAAGAACAGTCACTCCAGGTGCTGGCTACCGTGGACCACACCAAAACAAATGAACCTTGTTGGCCAGGTCAGTTTCAGAAGATAAAAGAGATAAAGTTATTGCCTCCGACTGTGTGAGACGGAGGTTGCCTGCTTGGGACTTTTCAAAGATGGCAGCCACCAGGCTCATGTCCAAGATGATAATCATGCAGCTACTGACATAGACGACTGTGTTACTGCTTCTCTTAAAGATGGCATAGGAAGGGGAGAAGCCCACCGATGGGTGTAATTGGGAAGGAGCGTGGCATAGAGGACAGAGCATGGGCCTGGGAATTAGAAGGTCATGGGTTCTAAACCTGACACTGCCACTTGTCTGCTGTGTGACCTTGAGCAAGTCACTTCACTTCTCTGTGCCTCAGTTACCTCATCTGAAAATGGGGTTTGAGACAGCGAACCCCAAGTGGGACAGGGACTTTGTCCAAACCTATTCACTTTTATCCACCCCAGCACTTAGTACAGTGCCTGGCACATAGTAAGCACTTAACAAATATCATAATTAGTATTGCTATTATTTTAATACCAGCTCTGCCTCTTGCCTTAGAAGCAGTGTGGCCTAGTGAAGAGATCCCAGGCATGGGAGAAAGAGGACCGGGGTTTTAATCTTGGCTCTGTCCTGTGCCGTCTGTGTGACCTTGGACTATTCACTTAACTCCTCCATGCCTCAGTCTCCTCAACTGTAAAATGAAGATTCAATACCTTTTCTCCCTCCTACTTAGACTGTGAAACAGGGACTGTGTCCAATCTGATTTTCTGGTACCTACCCAAACACTTAATAATAATAATAATAATAATAATAATAGCATTTATTAAGCACTTACTATGTGCAAAGCACTGTTCTAAGCTCTGGGGAGGTTACAAAGTGATCAGGTTGTCCCACGGG